>NW_012130105.1:1286197-1301520 GCF_000143395.1 Atta cephalotes | reverse complement strand
GAGAGAGAGAGAGATTAAGAGTAAGAGAGTCGTGTATTAAAGAATCTTATAACAGTTATAAAACAACTTTTTCTGCTATACACAGCCGCTGACTTTTTTCACATCTGAATTTTTTTATCTTTTTTATTCGTGCCAATTTTGTTGTCCCGTTAACATATGTTCGGTTATATTAGACAGATAAGATTAATCATTATGGAGAACGATTAATTTGCCTGTCATAAATTACAGTGAAAGAGTTAAATATCATGCAATTTTCATGAAAATTCCTGATGTAACATTAAATTATCATGTTATTTGATTTGTTTTTTTCCTTAATTCTTGACTAGTTCGCGTGTGGCTCATCTTCTATAAAACACGTATGATGATTTAATTGAGCTAATGGCAAATGAAAAACACGTAAATGAAAAACATGCGTGAAGCGTTCGTTCAATTATACTCTTCCTAAAGTATAATCAGACCTCCATAGGTTGTATGATGTAATGCGCATTTCTGGACTAGGCCGTGACATTGCATAACGTATTAAATGCGTATCGTGGTATACATGTAGCGCGGGTTATCGATGTACTGCTATATAATAACATACATATTGCTACACTTTGTCGTCTCATCGTAATTACTTTCTTATGAGAAGTTACGTATCTATTAATGTTCTCATAATTTTTATATGACATAGTTCGATATAGCAAGAAGATAATTGATCTACTCTCCGTTCAAAATTAATTCTGACAGGTTGATTTAAAGTTGATATATAAATCAAATTATTTAACTAAATTTTCTATGTTTATAAATATTAGAAAATCAAATTGAATTTTAATAATAGACTTTTTTACCATTTTGTCGATTTTTTAAATTTAATTTAAACTATGCAATAGATAATGAAAGATCAATATTAATTTAAAGAAATGTAACCTTGATGCCATAAAAATTTTAATTAGTAATTAAGTAATATGAACTATATATAAGAACTCTTAAAGGTATAATAAAATTATTTAATCTTCGCGCTTATTTAATTAAATAACAGGCACGTTAAACATTAAATTATAACAGGCGAGAAGACTATGAAAATAAGAAATGTACGAAGATTAAATAATTTTATAATAAGTCAAACTTAATCAATTAGTCCTTTAATTAAGAATCTTACAATATTTTACTTGGCTCAAATATTTGAGACCTCATCAATGAGAAAAAAAAAAATAAAGATTAAGACGTTGAAAACAGCTTGTCGTGTTTAATTTTAAGTTTGAAAATCAAGATGTTCAATGTCGCGGAAAATGTGTCTCGGGAGAAAAGTCGACACAAAACGGTCAACAAACACATACACCTACAAGTTCAAGTCCACTGCCGCAATAACATCTCATGTCTTCATAAATTTTCTTTTTTCCACTTTGCCAAGGAGAACATTGCCAACTCTGCTCGAAACGTTAGAAAAATATACACTACACCAGAGATCGAATTTGCTGAAAGTTTGAAGATTTATGCATTTTTATTTGTACTTGCCATGAAATTTTGAAATCGACAATTTGTGTAAAAATTAAAAATCGACATGTATACGGAAAGAATGATTTTGCTAAAATATTGAGAAACTTAGGTAGATACAGATTTGAAAATAATTTTGGACTGTCAAAATAATTATACAGAACGCTCAAACTGGTTGCTAGAATGTCAAAATTGTTAGCATTGTTTATGCTTGAATTTCCTACATAATTATTTTGATTGTCCAACAAAATTATTTTCAGATCTGTGTCTATTTAAATTTTTTAATATTTAAACAAAATCATTCTTTTCATATATGTGAGAGAAGAGTGGAAAAGTAATTTTATTGAACTGTTAAAATAATTATGCAGAACGCTCAAACTGGCTGTTAGAATGTCAAAACTTTTTGTTTATTAGCATTATTTATTATACTTAAATTTCTTACATAATTATTTTGATTGTTCAACACAATTATTATTTTATAGACCTGTATCTATTTAAATTTTTTAATATTTAAGCAAAATCGTTCTTTTCACGTATACGGAAGAAGACAGGGTAGAAAAGACCAGATAAAAGGAGACAGACAGCAAGCGGAGCGTTTTGAAACGGTATGCATTTCGTCACGCCAGCATGTGCACCGCGTATATACGTATATACGTACGTCGTAAATGCAGTTGTTCAAGAGGGATTGAGACGGATGCAGAAGGAAGAAAAAGAAGAGGAAAAGGAGAAGGCGACCGAGAGACGAGGAGGGCCTGGACGTCGTCGTCAGCGCGTCGCGAGAGACCTTGGCGGCCCGAAGAGCGTTACCATTTTCGCGGGGCGTAGTAGTGGATTGACGCAGGTGTGGACCGATCACGCGGTGCCATAGGCACATAGGCCACGCAGGGAACGCAAGTAGATACACGGCTAACACGGCGCAGGGTGGGGCACGAAAGGGCGCGGGCGTTTTTGCACGGGGTGAAAAAAAGAGGCCGAAGGTGTGGACAGAGTTAGATCGTAAGAATCAAGCTCGAGCTGGCGAATTGTGAAAAAGATTTGTCATGATTTAATCGTGACGGTTCGTTGAATATTGATTCGCATCGTTAGCTATTTGACGCTAAATAGCTAACGATGCGAATCAATATTTCATCCAGATCCGATCGTGATTCTCTAAATCGTTCACAGAACTTTTCTATCAAATTATTTTTTAGAACGATATACGTTTATTGACGACAAAATTGTGACTCTCCGATGTTCTTCAACTAATTAACAATGGTTTTTTTGCAGATGTTGTAGAAGTATATCATTATTATTGACAAAGGTAAGTTATAAAGATAAAGTTATAATCTTTAGAGGAAGAATGTCTTTTCGAAATTTTATGCATTTCCTTCAATAAGATTTATAATAATTCATTATATCATTGTATTCTCTTGCCTCAAAATATTATATTTTTTAACGCCGCTATAGTATAGCTTTTCCGTCTTGTAAAGGTTAAATTAAACTCTCTGTACACTGTCAGAAAGAAAATGATTACAATTTTATCATAATTATCATAATTTAATCATAATTTGTAGTCATTTTTTAACCAATTATATATGTTTTTATAGAACTATAAATATTATTATTATTATTACTACATTGAAAATTCCATTTGGTTGAATCAACTAATCTCTTGTTTGGTAAACAAATTCTTGGTTTAGTTTGGAAGTAAAAAGTTTGATTATTATAACATTTTTACTTGTTCCTAATAAAACAAGTAAAATTTTACAATAACCAAATTTTTTTATTATTTTATTGCATCGACTAAGGATTTGTTTAATTGAATCAACCAAATGGAATTATTCTTAGTGTAACATTATAATAGTAATAACTATATAACAAGTTTATAATCATAATTATTTTACAATTATCATAAATATCAAATACAGTTTTCTTCCTACAGTTTCTTCAGTGAATATATTCACACTGAATATATTCAGTGTGAATATATTTTTTTATATTTCGCGGATATACACAGAAAGGTGTTCACGCAAACGCGATATATCTCTCTTTTCCATCGGATCTCGCAAACAAAAATTTACTGTCAGTCACTCCCACTCGTTCTCATCGCGTATTATGCGTCACCCTATATTACGCGTCTAGTTTTATGCCAAACTAGAGCGCGCCGTGCTAAAGATAGGTCGTTGCAAGCAGGAATCGGTGTGCATCCATTACCGGCGCAGGGAACAAGGGCGACCTTGGCCTTACGAGCTTATATAATGAGGAAGCGGCTGATTCACGAGCTCAGTCGTTTCGACGCGATATTCAAGCCAATTGCAATCTACCAGACAGAACGCATTTCCGAATGCCATTTCTCTTTTTTTCCTCTTCATATGCTCTATATCGATTTATACTCGAAACATTATTAGAATGTTTCTCACGCTTTTTCCAAGAAGAGAACAAATTGCATCGCCAATGCATTATTAAAGCGTCTATCGCTCTTATTTTCCACGTCAACGCAAAAATTTTTATTTTTCGCTCGAGGGCAAAAACCTAATTGAAACGTTTTTCCACGCAGTTTTACAAGCCGTTTAATTGTAAGTTAGCGGTCTCAAGCATTCGAATTTTTTTCGCACTTTTTGCTGTGAAATTAATTTTCGTTCTATTATGATCAGAGATCCACTTCACAACGTTGGAAACTTCCACGAGGTCGTTAAAGAAAATGCGAACGACACCGCTCGAGATGGTAGTCGCTCAGTCGGAAAAATAAAAGTGCCATTAAAGGAGCGCGCGCGCTGCAACTGATCGACTGACCGGAGACCGCGGTGGGGATTTCTCTGCCGCGCTGTGGAAAATCAACGTCTCTTCTTGGCAGAAACGGAGGTAGCCCGTGGGTGGCAGCGGCGGCACGACAGAGATCGCGAGGTTCTTCCGCTTTTTTGACAGATGCGAGCGTCAGTGCCGCGCGACGCGTCGCAGTGCCCATCTAGTGAGGTCAAGCATTGTTTACGACATTGTTTACGCAGTGTTCACCCATTTCGCGGTGAGTTTCTCCGAAATGAGATTGCAACAAGATTATACGTGGAATTCGTATAACATTCTCGAAATTCGAAATCCCGATTAGTAGATATTTTCTAAAAAAAAAATCAGTTCCTCTATTCTTTAGTTAATTTTAGTTCTTTTATATTATGTCTATTTCTATATATGTATTAAGAAAAATATTTTAATTGTATCAACAAGTACAAACCAATTCTGATCATACGAATCAGATTTTTTATTATAATTGAGTTTCAACTATTAATTAATTAATAAAAAGATGAAGAAATAGGGCTAATGAGAGTGAAGCGTTGCACAATTTTTGTATACGTAAATCTTCAATTTATTAGGGCATTTCGACTTACGTTCGAATTATCTTCAGCAATAATCTACAATGAAATGATAACTAGTGATAATTGGTAGGGTTCTCTCGCTAAGGATTCAACTCAATGTAATTTTATAGATTATGATAACTCGAAACGTCCTAATAAATTAAAAATTTACACATACAAAAATTGCGCAACGCTTACAGCGCTTCACTCTAATTAGCCTGTTTTTTTCACCTTTTTATTATTTTGACATTTATTTTCGAAAGTGCGTATAATTTTAAATAGTTATTTAAAGTTGTCTTTTTTTAAATTAATTAATATTAACTATTAATTAATTATAACTAGTAGTTATTCTCAACTAAAATGTTTGATAGACTTAACACTACAAGTGTCTAATTTATACCTTTCTATACAAATTAAATTTATTAAAATTTATTAAAATTCCAATTAATGCAACAGATTTTTCCTAATATGTATCAATATAGGTTAATTTTAACTCTCGTATCAAGTTCTTTTCTTGATGAAATAAACTGCAATGTTCACTTTAGTAATTTAATTTAGTAATTTAACGATGTATCAAGCTGCGGAGATAACCCGCAAAACGCGTAACTTTTATGAACTTTAATCGGATTTACTTATCTTTTTCTAATTCTAAGAATTAGAAGAAGATAAAGAATAATATAAACCGATAAAGAATAAATTAAATTGAGATTAAAGTTAATTTATATTTATAGAAATAGAAATCTTTAAAAAAAAAACACTTTTTAATACAGAATCTCATATTTCATTTGAGTTAGTTTCTTTTTTCAATAATTGCATGTTGCAAGTTGTTCAAAATGCTTGTATTTTGTAATCTGTATTTTGTAATCTGTATTTAACTGCGACGATTTAAATAAACCGACGCTACTAAATAATAATAATAACGAATGTTAAAATTGGGAGAAGGATTAGGGCTGATTTCTCGCATTGAGCGCGCATCTGTTGAAAAGCAAACTTAATGCGACCTTGGATTTCTTTATTATGGTTATGGTCACGCGTACGAGATCGCATCTGCTACGCAGACTAAGCTCGTTAGATATGCAAAAAATCTATTTGACTCTTTTTAGTTTGTTCCACGCAAACGACGTTACGTGAAACTTGTTGGACAGAATATCTTCGGCGGAGAGTTCGGAGTCGTATTACTTTGTAACGACATCAAGCGTGCGGCAAATGCAACAATATCCCGACGAAACGAAAATTTGGCATTAACCATGCACTTAACGCATCAACACTTTAGGTCCGTGTTTATTCTCTGACCATGAGATCATCGCAGAACTGACATAACTGCGATACGCAAATAAAGTCGTAGTACAATAATTTATTCGCCGGTCGCTCGAACGATATTTCATGCAATTCTTTAATATTCTGTAACATATTTTAGATATCAAGGTATTAAACTGTTTCGCATGTTTCTAGAGTTGAAACGAGCCACGCCAGAAAAGTGAGCGGGTGAGATTATGCAATATCAATTAGATAAATTTCCAGGTAACGCCCGAATCAGACTATTGAAGATTGAAAATTGAAAGATTGAAGTTTAACCAATCAGAACAAAAGGAGCCAAAAATTGTTTCTTTGTCCTCATTGATGAAATTTCAATCTTTAATTTTCAATCTCAATTTTCAATGTAAGTCTGATTCCAGCCTAAGGAGATGTCCATTATGCACAATGTTAAACCTTCATATCTCGTTTTGAATACTGAATATCTCAATTAAGTTAATTAAATAATATATTAATAAATTAATACTGAATATTTCAATTAAATTAATTAAATAATACAATAATACAATAATAAATTAATATAGCAGCTACATTTTATAATATTATTAAATAGTTTATAAAAGTTTTAATTTTAAAAATTTCTAAAAGCATAAGTTATATATTCACGCATACTTGCATAGTATGCTATATTTGATTTATACACGCTAGAATGGTTTTGTTAAAATATCTAAAAATTTAACTCTATACAGATCTGAAAATAATTTTGTTGGACAAAATAATTATGTAGAAGTTGATTGCTAAAATGTTTTTGCAATATTGCTTATGTTTAAGCGTCCATAATTATTTTGAGTCTAACAAAATTACTTTCAGATCTGTACCCAGCTAAACATTTTTTGATACTTCAACAAAATCATTTTTTCCGTATATATCTTGATTAATACTTTATAACGTCAATTTGTACCGACATTTTATAAAATATTTATTCTATATAGCATACATCGAGATCTAAATATAATTTCGAAAATAATCAATTGATATTTCATTAAAGGCCTTCCCTTTTCCAGGTGACCCACTAGCATCGACTAGACGACCACGAAGGATGGTCAATTCGATATTGCTTCTTTGGGCGTTGGTCGGTCTAATTGGCCAAGTGCACGGCAAATGCAGCTTAGCACCGATTGCCGACAATGATCGGTCGATCGCCTACGCGTGCATCCATGGTGACCTAAGCGATCTCGACGAACTGTCCGGCGAGACTGAGTGGATTGAATTCTCAGTGTCGCGCTTCCACACGATTCCCGACGACGCGTTTCACCGATTCCCGAATTTACGTCGCCTGTCTTTTTACAATTGCTACGTAAATTTGATCGAACCCGCGGCGTTTCGCGGCTTGAATCGACTCGACTGGCTGATTTTCCATGGCACGAGGATCCATGCGGTGAGGTCCGCGTGGTTCCGCCATTTGCCGAATATCAGACGACTGATTCTAGACAGGTACTGTTTTTCTGATTATGTCTACAGTCTAATTATGAATCTAACTTGACAAAATTCCGATAAATTTTTGGTTAAAAACGGTATTTAAATGAATAATATCAAGGGAAATGAATAATATCAAAATTCGGAAATACACATAACTATAGTTTGTTCAACGTTAGTTCTACGAAAATACATCACAGTTATAAAAAAATCATTATACATAGAAATTATTAATTTTATTATTATCATCAATTAAAAATCTTTTTATTTCATTTGATCCGTGGCAGTCAATGCCATATTAGTGATTGCAAAATGTCATCGACAATATTGTCAGAGCATCGCTATATTCATAAAACTCGAGGGCACCGATAGATTGAGGCCACATGGTGCAGCAGCTTATATAAAGCGTCCGGCAGTTATACATTCGGTAATGTCGATGACCCAGTTATTCGTTGCACCATTGCGATCGTAATGTCATTTGGTATACAAATATTAGATATTAAACTCGATTAATCTCAGAGCCAAACTCAATGCCTGGCAAAAGTTCGTTTCAAAAGATCTAGAAATTTGAAGAGTTTTAAGAAACTTTTTTAAGAACTTTCAATTCCACTAAAAAAATATTTCTAATATTGAGTCTTAATTATAAGGATTCCTTCCCGCGATGAAGCTAAATATGAAAGTGCAATTTTCTATTTTTTAAGATGTAGATAATAGTGAGTTTGGTTTACTTAAATTATTACGTTAAATTAGTGAATACAAAAGTTGCTGTACATGAAATAGCAAAGTAAATGCAAAAGTATACAAATATTTTAAACGACTAAATAATGACATTATCATGTTATTTAACAGAATATTATTGTATTATTTCATTGTCAAATATTGTTAGATATCAAAAAAGCAATGATAACCCAATTCCTTAAGTTTAATTCTCATTTAATTCTCATTCTTTTAATTCTCATGTGTGTCATAATTTAAATCAACTAATTTTCTGTTAATTTCAAAGTAAACAATATGTTTATATTAACATATATATTTATAATAATCAAATTTAACACATTTATTTGAATTAAATTGTTTAACTCCATTGTTTTAATTAACGACATATTGAGTAAGAACAGTGACATAAAAATGATTAAAAATAACTCAAATTGAGTATAATTTGACATTATGAATTCAACACTGAAGTTGTTTATGAAATGTTTACGCTTATTCCAGTTAAAGATCTCGAGAGTTAGCTTATGATGTATATTCTAACTCTTGTGCTCTCCAAGTTTGAAAACTGAGAAAAACTTCTGATTGAAAATAAACGAACCAGCATACTCTGATCATATCAATCAGAATTTTGGCCATCATAATTGAACATCTGGTTATCTCGATTACAATTCTAAAAGATTTAACCAAAACACTTTGATTTGTTATCTTTCCATCAGAATTCTAATTAATGCATCTAGATTCTTTCTCCAGTGTGCACAACACATGAAGTACATCTCGCGTTTTTTCTTTCAGATGCGGCCTGGTGCACGTCGAACCTGACGTTTTTCGCATGTTACCGCGACTGGAGACCCTGGACTTGCGCGACAATGACCTCGATTGTTTGTCGGTGGAGGAACTGTCATATCTGACCGCGCTCAGGACCGTGCGCATTGATGGCAATCCGTGGTTGTGCGAGTGCCGCCTGAGAATGGAGAGGTTCTTTCGCGAGAGATCGATCATCCAAGAGATTGAATGTAGATTTCGACCGAGGATTTGCACCCTGCATCGAAATCCGCAGTGCATGACACAGATTGAAATCCCGCTTCCACCTCCGACGATAACCATCGAACCGATAGAAAATTTCGAGGTAAATCAGTCATTTATAATTCAATAATGACGTAACGTAGTTTAAATTTTTATCCTATTTATTTTAATGTTCATTCTTATTAATATATAGCTTTGGCCATAAGTACAAAATATCGCCCACTTATTGCATTTTCTTAGAAAAGGTGATAATAAAAGTTCCAAAGGAAGATTAACAAAATAATAAAATTAGTAGAACAATATATATTATTTTTCAATAAATCAAGATTTTAATTTATTTTTCATTAGCTACAGATAGAATGTATACATCAATTTATGCACAGAGTGCTTTGTATTTATAATCAAGATTGTAGATTAGTTTTAATTTCTAAACTTATTTTATATTCTTTTCTAAATCTGAGTATCAGAAAAAGACACAAGTAAATTAAATCGGGATTAAAATTAAATTACATTGATAGAAATGGGCATAAATGTTTTTTGTGTATATAAATCCGTTTTGTTTTGTTCTGCGAAAGTTTTCAGTTTATTGGCGTCAACAGCTATGGAAGATTAATATTTCTAATTCATATTCATTTTTTACAAATGTAAATTATCTTTAATCTCGGTTTAATTTACTATTTATCTTCTCCTAGTTTTACAAAAATTAGAACCAGTTTTATTGAAAAATAATTATTTTTATAACAATTTTATTATTTTATTTGTTGATTCTCCTTTAGACTTTCATTACCGCATTTTCCAAGAAAATGCAATAAATTGAGGATTCTTTATACTTATGGCCAAAACTGTAATGTAATTTATATAATTTTACATTTTCGTATTTTACGGTAGAAACGAACCTAAAATTAGAAAAAGACAAAAAATAAATTAAACCAAGATTAAAATTAATCAACATTAGTCATCAGATAAATTCGAATTGAATATTAGGAATTTGAGATCTTTATGAAAACATCGAAGTAATAGTAAAGTATTAGCTTCCTAAACGTTGTCCGTTTTGTGATCTTATGAAATAAGCTGCAACCACATTGAGTATCGATATACCGACAGTAAAACAATACTGCTCAAGTCAAACTGCATTATTTTTTCATAGTATCGCGTTTCAGGGAGTACAAGCGAGATCTTAAGGTGGAGCAGAAACGCCTCGATCATAATTATCTATCTAATAATATCGCATAATGTCTTACAGGTATCTCATTACTATGATTTTCTACCGCCTAAAAAACCTTATCAAATGCATATTGTGAAAGAAATTTAATGTTAACGTTAGTTCGAAATTTAATGTTAACGTTAGTTCGCGTATGATAGCCAATTAAGAATTTAATTGCGCGTTTAACGATCGTGTAATGTCGTTGCTCTCGGTGTTTTTAGTCTCCTTCACATTTTCACACAGGAAGGAAAATCAGGCAATTAATATCTAGATGTAATTTAATACGAATATTAACGGGAGATATCATAAATGGATATAAACCGATGATACTTCATTAGAAATAATCAGATTTATTTGTAGCGTGGAAAATAAGACGCTATCAAAAATTCATATTCTTCATATATAATTCATTTATCATAAATTAATATAATTTCGATTTCCATTTTCTTCGGTCAGTTATTGATTTTCCGCAAATCACTATTTAAAAAATTCTAAACTAATCGCAAACGCAACAATTTCGAGAAATATCAAGTTTATAAAAAATAAAAATTTTTGCATGTAGCACAATCTATAGGAAATCTTACGCTCATCTTAACTTTCTTAGCTAATGATCAATCTAGTGAAGCCACTCAATTATACATCTCTACATTTGTAAATTTGAATGATTGATATTAAAATAAACTTTTATTATTAAAATAAATTTAATATTCACGTACATATTTTTTATACATATTTTACATCATTTTGTAAAACTAATCTTCTACAGCAGGCATGTCCAATTTTAGCCCCAAATAATAAGAATAAAATGATAAGGATAAAGTAATATTCAGAGAACTTGAGTAGTGTTTTCGAGCGCATTGTTACAGTCTCCAAAATCTTACCGTATTAAATTCTTTTTCGCCGATTCTACTCCGAAGCTAAAGTAGGACATGCCTATTCTGCAGTATTCAAATTCGTCGAAATTGCCATTGCTGTACTTCAACGTCCCTCCCACTGGGAAAATAGTTCAATACAAACTCACTCACAAACAAATAAACTCACCTTATCGGAGTACGGAATCGCGTTCTCAGTAGCGCCACGACTAATCCTTGCGTGTTGTACGGCGTCCCCTCGGATGCCATTGTCTCCCTTCGACGGCTGCTTCCGAGTTCCAGCAACGACACGCGGCGTCGTCTCGCGAAAACCCGCGCGTGACATGTAAATGACACGAGCGCACGACACACAAGCGGAAAAACGTCCGATGTCGAACCTGAACGACGCGACGCGTGCATAGGTCGGCTCCGACGAAAACCGCGCGCGACATATGGCGGACGGACGCACGAATCACGTGACTCGCGCGATGCGATTGTTCGCAGACGCTGGGTTTCCTTCCGCCCGGCCCTAAGGGCGGTTACCAGCCGACACGCAATCCTTGAGCAACCGACGACGAGCGTCCCTTCGTATATTAGATGCACGAGATCACAAGTGTAGAAACATTGGAGTCCGTCTCGGCCTACGTGACAACTCGATCGTCTCGAACGCAACTCTCAAGTGAAGTTCGCGCGAGCCGGGTCACGTGGCTCTCGAGGCTATTGCCCTGATTGGCTCGCCGTGGGATTGACGAAAAATCGCGCGCGCTATGCAATCGACGCGCGATCGATACGAGTCGCGTAGGAAGCAAAGATCACCGCGATATAATGGATATAATTAGTGTGATTAACTCCGTTCCGTCACATACACACACATTAAGTCTTTATTGATAATCACGTCCACGAATTCGCTCAGAGATTCACGAGGAGAAGCAAAACTCGAATTTCAGTTGATTATCGTGGTCGGTGATAATCGAAAACGATGAACTGTATATGTAATCGAATACGGATGGAATTTTTCATGTAACTTTCTCCCTAGCTAGAAAATGTGAAAAGTAAAAAATTTCTCCGTTATCTTCATTGACAAAATTTCACTTTTCATATTTCTATCTCTTCAACGGCACACGATATATAGTTTCTTGCATGATTGCTTGTATTTTAGTAAATTACTGGAAATTACTGGAAATTATTGTATAATTCTAGTACATGTGGTATAGCTCTAGTAATTTATTAGAACGCAACTAATTCAGCAAGAAAATATGCATTTGTGTGCCGCTGACCTTTAATCAGTTTAAATCGATCTACGATAAGTGTAGTAAGCCTTTAGTCTTTTGCTGTAAACTCTAAGATGTGTTGTTTATCTTCTTAAATTCTTTAATGTATACCGATATAATAAGAATATATAAATTATATATTTATTTTACTTCGATTTATTGCGTCGAATATATACACCAATTCAGAAAATTCTTTAATAAAGAACAGGTTTCTAAACTGACATTTTTTCAAAGAACATTTTCGACATTATCTTAAGCAATAATCCCTAAGTTTTAAGCGAACAACTCGCTTTCATCTCAATCATAAAATTTAACTTACTGAATGAGAAAGTCACTATAAAGGCACTGAAACATTGTTATATTCTGAGACAAGGAGTACACAATGAAATATATAATAAAATATTAATAAATTATAACAAATCTTATTCAGAAGAACTGTATTTTTAAAAATTAGCCTTCGCTGTCTAACGTTTAAAGTTTAGATCAAAAAGGCTAAAGTCTTGTTGTTGTAGATCAGAATTTAAACGTTTCTATCAATATCATCTTTAGTCACGATTCTACTTGCTGTTCATCTTTTTCTAATTCTTAGACCTCTTTCTATTAATGTAGATTTAATCTTGGTTTAACACACTTTTTATCTTTTTCTAGTTAAAAAAGAATGTAAATTAAATCGAGATTAAAGTTAATCTATTACATTAGTAGAAATAGACTTATGCCCCTTCCTATCAATGTAGATTAATTTTAATCTCGGTTCAACATACTCTACATCTTTTTTAATCCTTAGAATTAGAAAGAGATGAAGAGTTAATTAAATCAAGATAAAAATTAGACTACATTGAAAATTAGACTACATTGGGCATTAAGACTAGAATGAGATGAAGAATTAATTGAATCAAGATTAAAATTAACTACACTGGCAGAAACGGGTATTAGAGGGAAAAAGTTACATGATTGCTACCACCCAGCACGAGCGGGTACGCTCACCTCTCTGTCGCGATCGGAAATTGCGATCGCGCGTCCAGATATTCCAGATATCTTATCTCGCTCGTTCTCTCGCGCAGGAACGTTCCGGCCACCGCTTCCAGATAAGCGCGCTGACGTCATTGGACCGTCTGCCGGACAGGACTACGTGGATTCAGATCGTGGGTCTGGGAATCGATCGTTTGCCCGCGTATGCGTTCTTCCGTTTTGGCAACAGCCTGCGCAGTCTGGATCTGCGCGATTGCTCGATCGGCGCGATCGAGCCGGGCGCGTTCGCCGGTCTGCATCAGCTGCAACGGCTCACGCTCGTCGGCAACCGGCTACCCGCGGTTGCCGCCCATTGGTTCAGTGATCTCGTTGCGCTCCGCCAATTGGTGCTCGCGCGCAACGACATCGAGCACATTGAGCCTGGTGCTTTGCGCCCACTCGTCGGCAACTTGCGCCATCTGGACATGCGGTACAATCGACTGCGTTGCCTGCCGTTGGACGAGCTGACACATCTGAGGCACCTCGAACGATTCGACATCATCGGGAACCCGTGGTATTGCGAGTGCCGCAGAAATCTGGAGAAATACCTGATGGACCATAACGTGGGATTTGACATCACTCATGCTGATCGCTGTTACGAAGAGAACGAAGTTATTGAACCGACCGACGGATGGCAGCACCCGCAAGTAAGCAGCAGACGTGGCGATATTCGAAAGAAAAGATTTTAATTTTTCTGAAGATAGATCAAAATTTTTTATTCTCAGATATATTTAGAAACACTTGGAAACATTATCTAAGTTGCTCCATGTATCATTTTATTCTTCTTTAATATTTGATGAAGATAAAATAAAGGCAATTCGGATAATATTTCCATGTAGCTTCGAAAGAGAAGACGAACCCTGATGAAAATAAAAATCGGAACATAAGTTGAATGTAATGGGAGAGTAATAGAAGCGTAAATGAAGCTTCTAGCAGGCGAAAATTGAAACAACGGAAATAAACGTCTCTTTATGTTTCATTGTTTCAATTTTCATTAAACTTCTAATAGAAGTTTGATCGTTTACTTCTATTATTCTCTCATTACATTCGATTTACGCTCCGATTTTTATTTTCACCAGGAAATTCTTTTTTGAGTTTATTTTTTATGTGCTGCTCTTTTACGCATTTATTATATAAAGATTTTTTTAAATTGCATTTTACTTTCTTTCGAATATAATGAGCGATAAAAATAGAATAAAGTTTAGATCCATATATTCATAGTCATAGATCAATCCACAATTGATTTTCATGTAAAGCGAATTATTTTTAAATCAAAGTTTGAATTAATTAGATTTATTAAATCGTGATTTAAGAAGTGTTTTTCAAATGAAAGACTGATTCAAATCTAGCTCAAATCTCAAGTTGATTCGCGACTAATAGCTGTAATCGAGTTGCTGCTACGAATGCTTCAAAGCATTTGATTGACCAATCAGAAGAAAGATTTTTACTAGTCAACCAATCAAAAAATGCTTCGAAACATTCATAACGATAACTCAACTGCACCTTATGAATCAACCCATGCGTGCGTATGTGCGTGCGTGCGTTTGTGTGTGTGTGTGTGTGTGTGTGTGTGTGTGTGTGTGTGTGTGTGTGTGTGTGTATACTAACAAACTAACGTACTACTTACTTATAATAATTAAATTAAGTTAAACGTTAGTTTCGTTAACGTTAGTTAGTTACGTTACGTAGTACGTACGTACGACCGACGACGACGAGGAGG
>NW_012130105.1:1264853-1286177 GCF_000143395.1 Atta cephalotes | reverse complement strand
AAACTAAAAGTAACGTCCGTAACCGTAACTAACTACTAACTAACGTAACTACTAACCTACGTACGACCTACTTACGTAAGTAACTAACCCAACCTACGTCGTCGTGTCGTGTGTGTGTGTCGTGGTGTGTGTGTGTGTGTGTGTGTGTGTGTGTGTGTGTGTGTGTGTGTGTGTGTGTGTGTATCAAAACCAAATGCACTCTTTATGAAATATTAGATTTGTTCGCGTTGCATGCTTCAACATGCTCCAACATGTTCCTATCATAGCATCTGTTCATCCCAATGCGCTTAGGGTAAGATTAGATATGGTAGGAGCATGTTACCCTTGTAGAAATTTAACTCTTACCGATACAAGGTCGGGTCACTAGTAACCGAGTGACTTCTGTTCGTGCAAGTTTCTTTGAGTCTTTCAGAGATTATAAATTATACTACATTTTATTATTTTCCAAAATAAAGTTTCAATATTTATTCTAGAAAATTGAAAGTATATTGGTGAATTTTTAAAGATTTTTTGAACAGATGAAAAAAACAAACGGATATATTGTAGTGACCCATATTTGGTTGAGGCACCAAATTGTACCTTGTATTGTAAGAATTAATACTAATACTGGCCAATTGATCGCTTGATTTTCAGTATTAACTTGATGTTATTTATTTTATTTCGTTTTATTTTGTTATTATTTTTTATTATTTTATTTTGTTTTTTTTATTTGTTTTATTAATTTGTTGTTAACAATACTTTTAACTAGAAGTTATAAGATAAAATATTATTATGGAACATCCATTTTCATCGAGTATGGCCTCTTTCGCTTAATTCTCGGTTTTTTATTTCTCGATTTTCACTTATTATTATTAAATTAATTAGTAAATTAAAGATAAAATTTCCATATAAATTTATTTGCGTCATTTAATTATTTTATGAAACTTTTATTAAATATTAAGACAATCAAATTTGAATTTCATTGAAACCGATTTCGTATTTGTTTTCTTTATAAAAAAATTATTGTCGGAAATTCATTCTGAAAAATCTTAATATTTGCTGAAAATAAATCAAACGAATTTTATTTACTGATGAGAAGTAAAGTAGGAAATTCGAGATGGCTTCTTGGACTTGAACATTTCTATAGTCCTTTAAGCATTCTTAATTCCGAGAAGTGTTAGCTCCGTATGAAAGCAGCTGATTCATATTTACGAAACACTTTTCTCAAATTCAGATTGCATTCCTGAGATTTGTCTCATATTGACTTTTCAACATTGCTACTTACTTAGGAAACAACATTTTCTTATATTAATTTAATCAAATTTAAGAAATTTTCTTAAAAATTATAAAATTGTATAGAAATTCTAAAAAATTATATGAAGAATTCTGAAAAAAATGTCACTAAAGTGATATTAAAGATTTACCAAATAGCTAGTCTCTCAATGTAATTGTGATTTATTTTGATGCGCTCTTCAGATATTGGAACTAACATTATATAGATTTAAGCTTGACGATATATACAGTCGACTTTTAAAGTGGCCACTTGTTGCGTATTTGCGCATTATGTCTCGATTGATTAGCAAAATTTAAATGAATCACAATTATGCTGAGAGAATCACAATTATACAATTATACTATTTGTTTAATCTCTAATACTACCTCTGTTAAAAATTTTTCTTAGAATTCACATAATTATTTAGAATTTTTATGTAAAGTTTAGAATTTTTTAAGAACTTCTATATGGTACATATTATAATTTAATATTCTTGAAGCTTCCATGGATGCTTTCTGTATAAAGATTATGCATTTCGCGGGGTTTTCCGTGTCCAGATCCATTTTTGGATTCCAATATTTCGTGAACTTTGCAGTCCACTTCATCAGGGTAAGGAGTAGCCTGATACTAGTATCAGGTATATACAGTATTAGGCTGCTAAACCTGCAAAACGCACAATCTTTATATATTATAATTTTATAATTTATTTTATAGTTCATTATTTTATTTTACAATTATTAAAAATAATTTCTTAGGTTATTCATACAAATTGCAACAATTTTTAGAAAATCTAAAAATCTTTTCCAGAATTCTTTATATATTCTAAAATATTCTAAGATTGCTAATTCTTTTATATAATTTTATATAATTTCTAAAGGAAATTCATCATCTCAAGAAAAATTTATAATATTTTTTCAGAAAATTATTTCTTCATAAATTTTAAATGTAATAAATTCTTAAAAATCTTGTAAGATGTTTATGAGAATTTTATTTATCAAAATTATTAAATATATCTAATCTCTTTTTAGGTGACGATGCACGGCCACGTGCATTGGACCACTTTCGAGGACACTCTGAGCCAAAGAAACATCACTGTAATAAGACCGAGCGCTCAAGTTCCCACAGAGAAACCGCAGGTTCATAGGGGTACTTGCGTGCGAGACAAGACTCAAATGTCGCGGCAGGTTTTCACCTGTAGCGGCATCACTTCGCTCACCGAGCTGGATGTCTTACCTCATTCAGTTCACGCTATTCGCATCGTCCTTTCGAATCTGAAGACGATTCCAACGCGAGCATTTGCTCGTTTCGACGGCTGGCTGTCCCAGCTAGAATTACGTGATTCCAATATCGAGACAATCGAGCATCGCGCCTTCATCGATCTGTATAATCTGGAACGCTTATCACTGCACAGTAATCAGTTGAATTCGGTGACATCCGAGGCATTGGAGGGCCTGACAAATCTTCGATACCTGGACCTCTCGCGCAATCACATCTATCGTATTCCCAACGAGGTCTTCGACATATTGCCGCAGCTGCATATTCTTGATGTATCCGAGAATTACATGAACTGCCTCGGCGTGGAGCATATGGCACGCAAAATGCCGCATCTGTATTCTCTCAAAGTATCGGGCAATCCATGGAGTTGCTTGTGCGGCACCAAGCTGGCCAGTTTCCTGGACTCCCGCAAGATACCGTATAATCGCGACTCCCTATTCGACGTGAATGATGACTGTTATGTTACCATATTGCCGACGCCTCCCACAACGGCAGTAACTTCTTACACCCCATCACAGGGGACTACTACGACTACCGAGCCACCCTCGATAGGTTTCTACAACGAGACTTTGGAAGGTTCTTGCTTTAAAATTCCCGAGTCTACGGAACCACGATATCGCTGCGTAGGTGGCAATCTAATATTGCTGAAAAACATACCACACAACGCTGTTTACATCGAATTCTACGAGGGTCATTTGCCCGTCCTTCCGGTCAATGCTCTCTACAATTTTCGAAACTTGCATGAGCTGATTATTAGGAATTGCGGTCTGAGAACGATTTCGCCTGGCGCTTTTCGGGGTCTGGACTTTTTGGAACGACTCACCATTCAGGGTAACCCACTGACGTCGATTGAGGCGAATTGGTTCAACATAGAACGTCTCGAACGACTGGATCTGCGCGGTAATTCAATCCGCTATATCGCACCGGGCGCTTTCCGCCATCTGCGCAAGCTGGTTTATCTAAATCTCGAGGGCAACGATCTGCAATGCATCTACACCAGTGATTTTCAGGATATGCCAAATCTACATATCGTTGAGTTTGCTGGCAACCCGTTGAAGTGGCGCTGTCGCATGGATCTAGAGCAATTTCTCGAGACTCAGAAGATTAAGTTCATTAAAGTAGAGAATTCGTGCGAGGGAAAGAAGATCATGAGAAATCTTCTTTATCAGAATCGGACTGTCGAACTGGAATGTCCACCGGGCTGTTCGATGGCGAATAATATCGAGTTGAAAAAGAGTTCAACGTTGGCATTTGTATTATTCTTCGCGATATGGATGTATTAGTTGTTCGGCATAAGAACAAAAGTAAGACCAGAGTTAAGATACTCAAAGACTTTGTTTTATTAACGAGTGAAATAGTTTTTGAGATTCAATCATCATTGGAAGAATTAGGAAAATTATTATACATTCGGATATTATTAAGCAATAATATTAAATATATCGGTACAATTCACGAAACACGAACTAATAGTGTAGTAACATTACATTAAAATTAATAAAAATAATTTTCCACTTATAATATAAATGTAATATAAATGTTATATATAACAAATAGTTACATTATATTGAATAAGAAATTATAATGTATTGATGTAATATGTCACTGTTAATTTGTGTTTCGCGAAAATATATAGATGCAATAGTGATTTTGATAATCAACGGAGTTCTGAAAGTAAAGTTGTCTTTGCAATAAGCGAGGATAAATTTGGTATTGTTAATGTTGTCATTCAATGTGTTCATACAGTGAAAGCGCTTATAAACTAATAAATACGTATATTTATTTTATTTTTTGGAACGCATATATATTTATAACTTATAACTTTAAACCCTTCGAAATCCTCCTCGTAATATTGCGTATTACATAATATCATACGTTGTATATAAGATAACGCTTCTCGATCTCTAGATATTTCGTTAGATTGCTTAGATTGTTAGTACCTGTTTGTCGCACGCTGTACAATTATGGACATATCAGAAATTTTATTGCAATAAAAATGCAATAAAGTATCGACGAAAAAATGCAAAATAGACTCAGAACAACTTCAACCAAACTTTGCTTAACTTAATTAGATTAATTTAATTGGCAGAATGACTGCTTGGAATACAATTTCTAACTGTATAATTTAATGTTTTGTTCCATTCCTAATGAAAAGAAATTCTCATAATATTTTTAAGAATTTTTTTTATATTTTAAATAACCTTATAAATAATTTTATTTTAATATCTTAAATATCTTAAATATCTTAGATTTTATAAGTTTTCTTCGGAAATTATAAAATTAAGAAATTAACACAGAATATGTAAAAAAATTCGTTTATAGAAAGAATTCTTGAAAATATTAAGATTTTCTCAACAGTTGAAATGTTTCAATTTGAATAAGTCTAAGAAGTTTTCTAAAATCATATAATAGAAATTCTGAAAAATTATACAAAAAATTCCAAGAAAAATTATCGCTAAGGATTAGGAACAAGAAAAAAAATTAATAAAATTCATATTACGAAACATAAATATCACTAATTAAATTTATCATTGATTAAAGTAACAAAACAATAAAAAATTTTAACAATAAAATTCTAACAATAAAAAATTTATAATTCTAACCGTATTTACTAAGTTAGTATGAATATTACGTGATAAATTGATTATTGATTAAATCAATCGGCAGAATTGTTCGAACTAAAATTTTTAACTGCATAATTCGCTTTTTCTAATCTAATCCTTTTTTCTCTATTATCCTTTTTTCTTTACACAATAAAAAATGTACAATATCCATATTAATTAATTATTAAGTTAATCAGAGTTTGGTTGCTCATCCATACTGCCGATAGGGACCATCAATAAACGACTATCCTGAATAAAGAAAGTGTAAACAAAGAAAGTTACATTGGACATTGTGTTGTAAACGCGTATAATTTATTATATCAACAACAACAAACATATTCATGTGCCATAAAAATCCGTACTAGTGCGACACTAAAAACTTATTTGTACTTATTTGTGTTCATTTTAATATAAAAAAAATGATTGTACATAATATATTTACTATCAGGATTGTAACGAGCTATTTATTACTAAGATGTAATGAGCTTTAATAAAGATTTATTTTGTGCAACAATTTCACTTTCGTCTTTTATTTTAACTGGTTTTTTTATCTATAATTATTTATGTTATCGTTTATGCTTTCAATATCACAGTATAAGAAATTATTCAAGTATTGATTATTATTGTTTACTCATACCTTCATATATCTATTAAGTGAAACTCCTATCAAGTAGCCCGGCTAGCTCAGTCGGTAGAGCATGAGACTCTTAATCTCAGGGTCGTGGGTTCGAGCCCCACGTTGGGCGAAAATTTTTTTATATTATTTACAATAAAATGAATGCTTAGAATATTTCTCGGTTACGAATTGTTAAATGAGACAAAAATACTAAATATAGTTTTTTATAAATATAAAAGAATACAGGGTGTTCCACTTTAATAGAAACAACTGCATATCCTAGATAAATTTGAAATTGTATAAAAAAATGTTTCATATAAAAGTTGAATTATTTGAAGGGAGACAAATAATAATAAAATTAATCTTTCAAGTTGCCATTTTTTTAATAGTGTAATTATTTTTTATTGAAAATCTAATATAATATACTCTGTAAATAAATAAAAAAATCACAAAAAATATATATGATAAAAAGCTGGTATGCAAATAAAAGAATGTAAATAAAAAATATAAATACAAAAATAATAGTTCACTAGCAGAACGTGGTTTCGATCCACGGACCTCTGGGTTATGGGCCCAGCACGCTTCCACTGCGCCACTCTGCTTTCTTCTAGAACTCGACGTTGTTTCTGTTTAACTTCTTTTTAATCCTATTTATTAATTTCATCAACACTAAATTTTCATATAAATCGTATAATTTAATTATATTTACTTGATTTTTATTGTTAAGACTATTAATATATTAATTTAATATTTTTATATTTAATGTAATATTTTTTATAACTATTTTAATAGATTTTTATTATTAATATTTTTTTATAGATATCTTTTTATTATTTCGTTTGTTTACTTCTTTAATTAAAAAATATATTATTGTTTACGATGAAAGAAACTTCTCGAAAAATCTATTTCTAAAACATTTAAAATTTTTTAACACAAAAGACATTATATATTTCGGGAACATTGAAGAAATAAGACTAAAGAGATCTTACGACAGAATATAAAATAAAAAAATTATGAAAAGTAAGATAAATGTGGAATGTAAAATGACATTAAACTGATAAGAAAGTAATTTTGATACATGCAATATATATAACTTCTTAATAGAAAATCTAAAGAAGACGTAGGATTTCTCAGTTCAGGGATCCTCTTTTTGGACATTTCATTTCTCCGTTTATTTAAATAGTATTAGCTCTGACTCATTGTTTGCTACACATAGAAGGGCATGGTTATTCTATTCTATAGAAGGACAATCGCTAACCGAAAGCAATCGTCAGGTGGAATTTCAAGAGACTGAGCAGTCCTATCAGTATAAGTCATCAGGTCCGTGACTCACGGACCATTGAGTTGGAGGTAACGATGAGGCTTTAACGCGACTCAACAAGCACGAACCTGCACGGTTTAGTCTAGGCTGGCTGGGGAATGCCTGGGGAATGTCCGACACCGGATGCTACGTGTGTCCGCGTATTGCTCGCCTCGACTCGGACAATCGATAAAAAGAACGCTAACAAAACCGCGAAGGCCGCTTGCAAACGTAAAGTACACACGTTAGATACGTCCTCCTTACGATTATACATACAATGTTCTAGGAAACAGCGACGATGGATCCAGAGAGGATACAGAAGTCATAATAATATTATAAGGATCATTTGTTATTGTGATCTTTTGTCAATTTTAGATGACAAGTGAAGTCATAATGACGTTCTATGATATCATATTATTATATGATATCCGCAGAACATAAACTAACGATATAACCTTGCACGTCAAATATTATAATTTTCTACTCAATAATGCAATTGTTATGTACAATATGTGTTATATTACTGAGGACAATATAATATGGTGTAGCTAACATTTATTATTATAGCGAATTCGATTCGATGTATTTACTATTTACTATTTAGTGCACACTGGTGCATACATTAAAGCCGCCATACACAAATTAATGTAAAGAGATGTGTGCTTAATATACATATAAAAATAGATTAAACCGTGAAATCCTCAATACATTTTAATGTGCTGTTAAATAAAATATATTTTATAATTTGAAATATATACATGTCACTTTTATTTATCAGATTTAAATCAGTGTACAATGGCTTTAATATGCACTAATTCTAACTGAATAATTAACAAAACATAATTCAAAAAACAAAAGTTTTCCAAAAAATAAGTTTAAATATTTCGAATCATTAAAATTTTGTAATTTTAATGTTAAAATACAATTTCGATATAATAATCTAATTATAGAGGAATAAAAGTATTAAGTAGTTAGCTATATAATAGTTTTAAATTATATTTTTTCTCCAACATATATATGAAATTATAATTTTTTTTAATTATGTTATTATTGTAGCAAATGAGCGATATATATGCGCGACGAATAATTCACGATTCGCACATATAAGATTACATAAGCGTTTTTATCATGTTTGTTTTCCTATTATCGTTCTATTGCAAAAAAAAGAACTAGACATCGAGATGAATATGGTGAATTATCAATATGAATGTGAAAAAGTACGACTTACGTCTCATTTTCGTCACGATTAGAAGGCATTTTCGTTTGTTAGTAATATTTTGTCAGTAACATTGGAATTTAAACTTAGAGAAATTATATAACGATTTGTATCTGCGATTCTGTTTTTCTGAGAATCGAGCGACGTCTAGATTCGCGCATCCTTTGCGCGAACCCTTCAAATCCGCTCAACCAATAAGAAATCAAGCTGAATAACCGAAAATTGTCCATTTGTAAATTTGCAAACGGACAAGTCTAAATATGGACAGATCGTGCGATCACGTTTATTTATTCATAACGTGAATGCCAACTTCAATAACGTTAAACATGGATGTAAAAAAAGATGCGAGTGATAGTACGACATTGATATAAAGGATTTATAACATAGTATGTCACATTTGCTTATGGAAAATAAATAACGCATTAGTCTTTTCTTTCTATCTTAGCCAATAAAGCACAGGTGGCGCTGACAGTGCCGTTCGATACGCTTGCACAGGAAGTTGAACTGGAAGACGTGCGGATTATTGATTAATTATTGAGAACTATCTCGAATTCTTCTCAGAAGAAATCTGCTCAAAACATTTTTTTGAACGAGAATCATTCTCATCATTTTTCTCAGTTCTTTTGTCGTGATCGAAACGCTATAATCGTCGCGTGATTCGCAGCTTGATTCACGTAGTGCGACCTAACAGTCGGTTCGCGACTGGCGGCGACCATCTTTTCCGAGAGAATGACGCAATCGATGACACATTTCAACGTTGCACATCGTTCGATTTAACGAACGTATGCAGACAGGTTTTCCGGATGGCGATCATTCGTTTTCCACGCATCGAGATCGAAGTCCGAAGCTCTGGCGGATCAGCGACACGGCGCTATTTCCTTGGGAGCGTCGTGTGCGTTTCCACGGACTTTAATCCGTGGGTCGAGCGAAAGTCGCCAGCTGGTGAGAGCTATTTTGAACAGCGCGATGCGACGTTGCCACGTCTCCGATTGCCGTTGCGATCGAACAAGTTCAAACACGTGCGCCCCTCCGTGTTTTGCTCGCTTGGCATAGAGATAACTGCCTTGGCGAAACGACGGCACGTTGAACACTTTTCGTCCGATCGCTGCGATTCGTTCTCAACGTTTTTAAGATCTTTCAAAATACTGTACCAACGGGGTCGCACCGTTTCGCTAACAAAATTTCAATCTCCCTCCGCCGAAGGACCGTTGGAAACGGAAAGGATCATGCGGGGAGGGAACAAGCCGAAAGCAGCATATCATACATCATGAGAAATCTGAGACTCGAATTTCTAGGCACGCTGGAATTGCTGGAATATCTCTGGAAATCGGCGGAGCTCGAGATTAGACGTAAATGAGATAATTATACGATTTTCGATTTGAATTCCAAAATCGCGGGAGCGCTCTGGACAATTTTTCATTAGGCGCGTCATCTTTCGCGACGATAGAGCTGGACAAGAAATCAGGTTGCTACCTCGCGGCATAACGAGAGAGCATAGAGACAGACAGAGAAAGAAAGAGTGAGAGAGGGGGGGGAAGGGAGAGAGACGGAGAGATTGAAGAGAAAGGAAATGCGGCAACGTGGCATCTCCGTGACTGCGTGAGCGGAGATGCGCGGCATGAATATAGCGGCGGAGTTTAACGAGCCAGCGCATCGACAGGGTAACGGCGGGACGTCGGGCTACCGCGGGGTAGGACGCGGTGGAGCAGGCAGGAACGCAAATGCGCGCGGGGTAAAGAGGTGCGGAAAGTTTCCGCGGCGGTGGGGATCCGCGATGCAGGAGGTGGTAGGGAAAGGGGAACGTGCCGCCGGCTGGTCGCAGCCGCTCTGCGCGTGCGATACGATACCACCAAGGTAACGTGTTACTTGAGTAGATTGTAGAAAGAATGCTTTTTGGAAATTTCACAAAACGTCCATTTCCTAGTGTTCTTCTCTTCTTTGAGCACTCCGCATCCAGCATGCTAACGTTCACTTCTATACCAATGTAGATTAACTTTAATTTTCGTTTAATTTACTCTTTACTTTTTTCTAATACTTAATATTTATAAGAAAAATTAGAAAAATGTAAAAAGTAAGTAAGCCGAGAATAAAATTAATCTACATGGAGAAAATTGAATATTAAGTTTTAATACAATTTTAAATTATATTTTATTATTATTATTTTATTATTTATTATTATTTATGTCTTGTATTTTCGATAGACCATCACAACATGATATTCCGACATTCTTTTACTTTTATTATGATAATACTAATTTTTATCACATAAATAAAGTAATTTTTGTTAAAAGCCAATGCTTAAGCCATATTCTAACATGAAAAACAATTAATTTTTACTATGGTACGCAAACAAAATTTGCTAGGTATATATTTTTTACTTATCTTTACAATATTAACTTTTATTCAACAAGTTTTGATTTTATAATAAAAAATTTTTACTACGAAAAAGTGTAAAAATTACGTTGCATTATTGTTTTTAAAAAAATAGCATTTAATTAAATTTATATAGTATTGTCATGATAGTCCGCAGCTTCTACAAAATTATAGTAATTTAAATATAAAATTTTTTCCATGTACATTGGCAAAAATATACATAAAGAGAATAATGTGTCTATTTTACCAATGATTTATTTAACTCTGAATTAGATTTACTCCACTTTTTTCTAATGTTTAAAAACAGATTAAAGGTAAGTTAAAAAGAGATTAAAATTAATTTACAATGATAAAAATAGATATGAAGAGAATAATATTCATTTCCACTTATTTAGATTAATTTTAATCTCAATTTAATTTACTCTTTATTTTTTTTTAATGCATAGAATTTTAGGAAAAAAGATAAAAGATAAGTTGAATCGAGATTAAAATTATCTACTTGGAAATGGATATAATATGTATGAAATGGATATTTATGTTTAACTTTACATTTCTCGCATAATTTTTAACATCATTACTCGTATTTCTTACTTTTCAACATTATATCTTAATTTTCATTGTTTTCTTTGATAACTTACAATTAAATAAAGATTTATATTCAATACATTCTTTAGATAAAAATAAATGCAACAAATTTTTTTTAATTGTAAAATAATTTACACTAAATATAATAACGTATACAAATAGCATGACATTTTTTAAATGAATTTATAAAACCATGGTATGTCCCACGTGAATAATAAAGAGTTAATACTTAACCTTAAACGTAACTCGCGTCTCGAATCGAATAGCGCGACTAGCTCGACTAGCGGCGCACTTCATGCTCGCTATCTTTCTCTTTGAGAAAAGACAAGATACTTACCTATATGTATACATTTAAGAGAGAAAAAAATGTAGTTGAAAAAAATGGTTCTGGTTTCGACATTCGATCTAATTGAAAGATATCAGTCTATATGCTAAAATTTTGCCTGAAGGTCGATTTTTTTCTTATCAAATGAAAGCCAAATAATTTGAATTAAAAAAAAACAACAAAGAAATGGATTGCGACAAGTGAACTTATCGATAGGTGAGAGTGTTCTTTCGAGGGGCGACGCGCCTCGACGATGATTCGAAATAAAGATTGAAAACTATGCTTAATCGGTAGATAAATAATTATCGCGGGTAAATCAATTCTGAGAGATACGAGTGTTGCGTGCATAATATAATTTTTTTTCTTTTTGCCGATACAAAAATTGATTTATATCTAAATAACACAAAGTCCAAAATCGGGACATAAGATATCTTATAGATGTCTTTTAGACAGTTTTTCTAAAAATGTCTTTAAAATATGTCCTGAATTTGAACTTTTGTTTTCTGCATAGATAGATCAATTGTAAAATTTCCAACGAAATTATAAGCCAAACGTCTACTCGTTCATCACTCTTTCTTATATTTTGAAAATTTCATCGTTATCTATTTTACGAGAGCAAAAAGACTAGAATGTACAATAAGTCGTCAGAAATGTTGTTCTGTTCTGTTCACATTTATATGAGTTAGTGGTATTCGAAGTAAATTCTACTCATAACATTTCTAAGTAGAAAAATTTATAAGATCGAGATAACTTCAGGTAAAACTAATTTTAAGAAACATCATAATGATGTCATTCAATACACTTGTCAAAAATTTCACAGTCAATTTCACAGTCATTGTCAAAAGTGTATCGAATGACATGATATTTCTAAAATGATTTCTATTTGATGTTACCGATTTTATGATTTTGTGTTCCTGGATTATCCATTAAGTATCCATTTCTATCAATGTAGATTAATTTTAATCTGAATTCAACTTACTTTTCATCTTTTTTTAATTCTAAGATCCAGAGTTCCACAATTATAAGATTAACTTTAATCTCGGAATTAAAAAAGATAAAAAATAAAAATAAGAATTTAAAAAAAAGAAAGAGTAAATTAAAACGAGATTAAAGTTGATCTTAGTTGTCCATAGTTGTGGAACTGGGACTTGAAACTAGAAAAAGTTAATTGAATCAAGATTAAAATTACTACACTGGTAGAAACGGGCAGATCTTTATTAACGTAGATTAACTTTAATTTCAGTTTAATTGATTCTTTATCTTTTTTTAATACTTATATTCATTTCTACCAATTAATTAACTTTCATCTCGATTTAATTTAATCTCTTTCAATACTTAAAACTAGAAGAAAATAAAAAGTAAGCTAAAACGAGATTAAAATTAATCTACATCATTAGAATTGGACATTTTACGCGCGTCGCTGTAAACGAAATCGAACGACCGCGAACTTCGCGAAGTTCAGAAACGCGCTCTTATCTCTCCTTGTCTATCTTCGGTAAAGCGCATTTCTAACTTGCAGTCTTTCTGCGACCAATTAGAGGCCCGCCAACAGGATCTTCCCCCTCTATTGTGGGGGTGAAGCACGTGGCGGTGAAGTAATTGGACACAATGGGAAGTGCGAGTCGAAAATGTATTATCGTGAGATATGCGACTTAAAGATGTAAAGGTTCGCATCGTGCGAGATTCCGCTGGTCGACCGTCGATCGCGCGGCCGACTTTCAAGGCTTCAGTAGCGACGGAATAGCGAAATGCAAGAGTGAACGAGCGGACGCACATACACCCGTGTTTCTAGCCTTCGCCCATGCCTCTCTCTCTCTCGTCAGGTCGTTGCGAGAAAAATCGTCGACGGAACGCGTGCGGTCCAAGTTCAGAATATGTCATCCGATCGGCGGCCTACGGCGATCGATCGCGGACGTCATATTTGAAAACACGTACGGCGTAGCGGGAGCGCGTGTGAATTCCAAAATCTTCCGCTCTAGCCGTTTCTCGAGAATCATCGGCGAACGTCGGTTACGTCCGTATCGGTGAAATCGTGGAACATCGAGGAGCCGCGCGGAGAAAGGAAAAGGAGATAGAAAGAAGTGAGAAGAGAACGCGTGCGCCATGCACGTGTGTGTGTGTGTGTGTGTGTGTGTGTGTGTGTGTGTGAGGCGGAGGGGGATCGAGGGCTGCGGATAGTAGAGGAGGAAACGGGATTCCCCTTCCTCCTCCCGCGCGTTCGCCATTCGTACACTATCCGCCAATCCCCACCGCGACGCTTCGCTGTCGAGTCGTCGAGTGTCGACCGCAACGTCACCGTTCCCTCTCCTCCCCGCTGTATCTCTCTCTCTCGCGCGCGCGGATTGTGTGAGGCGCGCGCGGACCTGCCCAGTAAATGCGAGGCTTCCGTTCGACGAGTATACGTATCGGTGAGAGAGTGCGTAATAAGCGCACCTTACACAGACAGTTTTTCGCACCTCGACGACGTCGTCGTCGTCGTCGTCACTGTCATTTCAAAGAGAACAGTCTGAACATCAACATGCCGCTCAGCATCGGCGTTAATCTACGAGTGACCGGCCACTGTAATCAGGGCGGCCGTAAATACATGGAGGACATGTTCTGCGTGGCGTTCCAGCCGACCCCGGACGATAAGGATCTGGAATACGCGTTTTTCGGGATCTTCGACGGCCACGGTGGCGGGGAAGCTGCGACCTTCGCCAAGGAACATCTCATGGACATTATCGTGAAGCAGAAAAACTTCTGGAGCGACCGTGACGAGGATGTGCTGCGGGCGATCAGGGACGGATACATGAACACTCACTACGCGATGTGGCGGGAGCTTGGTACGGAAATATAAGATTGTTATGTTTCATCGACTCGTTCTCGCTTGCACGCACCATGATTATCTTTTGCTTTCGCGCGAATTTTAAATTTTGCTCGATAAGCACTGCGTATGCGATCCCCCTCGGCGGCGATGGTGACCTCCGTTGAGAATTTCTGTCATCATCCCGCGTATTTCCCCCACCATCCGTCGCTCGTCACCGCCACCACTGATTAGGTTAGAATTTAGGTTATGTAATTCTTCGAGCTAACCTGAAAATTTGGTTCGGGAGAGCGATGGGAATTAGCCGATGCAACGACTTCTTACGTCGCCTCCCATCGCAAATCTGGACCGCGGCGACTTCCGCGGCGGTACCGTCGCGCGCTCGCGTGCGCGCGCGCGTAAAGCGTAACGGGCGCGTCGACCTTGATCGCAGAGAACTTGCTGTAAGTTTATTTTTTATTGCTGCACCGGACTGCACTAGACTTTCTTCCTCGCTTTCGCCAAGTTTCAAATATAGGTTCTATTGTGTTTATTCCTGCATTAGAACTTCCTCATTTTAAACAAATATCAGATGTAAAGTTTGTCTTGTAGTTGAACATATATGGAACTTATTGTTTTAGCTGAACTTTTTGCACAGTTTATCTTTCTTTTTCTTTTACACTGAAGAAAAAAAGAGAAAATGGACCATATAAGAAGTTAGGCTAAAAAAACAAACTTTTTAACTTAAGTGAAATGGACATATGTTTGACATTTGACAAAAGCAAGAAAGTGTAGGAATAAAAAACAGACTTATCTAATTTACTTTAAATTCCAAAAGTAAATACTAATATAGCTAGAAAAAATATACACATACCTATTTTATGTATTTTAAATACAAAGCTGACTAGTTATAAAAAAAAGATTTTGATATCTATCACAATAATATTTTAAACTGACATTGTTTTCTTCATAGACAAATGGCCGAGAACTGCATCTGGATTGCCATCCACAGCTGGTACAACCGCCAGCATTGCTTTTATAAGGAAGGGCAAGATATACATAGGTCATGTGGGAGATTCCGCTATTATATTGGGATATCAGGCAGAGGACGATCCTCAATGGAGAGCAAAGGCACTTACAAGAGATCACAAGCCAGAGAGTGGGCCAGAAATGACGCGTATACAGGAATCTGGTGGAAAAGTGGTCAGTAAATCCGGTGTTCCAAGGGTTGTATGGAACAGACCTCGCATTGGACACAAAGGTCCAGTTCGAAGATCCACTCATATGGATGAGATCCCATTCCTTGCAGTAGCCAGATCTCTAGGTAAATGCATATTTACCAATATCTCTTTGTAGATAGGGTCAATGATGCTATAAATGCTTTGAAGCATTTTTTGATTGATCAATTAGTAAAATTTTTTTGATTAGTCAATCAATATTTTAAAGCATTTATAATGAAACTTTGATTGCATTCTGTCCAGCATTCTTAACAAAAGAACTTAAATTGAAATTTGTTTTAGGTGATTTATGGAGTTATAATTCAGAATTGAACACTTTTGTCGTCTCCCCTGAGCCGGATGTGAAAGTTATTCCAGTTGATGTCAAATCACATCGTTGTCTTATTTTTGGTACTGATGGCCTATGGAATATGTTATCTCCGCAAGCTGCAGTAGCTATTGTCCAAACTACAGACAGACACAATGAGAAACATTTGATAGCCTCTCAGCAGACTGGTAATGGAGTAAGTTTCGCGAGTGTATTATTAATTATACATATAATTATTAAGTATATAAGTTATATAATTATTAAGTATATAAGTATACATACAAGTTGTTGTCTTACTATATGATATGGTAATTTATATATGATAATGTAAGATATATAATCGTTTTGATAGCAGGCTGATTTACAAATGTGGATAAATCCTTCAAAAAATCTTGTGGATCGTGCATTGGAGAGATGGTCGTCGACGAGATTACGAGCAGATAATACTAGTGTTGTAACATTAATGTTAGATCCATCAGGACCATGCCGCAGTGAGGTATGAAGAATACTTGTTTCGAAAAAATCTAATGTACATAAATAATTCATATATAAATATTGACAAAGTTAAAGCAAAAAGTTTAGTCGTTTAAACTTTGAGTAAATTGAAATTTTGCAAGTAATCTAATACCATGATATAATTGTAAAATTCTATTAATATTACTTCTACTAATACTTTCTACTAATCTATTAATACTATAGCTAAAATATCTGTCTTTATTAAAGGTACTATTTAATCAAAAGAAGGATCGTGTTATACATCATGGAACACAAGTACCAGTTACAAGAGAACCTGAAATTGTCGAGAGAATCAATTCAAAAACATCGCCGTGCATGTGCATGCCAATACCACCGCCAAACGCTTCCTTGGATCTTGACATTGATCCTAAACAACCGGACTCGTCGAACGGAAATGAGGAGACTGTCGATCAAACGTTACAACCGGAGATAGTCTCATGTCCTGAAAAATCAATTTCGTCAGAGATTGACGCTTCGGAATTACGGGAGACCGCGATAGAGAAGTGTATCGAGACTACCGATGTCGGCGAAAGTATTCAAGTCGCCGAAATTTCCTCCAGTCAAATGCTAGAAGAACCTGGAGATTTGGAAAGTAAGAAAACAAATGAAATCAATCATGAGAAATTGGAATATCTCGAGGACGAAGAAAAGCCAATAATGGAACGGAATGAAAACGAAAAAGCAAAGAATGATCATTTGCAAAATCCGATCCAATCAAACTTAAAATCAAATAAATTCATCGAGCCTAAAGAAATTATAACTGAAACAGGGATATCTAACGCGACTCGACAGAATGCATGTCCCAATGCGAACGAAGAGGCGCTTCACCCTCCTCTTGTAAGTAGGTTACGTCGAAGCGGTATCGTTTCTGTTAAAAGTAACAGTTTCGATAATGGTGAGATGAAAAGTGGCGTCTTAAATGGATCGAGACATAAGCAGCACCCTTTATTTCCCGCGAGAGCGGATGTCAGAACGATAAAACGACGACATAGTTTAAGCTCTTCTCAAACTCAGAATGCTTTTACCGACGTCACACCGACTCCAGATTCGAAGACTTATGTAAACGTAAAGTCGCGATACAGCAGGGTAACGAAATCACCTATCGCAGAAAGTACGATGTTAGAGGAGACGAAGAGTGCATTGAAGACGGCTAGCGACTGTGTTATAAGTAATAAACGTAGACATAGCACAATCACACAAGCCTCTGTCTCGTCATCTGGAGTTGAGAATAGCTGCCCACAGCAAGAACCATGTGCAAAGATGAGGACGCGTTCTGAGGATCAACGGCACAGTCCCACGGATGAGAATGATCCCAATCAAACAATGGAGAATGCTAATGCCCGATTAAGTTGGCCCACGTCAGATAAACGATCGGATTCATCATTAAACGGTACCACTTTAACGACGCTCTCTTCGTCATCGAATACGTTCCAACGTAGAAGTTTAGAAAAAAAGGCTACGCCTGTTAAAGCCATTAGAAGGTCGTCCATCAACGGTTCGACTCGACTGCAACATCTAAGAGGTAGTTTTGGCCTAAGGGAATGGGACCAAGGAAGAAATAATCGAACAAACAATTGTAATAATAGAAGGACATTAAATAGGACAGTAACAATAATCGGTCCTACGGATTCGACGATACCACAGCGATGGCTAAGGTTTGTTTAATTATATTTCTTTATTCTCAAGAAATTATTTTTATGTGATATATTTATATCATTCTTGATAATACTTACGTGATATTTATTTTGTTTTATAAAATAAGTATTCGAATATTTATTTTATGAAATAAAATAAATATTGCTATAAATATCAAGATTATAATTAAATGTAGTAATAATTAAATGAAATATATTGTGCGGATCATTAGAATAATGTAAATTGCATGATTTTTATTGATATCGATGATGTTTAAACCCCCATAAACTTTTATTAAACTCTGCAATTTCCTATATTGTTTAGATCAGACACAATGGCGGCAACGCCTGTGAAAACATTACGTTCGCGTAACGTAGATATCGCCGGGCACACAATATCTGCGCAATTAGTTCATCAATATGGAGTAGTAAAGCAAAATCGATTGCCTCTACCGAAGCTGAAGCAGTCCGCGAACGGTGGATCACTGCAATCGAATAGAGTCAGGTCTTCCTCGTTGTCAGCCAATAAACTTAAACAAGCAAATGGTAACAGTGGAAGCGTGAGTACCTGCGCTACCATAAATCCCTCGACAGCAGGTTCCACTTCTGCTATAGCTAAAAAAGTCAAATCACCATATAATCCTAGTGCTCGATCTCTGAGCACGCGATCTCGAATCAAACGTCTTGGAAAGTAAAAGAATAATGAATGGTTGTAGTTTTGTGAATTCGCAAATTTCAGGGTATGACACTCTTACCCTTATTTTGCTATCTGCGAATTATCTAGTTACGGTATAAAAAGTGATTGTTACATGCATTTTATATTTCTTTAAAACTTCCCCACTTTCATCTTTGAAACTACGTATTCTTTTTTATTCGAGGTGTCTGCTATAAATGGGGTTTGAACACTCTTAATTAGTCTTATTCATTTTATTTTTTAAAATTGAATAAAAAATCAGATTTAAATTAATTAAGTATCTTCTATACAAAATTATTTTATTTTAGGTATCAAATTTTAAAAAATCGCGATCTAAATAAATGCAAATACTTATATCTGTTTGTGACAATTACTATTGATTTATTGAATGTATTACTTTGTATTTTGTTATTTGAATTATTTACTGACCTTTTATGTTAGTACATGAATTGCATATATCTATTTCATTTTATAATACTGCTTGCTGCATGGAAATAAATTGCTGCGCTCTCCTATTCTATTTATTAAACACGTTCATTAATTCCTTAGAAAAGGATACTGCGATATCATTTAGAATGAACTAAAAGAAATTGAACTAGTCATTCTTGAATGAGTATCGTTATATTCGAAATTTTCTATATATAATTTAGACTCTATATATAACAAGACTGTGCTTTCGCAATTTCTAAAGAAAGTTTTTTTTTTATATTGTTCTTTCGTATATATTATTTCGTATTTTGAATATTAAAAAATTTATAAAGAGTTCTTATGTTTAAATCGAGTCAGTTGGCACAAAAAGCACAGTTGAAGGGCGATATGAAAAATTAATATCACGAGAAATTTCCAATAAAAGTACGACAAAAAATATTCCTGATACTTTTTATATACTTTCCAATATTCGCATAGATTACCAAGTATCATGTAGGAAAAAATATGAAAGTATAATATGGGTGTATGCATAAAGTAGCCTGACAATAAGAAGGTACAGTTGTGTAAAAACTTGGGGTATTCGTATGCATATCTCACATTTGCACATTTTCAGTGATAACTATTGTTTGCGATCTTTACCTTCGATCATATGAGACAACCAAACATATAGGATTGAATATGAAATAAGAATGCGCGGCTGTGCACACACGTGTGTGCTAAAAAGAAATAATTTTCCCCTCTCTTCCTAACTTCGCTCGACGAGTCTTAGTTCGGAAGGAATTCGCAAGTCAAAAAGGCGTAGAGAATATCTATGATTAAGCATTAAACTATTTTCTAGTATGTAGGGTATGCAATCACACTGATCTGCCTTGACTGAGTACGGAGTGGTTGTTGAACAATTCTGTAAATAGAATTCTAAGAATTAATATATGGTTGAGAATAATTGGTAACCTTCTATCATATATATAAATTGTTGCATAGATAAATAATGTATGACAAAAAAAGAATTTAAATTCACCTCTGGAGAAAATTCCAGGCGCATGGTCTCGAATAACGACCACTCGGTACGAAGCACCAAACGACTGTTTATTGTACGTTATAAAAGATAATTAGATTATATTTAGACAGAATATTGAAAGCACAGCTTGAAAAGCAATCAAGAGATTCAAATTTCTATTGGCACGAATTGTACAATTGTGTTCCAAATGCAAATGTGCACTATACTAGTGATCTAATAATTAAGTCACTGAAGAAGAAAGATTTATATCTGATATATGTATCTGACATTAATATATACAATGTATTAATATCAGAATATAAAAAACAGTGTATATGATCTTCTATATCAGTCTTTCACATAAAGTTGTCATTTTATCTCGTGCAAGGAAAAAGAAGGCAATTCAGGATAGAATATCTATTTGGTTTCATTATAAAAATTACGCACAACATGTTCGTTTATAATTTGATAATAAATAGAAATCCTCCTTTGAGTTTCGCTTATTACGAATGTATATTATTTTCCGTTTAGTTTTAATTATTTTGCATCTATATATCGAGAGAAATATTTTAAAACAGTTTGTAAGATCAGTAACGAATACATATACCTTTCGTATAATATGTAGTCACTTTAGAATTTATACGTTTCTAAAGAAAAAAAAAAGGAGAAAATGATGTAAATACCGATGAAAATGTTAACATGAATGTAAAATGTTAACAATATATATATTTATCGATATTACGCCGATTATTTATTGACTAGCTTTTAAAATGATTTTCTATGTAAATAAGATCGTGCAGATAATATATGCTTGAAATATATCGTTTGGGGTTTCTTAGAGAGAAATTATCATTACGAGATAGTCAGTTGTCACTGCGAAACAACTGTATTAAAAATGAAAAAAAGGAGGAAAGGGATGATGTGTGCCTACAATAGTTACCACTTGCGAACATGTGTGCGTGTATGTGTGTGGGTTCATGTGATGTGTATGCACGTGTATGTGTCTAGATAAGGGATTACATCTCTGAGGAAAAGTTTTAAAGTAAAGTAGGACGTTGCGAGGGACAGAGTCGAGTTACCGAGGAAAGAGACATATGTGCTAATACAGCGAAGATTTATTTTAAAAGAGAAGATTTATTTATCCTTTTTGGTGCATGCCCGTAAGTCTCACACTGTACGTAACAC
>NW_012130105.1:1239943-1264833 GCF_000143395.1 Atta cephalotes | reverse complement strand
AATTTTAATTCCTTTTCGGTTTGCATGCCGAACGGTACTCACACTCTACGTAACTACTACTAATAACTAGTCGTATAATATATATATATATATATATATATATATATATATATATATATATATATAATTATAATTATAAACAAATTGTATAAATAAAACATAGAAATTGTATAGATAAATTAAGCGATTATAACTATGTTTACATGACTCGATTTACGCCCAAATTATTGACATCGATGTTATGAAATTAATCAATCACAGACATTTCATTCTTCAGGAATAACTATAAGTTTTATAACATCGATGCCAGTTTTATAATATCGATGTTATAATTTCGGCATAAATTAAGTTGTGTAAATGTAGTCAATCAATGGAAAAGAGGAGCAAGGCGCCTCGGTATAGCGTTCATCTGTTGAAACAAATTACAGGAGAGGCGAATGTAAGAATGAATCTACCTTGCGCGCCCGTAGATTTATCATTTGTTACATCGTAGAGATATGATGAAACCGAATATTTTTTAAGAGGTGAAGAATATAAGAATTTATGACAAAGCGAGAAAGACGAAGAGAGAACTGTTAGTGAGAAGAAATAATATATAGCGATTTATCTCAGGTTAAGAGAATTGTGGCAGGAGGAGAAGTAGATATCGGAGGAACTCGAACAAATGTGTGATCACGTTTATATAATCTGTATATTTTAATTAAATAAACTGAGATATACAAGTCCTATTATTAAACTGACGCTCATGACTATTTCTGCGATTATTCCAGCTATAAGTGTCTATCATGAAAAATCTTTAGATTTATCATGTATTTGATAATTTATTTGATATGAAATTTTAAAAAACATGCATATTATTCGAAACTTAGTCTGAATCTTTTAATTTTAAAAGTTTAAGAGGTTCTAAATCAATTTTCTATTTATATATAAAGATTTTTTATTGGATGCAATTTTAAGCTTCAGTCAAAAAAAGAAAGAAATTAACGATCGACATTTGGTAAATTTTAATTATGATAAATGAAGGTACTCCAATTTAAAAGTATCGATATTATCGATTGTCGGTGCGAACTTTCTAATTGTGTCTACAAGAATTTGAAGAAATGAATTTCCGTAAGATTGTTGATTTTTTATATTTTTTTAGTATATGATAATTCGTAATTTGGATTCGTAACTATTTAAATTAATACAATTAGTTAAAAAAATTCTCAGAATGAAGATCTCATTTTTAATTGCACTTTATAAAGAGAGAGTAGTAAACAGTAGTAGAAGGTGGAGAATCATTTGCGTCAGTTGATAGGTTATGGTCAGTTATGGTTATGCAAAGTTCAATGCAATTGTCCAAACATTGAAAGTGAACGTGAATCCTGATTGACAGCTATGAAGTATAATAATTTATAATAATATAAACAAGAATTTATGTGACAGTTAACTTTCTGATATAAAACTTGATAATACTGCAACCATGGAAGCAAATGAACGGGAAAACGATTCTGTAACTTTCCTTCCTAAAGATACTCCTAACAATAATGTTGATGCAAGTAACGATGAAACGATTTCCAAATCACCGACGTGTGATGAGCAGAGCACTAGGAAGTCAGAAACGGAGGATGCGTCTGAGTCTTATCAAAGTAGTACAGATATCTGCAAAGAACCAGGGTTTAAGAAGCCACTTCTACTGATCGGTCCCAAGCGGGGTAAGACTGGAAAAATTCGAATTATGAAAAATGATACAGCACTCTCATCTGAATTATCCGTGAATAAGGAAGCTATTGTCCAACTCCAAGATGATGCTGAAGATAAGAGTGATAAGCCAATAATAAAAGATTCCGTAGAGGAAAATATCTCGTCCGACACAAGAAACATTCCTATACCATATTTGCAGCCAAAGTGGGGTGGGAAACCAATTAAGGAATATAAGTTGGAGGTTCTTAAGTCGGGAGTAATTCTAGAAAAACTTGATTTAACTGAAAAAAGTTTTTATGTGATAGGGAGATTGCCTTGCTGCAATTTATCTCTTGCTCATCCGACTATCTCGAGGTACCATGCGATTATTCAATACAGAGCAACAGCAGATGAGAAAAGCTCTACAGGTTTTTATTTATATGATTTGGAGAGTACACATGGCACATTTTGGAATGGGCATCGTATAAAACCAAGGACCTATGTTCGGTTACATGGTGGTCATATGATAAGATTTGGTTGTAGCCAGAGGAAATACATTCTGCAAGCTCCACCAGACGATCAGGAAGAGGAATCTGAATTATCAGTTACACAACTTAAGGTTGGTTTTATTTATAATTATATTTATGTGTAACTAGCTTGTTATAATTATAGTATTATAATATTTATATAATATTTTGCTATATAACTAGTGTTGTTTAAATCAGTAAATATTTTATTATAATCGGTATTGTAATCAATATTGTACATATTTTATTACAATTGATATTGTTATAATTAGTATTGTGTAATATTTTGTTGTAATTATAACTTTGATATTCTTTTGCAAGGCAAGACACTTTTAAATGTATTTGTTTATAGGAAAAACGATTAGAAGAATTGCGAGAACGAGAAATGAGACAACAAGAGGAAGAAGAAACAGAAGAAAGAGCGAAACAGGAAGCAGAGAACGAGGGTATTGATTGGGGAATGGGAGAAGACGCAGATGAGGAAACAGATTTGACAGAAAATCCTTACGCTACTATGGCAGATGAAGACCTATATTTAGATGATCCCAAGAAAACACTGAGAGGCTGGTTCGAAAGAGAGGGATATGATTTGCAATATCAAGTAGAAGAGAAAGGAATAGGCCAATTTTTATGTTGGATAAGGTAAATATAATTATATATGAAATAATCTTTGTATGTAGAATTACTTTAAGATTATATTTGCATATTGTATTTTGACTTGTCGCTTTTCTCTTTTTTTTATTAATGTAAAAATAAAAACAATTTTAGTTTACCTAAAGAATGTTTCGGTGGTCGTTCCATGAAAGCAGAAGCTCTTGTCAAAGGAAAGAAGAAAGAGTCTGTTATTCAATGCGCTTTGGAAGCCTGTAGAATCTTAGACAGACACGGATTGTTGAGACAAGCTAATCATGGTAATGTACATGAATAATTGATAATAATTTTTGATCAATGCAAACTTCATTTCTAATATTGATAATTGTTAATTAGAGAGTCGAAGAAAAAAAGCAAGGAATTGGGAGGAGGAAGATTTTTACGATTCAGATGAAGATAACTTTTTGGATAGAACGGGAACAGTAGAGAAAAAACGTGAACAGAGAATGAAATTGGCTGGAAAAATTGAAGAAAAAGTTGAGACATATAGCTCATTGGTAATGTCATTTTCACTTATGTCTATGTCTTTGGTATTATAAATATATCTTCAACCTTTATTGACATTTCGTATTATTTCAGACTGAGAAGCATAACGAGATTGTGAACAAAATTTCACGTTTGAATGAACGCTTAAAAGAAGCGCAAAGGAAAAATGCTAAAGCAGGGGAGTCTAACGAGGATTCGTTGGATGCCTTTATGTCTAGTTTAAACACATCTACTTTGAGTAAAAGCGACATAACGAAAATGAAAGTAGAGTTACAAAACTTACGTAAAGAAGAAATACAACTTGTCAAATTAGTAAACCTTACAAAACCAGCTAATTTGCCGCCTCTTGTCAGTCAAGTGCAAACAGAAGATAGAAGCGACAACAAAAATCTCCAGCAAAAATCAAATTATTCTATGAAAAAGATTTCTCAACTTGAAAGAAGACGGAAGCTTTTTGAGGCCAACGTGAGTATTTTTCTTTTATTTATTCTTTTATTTTTTATGTAAAAATATTTTATTGTTTTATTTATAATTTAAAATATATTTTTCAGAACAAAAGTGATTCTGCGAATTCATCTTTATATGCTATGGATAATGAAGAAGGAGAAGAAGAAGAAGAAGATGATGATGAACAAGAGGAGAATAAAAAAAATAATGTAATAATAAAAGAAGGAGAAGAAAAAGATGCAAGTGTATATAAATCTGAATGCAAAAAGTCGATGTCATACGAGGATGAAACGAAATCAAGTGACAGTATAAAAACTGACGATAAACCGAATACGAGAAGTATCAATCAAGAAACGAGGAAACAAAATGTTGCAGAAAAACGAAAAAAGGACAGTAAATCAGAGAAACGGAAAAATATGAAAAAGCAATACGATCAAGACGTTCATTCAGAAGATTATTCTACGTGGGTACCGCCGCAAGATCAATCTGGCGATGGAAGGACAAATCTTAATGATAAATATGGATATTGAATTAGGTCTAACATTGTATGTACGTAAGAAAAAACAATGTAAATATTTTCGAATTCAAGAATTTAACATTACGTATATTATAAAGAGGCTATTTATTTTTTTACACCTGAAATATATTAACACTAGAAGTACCAACTTTTCTTATTCAATCAAAAGAATTAAACGAATAAATTACTATGAAAATCAAAAAATGATGAAAAAATCAAGTATTTCTTTAGTATAAAGTATCATTGAAAAGTATAAAAATTTTAGAATCCCATCTTTTACACGAAGAATGTAATATTAATAATTCTAAAAGATAGATCTAGATAATGACACTTAGTATATCTAGTAAATTAAATTATACAATTTATTTAAAATTAAACTAAACAAATTATAAGTTAAAATTAGATGTTTAATGTTAAACAAAGTGGTAATTATTATATCAAACAGTTCATAATAAAAGTTAAACGGTAGTTAAAGATATAAAATTTAAAACAATGCTGTATGAGTTTTATTGTTTATTAATTTCATCATTAAATATCTAGCTTTTGCTCATAATTTTGCTTCTTTAATTTATTTAATTTGTAATCTATTTGAACCTTACATTATCATTTTATTGTTTTCTTTAAAACATTTTTTAAATCAAAATAAACGTTTTTAATGCTTTGGACTCGAAATTTTTGGTTCATATGATGATCGATGATCATGTAAGAACCAGAGAGAAACCTGAGAGCCTTTTTCTGTAACTACAAAGTATTTTTGCGCACTGCTCTCTGTAGAAATGAATGTAAACTACACAACAATATCCATTTTTTTGCGGTGCTCCTGATGGAAATAAATCGCTGCAATAATTAAAATCGATCAAATTAATAAAGATTCAGATTTTTCTTTGTCTGTATTCAGATCTTAAAGCCGTCTTAAGTACAGTCTTAGAATGTCAGGAATTATAATCAGAAAGCTATATTAGCATCTTAGAACATTACTTAATCCGATGGTCTTAAAAATAAGAACCCACTATGAATACCGGCCTTAATGTCTATTGCATGCATCGCTGGATGCGATGGCGACGAGCAATATCCAATAATTAAAAAAATATAAGAACTCGCAATTTGTGAGCAAGTTACTCTTCCGAATATTCAGTTTATATAATACTTTTTAAAAACTTAAATTGGTACCATACATTAACCTCTTGTTTCTTCTGGCCAAATTGAACTCATCTAATTGCTTAATTCCATTACTCTTGGCAGAGAGAAACCTGAAAGAGGCCAAACCTGGAAAGGCCTGCCAGCCTTTTTCCTGTTACCGTTGAAATGCCCGTACACTACCGCCAGTGCATTTTGAGTTTGAAAATTACGTGACTCCATACATTTTTTGACACTATTGATAAAATCGTATTGTCGAAAGTAAATGTGATCTGTCTCTGTACTAAATCCTCAGGACAAAAGGGTGCCGACTATCCATAGGAGACATAGTTTAATGGGTCCTTGAACGAAAAAATTTTAATTTCATATCTCCTACATATGTGAATAAAAGTTGAATTTTAAGGGTTAAAAAATTTTTTCTGACTTTTTCTTATTAAATATTTTATGTAAGTTTTTGGTAAGTTAAAATGCGACGATTCGTATTTATCGCGATTACATTTTAAAAAGAAATGTGAAGATCGGCACGCGGCACAGATACCTACCTATTCGAGCCTCGGGAATGAAATGACTGCGCATAAACGTGATGCGCCGCGCCATTCCGTACCATCCCTTCCCAAGGCCGTGCGCCAACCGTCTAACTGTCGAAATAATGAATATTACGAATAAGTAAAATAATATATCCTTTATATTTTTAATGTTCTCTCTGTAGGCTTTACGGTTTTTGCTTTCTTTCTTCGATTCTTTATACATTCATGCAGCTTATGAATATCTTAATTTAATTATTCTAAGATATAAGAGTTATTTAGTATCTATTATTCTAAGATATAAGAATTATTTAGTATTTATTATTTTAAATACCTATACTTCCAATTTATTATTTATTAAACATATTTAATATTTTTTATTTTAATAATTTATTTTAATAAACAAAATTGAAAATTCAAATAAGTTAATTTTGTCTTATAATATCTTATAAAATAACGAAGTTATGTTTATGCAAATTTTTTAAAAATTATATATATAATTATATATATATAATTTTCAAAAAATTTCTTATACAAAATCTCTTATTCTTATACAAAATCGGAATAAATCCCGAGTTTTCTCGTCTGCAGTTATTGTTTAAGTAATAATTTTGTCAATGAGTCAATGACAATTGCTATGTATTTTAAAATCAAGTTGCGAAATTAATTTAGTATATATATTTTAGCGCATAATTTTCGTCACTTTCTTTGTTTTATTAAATGTTCTCTCACTAATAATAATGTTAGTAATAACTGTCTTAATTTAATAATAGGAATTTAGTATTATATAATTAATATATAATGATTATTGTTTAAATCCAAATTATTATAAAGTAAATAAGTTTAAGTTTTATACACAAAATTTGCTTATTTTTTTATGATCGCTCTAACAAAAATATGATTACGAATGTATATAAATTTCATTTTCTAACTGTTATTTTTAAAATCTTTTTAAGTATTGGACATCCCGCAATTGCAGAATATTATTAATTATTAATTAATAATTATATATATATTTTCTTATGATAAAATAATATTTACATGCAGATATTATGAGATTATATTTAACAAAATTTTAATTTTTGTCTTAGATAATTTTTACCAAAATACTTCATAGTCTTTTAACAATGATATCGTGATTACATTTAATTAAAAATGTGTGAGTACAAAAAATTCGAGATAACCCTCATATTAGCGAGCTATAATAATTAAAATTTTTGAAAAATATGGAAAAATAAAAATTGTTAAATTTTATATAATAAATTTTTTAGTATAAAAGTATAGTTCTTAAAAATCCCGTTGATTTATCGGATTTATCTTATCTCGAACAGTTGGTATCCGAGAATTTTTGGTATCCATACATATAAAAAATTGCAATAATGCATGTATTTTATTATTATTAAATACATATAACATATTCCTTCCTAATAACATATTCCTTCATAACCACTATTCCTATAAGTAAATCATTCTATCCATTTATTTTTAATAAGAGATGATTTTTAGTGATGTGGCAGAACATATTTTCTCACGACTTTTAGTATTATATTAAAGATAATATGTTATATTAAAAATAATGTGATAAAAATAATTGTAATTGACATGCTACCCAAATTATCGTAAGTAGTCTAAAAGATTCGGGATGCATACCCTCCTGTAATAAGATTATTGGTATGGTGATGGATGCTTAACTTTTCTTTACAAATGGATCTTGTGAATTTAACGTAGAAGCAGAATACATTAAGTTCGCTCTCCACTACGAAAATTGTTCTTTTTTGTATCGGATACTAACCAGCATGCGAGGCAGAGGGATTTTGATATGAAATTATTGAGATAGTTTTCTTAAATGAAAGTGCTGTTATAAATATATTAATGACTTTTTATTATATTATATAATATTATTAATTTCATATTTGCAAATTAATAATTAATATATAATAATTGTTATTAGTATTTGTTTTGCGTTTATCAATAATTTATTAAACAATGGTTTAGAAAAATTTGTGTATTTTCGTATAATCGTGTAGCACAATAATATTGGGTATGGAAAAAAGTTCGATTTTTTAGTAAAATTAAAGTGTTTTTCTTAGAGTATTGAAATCAATTTATTTAAACCAAATATGCTCCATTATTTTCTATAATATTTTGCCATTTTTGGGGCAGAGCTATAATTCCATCGCGATAGAACTTCTGTGGTTTCTGATCGAAAAACTGCTTCAAGTGATTTTCACAGGCCTCTTTTGAAGCTAGCTTTACACTATTAAGAGAGTTCTGCAGAGATCTAAACAAATGATAGTCTGAGGGTGCTATGTCAGGATTATACGATGGATGCATTAAAACTTCCCAGCCAAGCTCTTGAATTTTTGCCGAATCATCAAAGATGTGTGTGGTCGAGCGTTGTCGTGATGGAAGACGACATTTCTCCTATTAATTAATTCTGGCTGCTTCTTCTCAATTGCTTGTAATCTCTGCAGTTGTTCACAGTAGAGTTCGGAATTAATTATTTGATTGGACGATAATAGCTCAGAACGATTCCCTTCCAGTCCCACCACACAACATCACCTTCTTCCTCATCAATCCAGGGATGGCCTTCTCTCCTTTCTTTATCCACGATCTTTTTCTAGTTGTCGTAGGTGATCCATTTTTCATCATTAGTTATCATTCTCTTCAGAAATGGCTCAATTTCATTCCATTCAGTAGTTTATCACAATTGTTAATTCGGTCCATCATGTTCCTAACACTCAACTCGTGAGGAACCCAAATATCGAGCTTCTTTTTGTATCCAGCTTTGAGTAAATGATTTAAAACTGTTTTGTGGTCGATGCCTAGTTCCCTGGCAATCTCCACAGTGCTCACATGCTTATCACGCTCGACCATGATTTCATCGGACTTTTCAGTGATGGGTCGACCGGAGCGAGGTTCATCTTTCACATCGAAATTTCCAACATGAAAGCGAGCGAACCATTTCCGTGCTGCTGATTTTGATAGAGTATCTTCATCGTAAATAGCGCAAATTTTTTCACAAGCCTATGCAGCATTCTTGCCTTTATCGTAGTGATACTGCAAAATGTAGCGAATTTTTTCTTTATTTATTTCTATTTTCAAAATAAAATAATTTTTGATCCACTTCACCGATTTCAATCTTTTTCGGCTCAAAACAAAGGTTAAAATGTCACTTTTTAAACGCATGTCTAGTGTTGCCGATCCGATTAGTAGTTGCCGACTGCTGAGCATTTAATGCCATCTAGCAGGAAAAACGTCACGACTTTTTCCCATAATATGAATTAAATATCGATTTATCATCTCCAGCCTTAAAAAATGGACGATGTACCGTAAGAAAAGTGGACGTTGCTATGTAGTTTATATTCACTTTGTCAGAGGGCAGTAGTGCGCTGCAGCATTTTGCGATACAAGTTTTGGGCCGTCTTCTCTGAGGTTTTTCTCTGATTTGCATTACGTGCATTACAGACTTTCTTCACTGATAGTACATGAATTTTGAAACTGTATTGTAGATTACAGATCGAGTCGTGACATGTAAGTTACTGTCTTGAATAATTTCGCTTTGAACACAAAGGAGTATGGAGCACGTTGATAATCCAAGCTATTTCCAAACGAGTATGTATCGCAGTTACATGCATATGTGCCGATTAATGTTCTTATATTTACATTCGTGTCATTGCGGGTTTTACTTCCTGGAGTAAACGTCAAGCTCGCGAAGCAATTACAGAGCCTTTTGTATTACAGTTTGGGCTCCGATAGCGTCTGTGGGATGGTACATCATCGGACTTGGGATCATTGCATTTTATACGTTTCCACATATTCAAGAAAAATTTAAGAGTTGGAAAGTCGCGAGGAACCAGCGAGATGCTGCACTTGGCAAAAGTGAGTCAATAATTTATCTAAAAAAAAATCCTTAATTAGTAGGCAACAAGTAATTTACAATGTTATTTGCAATATAATATATATATATATATATATACACTTGTTTCACTTTGGTATTAATTGTTTATTTAGAAACTGATGAATTACCGCAGTTGTCAGCTAATGTGGAATTGGCACGACAGAAGATGCAAGAGGCATACAACAAGTCTTGTACCTTAGCACAAATCAAAGAGGAAGAGGTACTTTTTGCTACACATTGCTCTGAGAATAGTCACTTGGGGTATATTTATATTCCAATAGCAAAAAAAATATAAATTATTATAAAATATTTAACATTTTTTTCTTTTTTTCTTTTTTTCTTTTTCACATCTATTCTTTACGAATCTTTAAGTGTGCAATTCTGTCGAAAACTTGTAATAAAAAAGAGTTGTTAAAATTAAAATTTGTTATTTTTTAGAATCACTGTAATAATCTATTTAACATACTTACTCTGTAATATTTGTTTGGTGTCTATTTATGTAAAAAAAAATCAGGTGACTATTTGCGAGTTAAGATAATTTATTTTTATATTACTTACTTATTTTTGAAATATAAATTAGTATAATTTATCTTTTTCTCACAGGAGAAAGAAAAAAAGAGACAAAAGGTCTTGAAATTACTGGAGAATAAAAATGTAGGTACAAGATTAGGTAGTACAACTAATGATGAAACTCCTAGTACGAGTACAAATACAGGTACAAAGTCAAAGTTAAAGTCAGGTAAGACTTACGTTATTGTGATTTACTATCTAAGGTAAATTTAAATAATGTGCTGTATCCATACGTTTTATTTTTAGAATATAATCCCTTAATGGGTGATAGTACTCGAGGATATCGTCCTCCAAAACGGAGCTGTTGCAAAAAAGGTGGATGCGGTTAAAAATAATTTTATAGAATCTCATAAAAAAAGGCCATTCCATTCTTACAATTTAACAATTGTCAAAATAAAAAGGGAAAAAACTTACGAAATCGACAAATAGCACCGCTTAACTGCGATACTTATAATTTGTATAAATTTAAGCTTTTGTAAAAAAATTGGTGTATATTTAATTGTTATTAAAATGTTATTATATTAACATTAATTCGTAATATGTACAATTTTTAAGCTTTAATAAACTAGAGGCAAAATCGATTTTATTTTTAAATTAATATAGATTTCGTATATTTTCGTTGTCTATTTTAGTAAGTTTATAATAAAATTATCTAAAAAAAAATTAATATGTGTTTACTGAAGACAACAAGGAATAATAAGGGATAAAATTTTAAAAAGCGCTTGCACAGACGCTTTTTCGCGCACAGACTCTTCAATTTTTCAACATTACCTTTTATTAATCGTTATCAGTATAATACGCAATGATATACATCAGCATACGTCGCTTTATACGTGTACGTGGTACTTGACAATAGCAATTGTTACAAATTATCTACAGTCGTGCGCGTGTATGTCTATGTGTATGTATACGTGTGTAACGTGTGTCTCTGTAGTATGCACGCTCCTATTTAACTCTCTTAAATTTCATCGATTTCACTCGTGCGACGACGGTCGGCGAAGAGAGACGAACGGCATGTCTCTCTTCCGTAGTAAATAAATTATAAAATTAACTATATAAAAATGCTCACCATTTTTATTTATTCGCTGTATTTACAAAATATAAAAAGGAAAGCTTGAGCTAAATACGCGTCTCCACGGGCCCCAGTGCACGTGCGTTACACGGTTGTGTAATTACACGTGTGCGGCCTGTAAAACGCAGTCCAGAGAAAGAGAGAGACAAATAGGAAACGATTATCTCCTTTTTCTTCTCTTTCTCTCACATTGCTTCCAATTCGAAATCACTATTTCGTGTTCTTAATGATATGAATTATTTTTACGTAGCTCTAGCTCTCTAACGGTCTACTTAATCCTTTAAGCGCGATCCAGGACCAATTGTTTGCACCAACGTCGATCGATCGAGTGCTATTCTCGATGTAATGAACTCTTCTACTCTGCGTTAGACAATCTCCCAGAAAATTATATTAAGAACACTTTGACGATGAAGTCATGGAATTGACTTTCCTCTCAGGAGAAATATCGAGCGAAATTTCATTCTTAATGAATTTCTTGACAGTTTCATTGAAAAATATGGTTCCATTTGATTATTAATTTAATCAGAATCTAGAAATCTTCATTAAAAAAAAGTTGATCCCAAATTCATCAATATATCTTCAAAATATTTTCCAATAGATCCCGAATATCTGGACTCTCGGAAAAAATACATCGATCACTTCAATTGGTGCAACTAGCGGTCTTCGTCGTTGCATTCGGCGGTCTTGGTAGCACCAAGTTTAAAGTCTCAGAGAGCGTTTCTCGCAAAAGCGGCCAAACTCTGTTTCGATATCGCTACCAGATATGATTTTACAAATCGAAAAATTTCACCCTAACGTCAATACAATCATTTCCCCATCTACACGATCTAACGATCAATGGCAATTTTAACAAATAGGTCGGTTTAGTCGATTGACACGTTTATTGCACGTATTCACGAGATGCAATCTGGTTATCGATCATGTAATTTTTTTCTCTAGAACGGAAACAAAAGTGAACATTTTTACATATGTGTGTACATATAAACACATATACATAAAAAAATTTTCACTTTTCATATTTCCATCTGAAGGAAAAGTTACATGATTGATTCTCTGAGCACAAATATTATTGTAACTGTTTCCGACAGTCGTAAGTCAATTTTATTTATTATATTGCTTACTATTAATGATATAGAATCTTCAATTTCAACAAAAGATTTAGTTTTATAAAAAAATTTTAGTGAATTTTTGTAACAAAAGTAACCGCTGTGATTACAAAAGTTTATGATGCAACGCAATTCATACAACATACGTCGATCCTTGGGATTGACTTATAACTTTGTCAGAAACAATTACGACAAACTTTGTGTTCAAGTCCTTCGTTTGATCTGTTTGACAAACTTGTCACGCGTTTGGAGGGGGGGGGGTATATGATATATTATGTTTCGTGTGTGTAGCGTGTTAATCGTGTGTTCGTGTTGAATGTCGTTTACGCGAGCCGCACAGTTCTTTTTTTTTTTTAAGTTAAACATTACTGTGTTTTATACAAGTTCTCTCAACCATCGTAACAATACAAAGATGACAAATTATAAAAATAATACATTATCTTTTTTTTCTCGTTCCTTCGCGCATTGATACGATGGTTTGGCAGCGTATTCGTTGGCTGAATCACGATCATTTAGGATTGGAGATACGGTGCTTTCCGAAAGGGTCACGATTCTGTAGCCTTCGAAGAGATGTATATATATCCATATGTGCATGTAATATACTCTTTCCCTCGATAATACGCGATTGCATCTTGCCGATCCGAGCTCGCGCGCACGAATTTGGAAGTTGCGGATCCACTGCTCGTTTCATCAAACGTACCTCGCAGGAATAAATGATATACTATCATTATTGATCTAAACGTCTTCGTGTCTCTCTCATATAGAACATCCGCAGTGGATTCGCATTTTAACGGACGCAGTTATCTCTCGAGCAAGATGCACCTTCGCTCATCTAACGGAACATGAACTGATATCCTCAAGGTTCTAACGATGAGTTAGGAAAGGTCACCATATTTATCAATCGCAGCTATGAATTGATAATACACTTCTATACAGCACAGACCTCCAAGAGATATCCTAACAATATCCTACGGATGTTCCCAGGACATCCCTCAGATAAAGTAAGGTATCACGATGATATAATAGTATGACGCTTAACGTCCTACAGCTCATCAAAACGCTGAAGATAGTTTCCATCATTCCTTCAACAGGGCGTTAGATAAGCAAAGGTGAAAAAAAGGACAGGAGAGCAATGCCTGCTCGCGTCTATCTTTTTCTCAGCTCAACGCGACTCTCACAGAGTCGTCGCGCGAACTCGCACCGGACGCACACACTCGTACGTGACGACGCAGATACTTAAAATACGCATCCTATCTAATTACGTGTAATGAGATGCTTCCTTCTAGAACTAGTCTCGCGTCTATTCCCCTTGACAACTCGCTCGCTCTTCTCCTCCCATTTATCTTGTATTTTTTTTTAAGCCTAAAGTATATCGAGATGATATTTTCTTTCTTATTCCTTCGCCTGTTTGGATGGACTTTTTTTCTTACTGGATATGAATTTATTCGCGCGCAGCTGCGCGTCGACACGCGAATAAATTTATATGCCGAAACTCTTACGAAATTATATAATATAGTATGTATCACTAGGTAGACCTTAAATTCAACTCTCTGAGTTAACAAATTTAATTCAATATCTCTGCTAACCAATTATTTCTTTCCTCTTTCCTCCCCCTCTCTTTCCTCTTATATTAAATCCGAGAGCGCAATTCCTATGTGATCTATTTTCTTTCTTTTTTTTTACGGGAATATACATGCAGCAGTGGCAGTTCGTTCTATTGAATATCTGAATGAATAGTATCTGTCGCGCGGGTTAACTTCTCTATTCAGGCAGCAGACGGTCTCAAACCGAGTGGAGCTAATTGTATTGTGTACGTATAACAAATTTGAGCGATTCACCATACGTCATTTGAACAAGCCACATGCGAGTTCCGCTCGGCACGCGCGCGCACCGCTAGAATAACACTAATCCGTTTACTTGTCACTTAATCGAAAGTCGTAATTAATAAGTCGCATACCCCGCATGTACAAAGGAAAGCCACGCCCACGCTTCGCCGCGACGGCGTCGTTACGGGGAGGAAAGAAAAAGGGTCATCGCACGGGCCGCCGGAGTGCCTCGCCTCCGCGTAGCGCGCTATCGCGGTTGAAAGGAACCCGTATCTCGATGGGACCCCCTTGAAAAATGCGTACAAAATGTCTCGCTTGTTATATATACATCGGAGGAGCTTCGCACATTATGGATTAAACGGAAATTTAATCGGCGTTTCATTCCTCCGAATCAGCCGGCAATTAACAATCGAAGTCACAAGCATAGACGGATTTAGACACTCTTTGGCGAATTTGAAACTTTTTAAATCTTTGTTTGAATAATTATTAAATAATAAAACAATAAGGACAAATGAGAGTCAAGCGCTGCAGTTGGTAACATAAATTAGCAAATACAAATATGATCTTATTAAAAAGAAGTACAGAAAAATATAACAAAGGAAATGATAATGCCAATGAAAGCCGACACAATTGATGTGTAATTCAAATAAATAAATAAATAAGTATGTGTTAATCATTAATAACAAACGTTTCGAACCTAAAATTGAGTCATCCTCAGTGTGTGAGTAACAAATATCGAAATGCGTGTAATTTTTATACATTGCAGAAAGACAGGCACATATGTCATTGAATCATTAAACATCTCATTAAACTATTGTCTAAAATTAAAAAAACTTTAATTGTCTATCGTATTTAGTTTGGATACTTAAATCAAATTTTAAAATTTCATAATTTAAATTGAACTCAGCATAGCGATTATATTTATGTCTTGAAAAAATACGTCAGATTATTAACAATTAACATCACATTATTAATATTCTTATAAAAATGCTATATTAGAAAAATGCTATATTAAATATTATTAAATATTATTAAACTGCTTATTAATTTATTAATTTATTAAGATATTGTTATTTTCTTCTGCTCATGATTGCATTTTAAGACCGAAAAAGATTTCGATTTGCGGAATTAAATATGTATATAAATTCATACATAGAAATAGTTAAACATTTAAGATCTGCTTTGACACACTAAATATAAAATTTCTCTCATTTAAATTTAATTAGATTTATTTTCATCCGTCTAAATTTGTATCATAAGAAAAAATACATCCGCAACATTTCGCTGTTTTCCTTTTAGGAGACAAATATCGTTTTATCCTTTTTGGCAATAAATAATAAAGATAGAACGACATTTGTGTCGAGTATCTCCTAAAAGGAAAACAGTTTTAGTCGAATTATTCTCAACGGAAAATCGTATGTAATCTCACGTAAGTTCCAATGACGAGTAATTATATTCGTATAAAAAAACTGCTTTCGATAAATGACGAGATATATTCAACATATATGTGTCTGGTTGATATTCTCAATATTTTACATAAATGGAAATAAGCACATTAAAAATGAAATCCAACACTATTTTCTTGTATTAAATATTTCATTTGCTGATGTACATTTCCATGGGTTTCACTTCTATTCTAGATCCGTCTATGGAAATCGGTAAGAAATGTTAGCCGGAATCATCCGTAAACGCGACGCTCCATCCATAAATGCCGCATTCAGACGCGACATGTATTCTATCCTGTTAAAAATATGCGCTTCAAAGGAGAGAAAGATAAGGATAATAAAATTTCATGGTTCTAATAGTATGCAATTCTTCTTTGACCGCTATGCAAAAGACGCTTTCAATAAGTCGGTCGTTACGAATGCAAATGTACTTCGTTGTGTTTTCCATCTAAAGTCCCATCGCGAAGAAAGTTGAAAGATTAATGAGAAAAAGAATATGAAGATTCAGCTATCTTTTTTTTCGTAAGTACAAAAATTTTAAGATCTTTGTGCAAATCGTACTACTAACAATGTTAAAATTTTACAAATGTTAGTTTCTTTTCTGTATTTTTTCCATTGTTTTACTATTATCTCTTATAGTGTAATGTTATCTCTAATATCAATATATTATAACAACAATTTAGATGCAGTTTTAAAACAATTTACGATTTGCAATTATAATTCGTTTTGCAAACGAATTAGATCGCGGTGAGACGATGGAAATATCTGATAAAAATCGGAATCAGGTACGCGTTGGAGAATAACGTACTTTATATTGGCAGTATCGTCGACAAGTTCGAAGCGCACATTTTTGACGAGCACATTCTCACTTTTAGATATCAGGTCGTGTGTATTAAAGGATATATGAGATATATCTTACGTATCTGTTGCTTATGCGACATGAGTTCAATTGATACGACGTATAAATTAATAACTAATGACTAATCTCGTTAGAATAACTTTGTACAATTTATACAGGACCGTTTGCGTGATATGATAATATATATAATATGTATATATTTATATATATATATTACGCGTCTTTATTGTTATTTCGTTTCATTTTAAAAACGTATTTACTACGTGCGCCCATTTTGGAAGAATTATACGTAGCCCTTCGTGGAGATTAGCCCTCGGTTACCTTAGGATTTAGGAACATTATATCCAAAATAATATACTCCATTTGTCGTGGCCTGAGCACCGTACAGGCTGTCGAAAATAAATGCCACGCTTTACGAGGCCGATCGCGATGCCGAGCACGAATCATTTTGTCAGGCGTGACATGTTAATCCTTTCGCTACGACGATTATACCTGCCTATCCATTCAGCTTCCGTCGTGTGCTGAGAGATACTGTAATCATCCATCTCTAATTGTTCGCATCAAGGATGACTGCATCCATCAAAACGCCCATTCATTTCGTTTTTTGATTCTGATTCCCGAATACTTAGCTATTTAACATAAAGATGAGAGATGCTATCAGAATCGAACGAGCTTATTTAGTGTCGATGAGACGTGCATATGAGCGATTTTGCTGCGTATTGCAAATGCCGCAAATATATTGCATTTGAGTTTCACGATTGAAAACAATCACTTCATCCGCAGGAAGTGAAACCTTTCGACAAAAACTACCGTAACGAAAGGATCATTCTGCGTACAGAACAAGCAGACACGGTCGATCGATAAGTTAATTTCGTGTACAGCACAGTAGAACAATTGCGAACGATTGCCTGTTCGATTGTTTCCGAGACAATGACTTCGGAACGAAATCACTTTGACGCTCGAAGAGATCGTGGAACTATCCTATACCGAATTATTCTAAAAATCTTGAAGTCTTTTTCACAAACAAGCTCGTCTCGGTACGATAACGTACACGTATACTCTTATTATTGCTATAGTATTGGAGTCGTTATCTCTCTTAGAGCGTAATAAGTGCAATTGTTTCAATAATTTTAATTAAATATTTAGCTGCTCGTCATAAGAAATATATTATTTTTTAAAACAAGAACTTACTTTGTAAAATTATAAAGAGTTCGGTTATTTATGTCTTCTATTGCTTATAAATGAAAATAAACTAAAATAATTTACCTCTGAGTTATCAAATTTTTTTGTAGGCAAAATTTGTCAATCAATAAATAGTTGACCGCGCTTGCTTGATTCGTACGCGCGTGACCCAAATCTTAGTTCGCGCTCAAGCGGATCAACCCGTTATATCGTATATTCTTCTCTCCGTTTATGCTATCGCCACGTTAAAAAAAACACGCCACACACGGAAAATTTATACACGACATTCATCCTGGAGCGGTCGCGCGGAAACTTTTGTAGCTCGCTGACATTCGCAAGCTAAAATGTGATTTTTAAAGTCATTATTTAAGATAAAAACTTAATCAAACTAACAATACGTCAGCGGGAATGGCAGTTTACATGGCAATCGAAAACACAGCGAAGATTCAAGATTGGAATATTAGTCTAGCATGACCGCTCAGGCGTTAAATGTTTATTCGAGGAACATGTCGCGCAACAGCAAATCGCAATATATGAGAGAGAAGAATGTTTTCTTCTCTTCTTTCTTTTTCTTAATATTTTACGAATATTGGGATCACTTCTATCTCTCAGCGTGATACAAAGTGAAGAATAAAGAAAATATAAGCAAGGTCCGGTGATACGTTAATCAGTCTATTTGATAGAGTGTTCAAAGAAAGATAATACTACGCGTTGCCTCCATTCCTTTTACGATGTTATCTGTTTTGAAAGTCCTTATCCGAGTTCAGAGTACAAAACAATCGACTATATCGCGTGTACGTAATGAGGTCTAGGCGGCATAGCATTCAAATGTTGCGAGCATCAGTCACGGAGCGATTCAATCTTTCGAGTCTTGAAAGTTGAAATAATGTTCCTACTACGATAGATCGTTATTGCGCTTCGTACAAACACAAGAATATTCTACAAGCTTAAACTATTGCCACGTAATCAGCTAAACGTAAAACATTGTCAGTCATGGAATACTTAATATCTCGCTGTTAAATTTTTTCGATATTATATAACACAGAGAAAGTACGAGATTCACTCTGTCTCATTGTCACCGAACTTGTGTATAATCAACAAATCAAATCGATGTAGCTTTCCAGCGTGTGGGCCGTTGAAAGAAACGCGGTAGCGTTTCGCGCCAAGTATATATAGAAATATAGCAACCCTGCGAGACACTACGATGTATCTTTCATTATATATACGACACGCTCAATCGAACCGTATTCGACGAGCTACCATTGCTGATTGTGAAACGGCCTCCCGTAGTCGCTAGAGTACGATCGTTCGTTGTGATCGAAGGCCGTTTGTTCAGGCACGTCCTGTATTTACTACGTTTAGGCAGTATTTAGCTTTCACGGTGATCACCCAGTCGACTAGACTCCGTCGGAGCGTTCGGGTTATTGCCGCTTGCAAAGATACTATTTAGCTTATTGTATCGTTGACTGCCCGTACTACTCATCGTATTAGAGGCCGAAGAATTGTGTTGGCTGTAATTGCCCGTTCTCGAAAAATTAGGCAGCTTGTCTGAAAGCAGTACCGATAGAAACATGTTAAAAATATGTTTGATCGTTCAAACAGACTTGGGATTAAGTGGGATTTAATTAAAAGAACAAATTAATATACATATCAACGTTTTATATTCATTAAAAAAAAGAGGAAATCAAATAAATAAATTATAAAAATAAAAAAGATAAAAAATCAAATATTTATTAGTATAAAGAACATAATTATTAAGTAAAAAATTTTTTTTACACAAGAAATATAATATTAATCTAAAAAATAGAAATGATTAATAGTAACTGTTCGGTACTTTTAGTGTTAAGTTTTTCTCTTTCGAATAGATTACCTTTACTACGATGCCTCAGTCTCTCTTGTGAATTCGTACTTCCGCATTGCCTCTGAGGGATGCAGGAGTAATTGCTGTCGCTACTGTACGTGGGTGAGGACGTCCTGTTTCTTCTTCGCGGACTCCTGTTATTCCTGCTTCGGGAACCCGTTCTGCTACTACTGTGACCGCATGCCGTACTGTATTGCTGCGCGTTGTATTGCACGGTATCGGCGTAGAGGCAGCTCGATTCTGAGCACGAGCAACATGCGTCCGAGTGCGTGTTGGAGTCGCATGACTTCCTATCCCACTCATCATTCTCGGGCTGATAGAGATTGTCATTGTGGAACATTTCGTCTCTGTGTCGATACAGTTCTTCGCTCATGGCGGACGGCGTCAGATGGGACTGTTGATTGTTGGAACGAGTAAACGCGGGATCGCCGCGCGCGCCATAATCGTCTGGCAGACCGTTCTGATGATGGCCATAAATCACGGAGCCACTTTCGTATTCATTCTCCTGGTTCTTGTAATCGTAGTGATTGAAACCCTGCGGGAACGAGGGCAATGGTGGCGGATTAGTTTGCGGTGGCAGTGTCGTGTATCTGCCCTGCGGAATTTGAAGGTTGCCAGGCACTTGGAGAGCGCCGGTCTCTGAGTGCTGACTCTGTCCGCTGTTACTCCAGGGTGTTGGCGACGGGCTGAAGCTATTGGTCACTCTAATAGGCGGAGTAGGTGGACTCTGCGGATTGCATGAACCTGAGTTACCGCAGTGATCTAGATCGTTCTGGACGCTTCTCTTGCCGAGATGTGGACTGAATGGCACTTGTTGCTGTTGCTGTTGATGCGAATGTTGCAACTGATGCTGCTGCTGCTGCTGCTGCATCCGACCAGTGGCTACGGATGTGCCAAGAGGGGGTGGATGTTCAGGCGGTGGCGGCAACATGTCGCACCAGTTAGGCATCGGCATACCGGTTTGTGGCGCGTCGCTTGCAGGGCCTGTTATTCTGTACTGTCTTCTTTGCATGTCCAGGTTCTCGTCCGCGTAGGCGGCGTCTCCGCCGCTCATGTTATCACTGCTTGGCGACACCGTAGACTTGTTGGGCTCCTGATTCGAGTCCAGGCTTGAATAATCCGGTTTCAGACACGAATCGCTGGAGTTTGACTTCTGGCAGCTGGTTTCGATCGAGTCTGAGTTACGGCTGCCCACACACAGTGTCGTGGTCGCGTACGGCTCCGGCGGTGGCGCTTGCATTTGCTTGCGTGTGTTGTAGAACGTCGTCAGATTTACTTCAGCGTACTCCGAGCCGGTCATGCCCATTATACCGGCCGCCAGCATGTGCTGATTATTGAGTAACTTGGTCTCACAATCCTTATCATTGGTGGCCTGGAGGGTATTAGTTGGCCTCCAACCTCGTTCCAGCCAGAGCGTGTCTTTATTCAATTGACAGATATCGTTTGCGGTACCCACGGGTACATTTAAGTGACCCAGTTGCTTGCTCATCGCTTGCCTGCGTCTCACGTACAGGGCGGCTAGCAGCACGGCGATAATGGTGAATATCATCGTTATTATCAGCACAAGGAACCACGTTTCTCTGACAACAGACGCGCCTCCGTGGCTGGGATCGGTACGCGGCGGTAATTGCGTCAGCTGTCCTGGATCCATGTTTAATAGAGTCGGACTAGAAAAAGGACCTAGTCCAACCCGGGTTTGTCCAGCGACGCGAGCCGTGTATAAACCGCCAGTAGTCAGGCTGTTGATGATCACCGACGTGGTGGACGCGTTCAGGGACATTTGACCTAGGATCTTGTTGCTGCTGTTGCTCTTGATCTGAATCTGTATTAAATAGATACGAATCAGCAATGAGATATAGAGAGATACGTTCTTACACTATTAGGAAAGACTAACGGCAACCCTTACCTTATAACCAATCAATTGGCCGTTTTGAGTGTTCTTTGGCGGTGGTGACCATCGAACGAACGCCGAGGTCATATTTATCATCCCCACGTGAACATTCTCAGGAGCGCCCGAAGGCATGTCCTCCAACGTGGTGACCAGTTTCACGTTGCTTGGTCGACCTTCAATTATCTTGTAGAAGGGAACCAGGAAGAATTCGTAACGCGTATACTTTTTTAGATTAGTCAGCACGTAACTGGTAGCGCCAGCGTTGAGCACCGTAACCATCTGATATTCTGGTTTCTCGGAAACCTCGCGATATCGTATATAAAGACCCTCTACTAAATCTGCCGCACCAAGAATCTAAAATTCAAATTCTAGTATGTTATTCTAATTCTTTGTTGTTATTTTAATGTTTTCCAATTTCAATATCCAACATCGCAACTGCAGAGTATCTCAAATACCGAGAGAGATTTACTGAAAAATTTTTTTGTTAAAAAAAAATGAATAAAAGCTGATAGCTCTCATCTATATTTTTATTTCTAATACAAATACAGTCTGGATAAATTAAATCTTTGCTAAAGTGGGTGCATTTGATATAAACAAGTATCTTTTTAAAATAAACAAATAAATGTTATTTCTGTACTGTTAAAAATGTATTTTTGGAAATTTTCAAGTTGGCATCTGTCACTAAGTTCCATGCGTTGTTATGCTAAATCGATATCGGTAAAACGTCGCATATAATGTTGCCTGATACTTACGTCCCACATGATCTTCACGCTGGTACTGGTCAACGGTTGCACCTCTTTGAGATGTAAAATGTCGCTGTTCAGCCGATCCCTGGCGCGAGTCAGTTCCACTTGCGGTACCGTATGCTGATTTACATTAGTAGTTTGTACGCCGTCCGACAGTGGTCCGGGCAAGGAGAGGCCCTGGCTATTTTCCGCTCGTACTAGGAAAACGTAATTGGTCTCCGGCCTTAAATCTGTCACCTGTTGATGGATAAAGCAGAAAACCAGATTCGTTAGTTTGACAAATAAATAAAAAAAAATAAATTCTATGTATACACACACGTATAGTCCATGTATGTTGTTTCCTGTTTGTTTAGTAAACTAGAATTACAACCGCTGATGCTATTTTGATTCCGCTAATCATTAAAAAAATTTTTTTTTATTAAAGTATAGAACATTGAAAATATGTGAATATAATACAAATAATTCTAACAATACAAATAATATTATAATATAAAACAATTTTTCACTAACCAAAAACAAGAATAGAACATTAGTAAATTGGCATCTTCGGCAGTTCTAACAGGATATCGGCGGTTAAATATTAAACGTTTATTTTTTTTATTATTGCGATATTTACTCTTTCTTTTATACTGCGATGTTCTCTCTGAGAAATACATTCTTGAAGGGCTGGTTAAAACCTTATATTGCGCGACAACGACTTGAAGTATATTGCGTCTGTTTGATACAGGATATTAAAGTCTCTTACGTAGACAGCCATTACTTTGTGGCATTAGGCTTCTCTTTATTAAAACGTAGTTCTAACACGAAACTTTGATATTGGATTTTTCAACAGTAAGCGACTTAGGTTTATCGGTCCGTTACCTAACACCGTAATGTCGCGAACTGTCCTTGCCAGTAGTAGCAGCAGCACGTTCTAAACTTTCAAAAACAATGCACAAAGGAAGGGAAACTGAAAATGCCTACTTGAGAAGATCGTTGAAACTCGAGGCGGGATATAAGCGCTGGGGAAAAGAGGTCAAGTATCATCGCCAATTCTCGATTCACTCACCGTGTAGATGTCGTCGAGAACACCCGTGGCCGCCACTACCCAGCCGGTGTTCAGGTTGCTGCTATAGTACTCAATGTTGTAGCCAATGATCTTGCTTTGACCTTCATGACCCGGGCTCCACGTTAGGGTAACGGAGTTGCTAGTGGCGTTTACTATCCGAGGCTTACTCGGATTCTGTGGCAACGCCGACACGTCGGGCGTCCGATGAAAGCTGGCACCGGTGCTGATGGTCAGGTACGCCGACCAGGAGGTATTGCCGGACTCCGACGAGGCGATACAGGTGTATAAGCCGGAATCATTGGCATGCAGGTCATCGATGAATAGCGTGCCGTTGATGGCCATCGTGATGCGGCCGCCCGGTCGCACGAGTACACCTTCCTTGTGCCAGTGAACCCGCGGCGTGGGTGTACCAACTGCACGACACGGCAACGAGGCGACACTCTTTAGCGGCAGAGTCTGATTCGCCGGGCCCAGCTCGATTATAGGCGGTGGAGTCTCCTCGACGGACGTCACCTATTTCGCCGACAACGATTTTACTTGAAACCTATCTATGGATCTTATTCAGTGGACAAGAAAATTGGCTGGCTAAATGCCATGCTCTGTCTTTCCTTTAATTCGAAGATATGGAACCAGAACGAGTCCAGAGTTCGTAAAACTTACTTTAATATATTTTAATATACTTTAATAAATAAAATTGAAGAGATATATTCCGAGTAAAATTTGTTTTAATACTCTTTAAATTCTTTGAAGATTTCATTCTTTTGGAATAAAATGTATTCCAAAGAATTTAGAGAGTAACAAGACAAATTTTATTCGGAATATATTTGTTCAAACAAATAAAAGATTAAAAAGATTCTTCAAGTAAACATTAATCAAAAAAGGAAAATGAAAAGCTATTAGGAATCGGCGCTCTAAGTCTTAAATATTCCTTCAATCTTTCCAAGAAAAATGGCTACATAAATGTCCATAATTCGCAATCTTAATATTTTAGTTCGAAACTTGATTGACATCTTTTTTTGCTGTAATATCTAGGATATAAATTACGTGCTGGCCACCTATGATACTTGGTTACTGAATTGAACGAATATCCAATCTAACAAGTTCTTTCGAATAGCTACGTTGTTGGAAATATGTAATTCAAAAGTTTCCTTTCTATATTACACCTTTCAACTTTGATCCGTTGCGAGCGAATAAGTTATGGAGTTTTCGCTAAAGTAGATTCGCCGTAATGCTCCCTACATGTAGATAAGAATTTTATTCCAGAATGTGGGGCAACTCCCCTCAGGCTAGGACTGCGGTACCACGGTGCACCAGCCGGAATGGTAATTTTGCACTCATCCAAAAAGGAATGAGGAGGAGAGGAGGGGATGATATAAATATGTATCGAGAAAATGAACCACTTAATGTGCGTGCTCGTCCCTCTCTCTCTCTC
>NW_012130105.1:1225041-1239923 GCF_000143395.1 Atta cephalotes | reverse complement strand
ACGTACGTACGTACGTACGTACGTACGTACGTACGTAACGTACGTAGTACGTACGTAGTACGTAACGTAACGTACGTACGTAAGTAAGTAGTACGTACGTAGTAGTACGTACGTACGTACGTACTACTACTACTACTACGTACTACTACTCTCTCTCTCTCTCTCTCTCTCTCTCTCTCTCTCTCTCTCTCTCTCTCTCTCTCTCTCTCTCTCTCTCTCTCTCTCTCTCTCTCTCATCCGGACAGATTTATCTTGCCCGTATATTTCAAACTGTTGCACGTTTGTTTAGCACGCGACTTTCGTTGTCCGGATACGCATGATTACGCGTGATTATCATCAGTTTGCAACTACTAACTACTTGTACCATTATAGCACGAAAAAAAGAAAAGTCATGGCGTTCGTGACGGAGAAGATTCTCAGGGTCGTAGGTGATTGTCGAGCATGGGATTGAACCACCGTCGAGACGTGGATTACAAGGCTTACGTACCTGAAGAAATACGGTGGCGGTGCTGGCGCCGGCCTGACTAATGGCGCTGCACACGTAGTGGCCCTCGTCCTTCCTGACGGCGCCCTTGATACTTAGACTTCCGTCTTCCGTGACGGTGTAGTGGCTTTGATACGTGTGGCCGGGGAACATTAGTTCCTGAGAACCCTCTCGGGTCCAAAATATCGACGGCTTCGGAGCACCCCGCGCGGCGCATGAGAAAGTGACGTCGGTGCCGGCGTTTACCGTCTCGTCCTTGGGGAAGTTTGTGAATACCGGCCTCGCTGTGATAAACAGTTATTTGAACATGTCTCCTCATCGTATAATTTAGCAATAGTTTCGATTAATCCTTGATAACCACGACCTAATATTTCTTCAAATGCATAAAATGAAAATTTACGTCATATAATCTTTATAATTTTTATTAATCAATTGAGAACTTTGAAAGATAGATATTTCAAAATAGCCTTTTCAGCGATAGAAATATCGAACCTTCTGCATCCTTTTCCGTTTTAATTATTTAAAGCTAATGTAAAATTAATCAGTTGGAGCTAAATTTGTAGTAAATTTTTCGTATAAAAAAAATCTCGTGTGAGAAATAACAGAGTTATGGATTTTAAGTTCCTCGCTTGACTAAAATAGATAAACATTGTTGTATAGGAAATAAAGATCTTAAACGGTCAAGTTGCATCTTTAATGTTTAAATAATTCGAAGTGAATTTATACACTACGTACCCAATTCCCCGCAAACTGCTCATCAAATTTGCAAGATTGGATATGTAGCATATAAATTCACATTGAATTATTTAAGCACTAAATTAGAGATCCAACATAATTATTTAGGACCTTTATCTCAAAAGATACTTTATTTAAAAAAGAAAAATTTTGGAAAAAGAGAAAATTTGTATATATGATCGACGCTATTATGTTCCCGCATACATGTCTGTTCAGAATTCATCTTGCTCACTTGAGCGTAAAGTTTGGGCTGTCTGACTATAATACCGTGTCCATCGTATGATCGTACCCTCCTATCTCGTACACTCCGGGCTACTCAACATGTTCGAATTTTCCAAGCCGCAGATTCGATTTCGCCGTCGAAGCCAGGCGCAAAAGTCGACATCCGACAGGATGCACATTGCGGGGCTTGATATGCGGTGATAATGCGCGTCTGCCCTCCTCTCTGGCACCCCCTTCACTCGTCATGATAATCGTACACCGAGCGCGTAATTAATTTCACGGTCGAGCGGATCCTCGAGTGCAGGGAGGACGGGGCAAGTGACAGAGGGAGGATTAGTACTCACAGTGCACGGTAAGAGTGGCGCTCGCTGATATCGCACCGACGCCGTTCTCCGCGTCGCAGATGTACGTCCCCTGGTCCTGGGGATTCACCCGCTCGATGTGTAAACTTTTGTCATTGAGAATGTGCGCCCGGCCTATCGGCATCTTGCCGTCGTTTCGACGCCACAAGATCTCTGGCTCCGGGTCGCCGCCCACCCTGCAGGCAAACTCCGCCGTTTGTTCCGCGAGGATCGTCTGGTTCGATGGCATAGCCAGGAAGTATGGCTTCACTGTAAAGACAGAGCGAGGATTTAGTTGGAAAATCCCGATAGCGCTGGAAGGAATGGAAAAGGTTTTGATCTATATTCCGAATTACGATCCGCGGCTTTTCATCGGATTCTGAACGGCTCTGTGGTCACAAATTGACACGCGGACGTTATTTATTTAATGCAGTTTGGTTATCACGATTGATCAGTTGGTTCGAAAGAACAAATAATATTTTAGTAATAAATCATAAGTAGACGAATGCATTAAAGCGTTGCATTAATAATGACGTTATGAATACATAATGCTGCTCTGAATTAAAAGATCATCGATGACAATATCATTTCGTTCATTTCCAATATGCACGAAATTGAACTGTCTACCAAATCAGAGCAATATTGAAAAGACGATAAAGCTGGAACAAAATGGAACGCAAGAGCGACAATTAATTATGTCATACAATAGTTATAAATTGTTAAAATGATTGACGATGTCATCGGGCAAAATGTAAAGCACTACTTTTACAATTATCAGTTCTCTCTGGAATATTTTATCCAAATTTGAAACTTAACACAATCATGCCACGCGAGACGAAAAGTACTTATCGGACAATCAGGATTAACGTTAAGTGTGCAGCGCTAAACCAAGCTAAGCTCGATGGTGTCTACGAATCCGTGTTTGGCCTCTTAGTCTTAATCGCAAGGGGATGCGGGAAGGGAAATAGGATATGTTCGTGTTACGAGCTTTTGGTAAGGTTTAAGCCTGCAGCACATTCAAAAATAGCGACAGACAAGAAAAGCATAAGCAGTAATCATTTTTTATTTGCTACTACTCATATTATCTTATGTTTTAATTTAATTTAATTTAATTTAGTACATATATGGTATATATAGTAATTCAAGATTGAATTATTTAAGCAATAAAGATTCAGCGACCGTTATAAGTATTTTAATTTCTAATATTAATTTAATTTATTTGTGCATCAATTATAAAATAAAAATAAGAATAACAGCGACTAAAGAGTTAAGCGAGAAAAGTTCTTTACTGTAATTAACCAATTTTTTTATTGCTTTAATTTTCTGTGTGCTATGGGCTTTAAACTAGTGGTACATAGATTAACGTAAGCAAAAAGCAAATTAATTTTTTATTTGCTACTGCTTAGACTACAGAAAAATAATAATAACTTGTTTCAAGTATTTTAAAAGTTCATATATCAGTAATTCTATCATAAGTTCATTGCAAGCATCAAATTTATTCAACAAAATTTTCCGAATTTTAATACATAAGTTTAATACTTTTTAATCAAGATTATTAAATTAAAATAAATTTGATTTGTTTAGCATACAAAGTCGCTTCTTCATGATAAAATTTCATAATCCTTCTAAAGAAAAGAAATTCCTGTTTTGAGTATATAATGAGTACTTCTAAAATTTGTAACAAGTATTATTATCAAGAAAATATTTTTTATTAAAAATAATCTCGTTACTTAAAAGAAAAAATTAATTAAGCGATCATTTTTCTAAACAATAAAATTTTTCTATGTATACCTACATTATTGTTTCATTCTCTATTGTGATTAGCCAATTTATTTATTGTTCATTTATTGTTCTTACTCTTTTATGTCCGTGTATCTATCATAATTCTTACCATGAACTGTGAGGACCGCTACCGCAGACTCCTTAGTGCCAACCATGTTTTCGGCGATGCATTGGTATTTGCCCTGATCGGCTGGCCTCACGTCAGATATCATTAGGTTACCCCCATCTACGAGGGTTATCCTGAAACGGCCGATGAACGATTAATCAAGACGCGCGACATTTCCCATTCGATAAGAGCGACGGCGACGAAAATTACGACGATTAATTTCCGTCTGCCGAGATCGACCGCGTCTTTAAGCGCCGCGAGTATCGTCGGGGAGAAGACGTAAATGGTCCAGTAATGTTCCCTATATTTCACGTTATTACGTAATACATATATTTATTATCGTAATACATTATTATCGTATTATGTTACCCAAGTTTCGTAACTTGAGACCGGGCGAAAGATCGTTTTTCGTGCAAACTGTCGCGAGACAATTTCGTGCACTCCCCCGTATGTTTAATCGTTCCGTTCCAAGAGACGTAGTTTGTCTTACCCGGCCCGGTTTCCTTCACCAAAGCAGAGAGGAAACTTTCGAGAGAACGACGGGTTTTCGTACGCGCGCCCTTTACCACCCTCTTTCCTCTCTTCTCCTCACTGTCCTGATATTATTTATGCGAGGGAATAAGGCGCGCGAAGGCGCGTACTCAAGACTGCGTACTTGACATTCCCAAGCCGTCCTTACCCGAGGGATCGACTCTTCCCCGCGTCGGCGGTCGCGAGATTAAACGGCCGTCTCGTTGAGGGGGGCGGGGAGGGTGCACATGCACAATATCGCCGCGTATGGAGAACGATGTTCGTGACGACGCGAATCGATCGATAGCTCTCGATCGCGCTCTCTAATTTATAGTGTCAATTAATTTTCGCGCCGGTGGTGCTCGATTACCTCTCCCCTCCCTTTCTCTCCAGCCTTTTCTCTTCCCTCTCAACCTCCTCCCTCCTCCTCCTCTTCACTACGGTACCATTCTTCCATCGTTCTCCATGTCCCGTTTTACCAGGTTCCGCGCGCTTCGATGAGAGAGGAGAGTGAAGAGAGAAGCGGTGGAGAGAAGCGCGGTCTCGACGTTCCGATACGGCCGGATTTAATTCCTATCGGTTGTCCTAATTTATCGCGGCTTCGGGCTTCCATCGGTAAATCCGGCGTGGGGACGGATGGCGGTGATAGAAGAGGAGAAACAAGGGGGAGAATAGGGAGAAGGGAACGGGAGGGGGAGGGGGGGGTTTCCGCGGGCCGCCGCAACGGAGGAGAGTACCCTATTGATCGAGACGAAGGAGAGGAAAATAGCCGTCGAAACGAGCGAGCGAGTGAACGAAGCGCGTGCGAGTTTCGCTTAGTTTCATTTCGTTTTCGAGACGTGAGAGACCTCATCGGGGAGAAAAAAAAATGTCTCCATTTCTCGCCTTCCGTCGAGACTTTGCGCCTCACACCCTCTTTGGAAATCCGAAAGGAACAGAGGGTAAAAAAAGGAAAATCGTATGTCACGTGCCCTCGGGTGCCGGGTCAAAACGTGCTATCGTGTCCCATAGAGGACGGAAATCCATAAAAGAAAGAAGAAGGAATGTGCGCGTTCCTGAGAGCGTTAAGCCAACATATACAATACGGAAATGGAAGTAATTACACGAGAAAAATCTAACCGTACAGAGATATAGTCCGTATGACGAATGACGGAGATATAATCTGGAACGACGGCGAATAAAATAATGGTAATCGTAGCAGAACTAATTAATTAGTAATTTATTAAGTCGATAAATTATATTCGATCTATTATCTCACTCTCGCGTTACAACATCGTGGATAAATTTCTCCTTAATCTCCGTGATTTTTTTCATCGTTCATTCGAAAAGTTTGATAACAAGAATCTTTTTTTTTCACAGCCCATGACGAAATGACGGGCAATAAAAATCGTAATCATGACAGAGCAAATCAATTAATAATTTATTAAATCGATAAATTATACTCAACTTTCTTTCTCCGCTCTCTCGCGCTGCAACACCGCGGATAAATTTCTCCTTAATCCCTAGCCGTGTTTTTTTTCATCATGCATTCGAGAACTTTCGTAATAAGAATTTTTTTTTCTTATCTCCGATGGAGTTTCGCCGATCGGAATAAGGGAGGTCGTGAAGGTTTGCCGACATTCCTCCTGAGAAAGAGAGAGAAAGAATGAGGAGAAAAGGACGGGATCGCGGTGCGAAAAAAACTAAGAGGCGTTCAGTGCCCCATGAAAGTTTGATCGAGTCGATCCACGGGGATTCGGGGGAGAAAAAAAATCACCCGTTCCCGAGATACGAATGGCAGACGGAGGAGCGCGGAAGTGTGCTGGGTCGTTACAACGAGGTGGCTCGCGCAAGCGTACGCTTAAAAGCTTGATCCTGGAAGAAGAGAGAGAGAGAGAGAGAGAGAGAGAGAGAGAGAGAGAAATGGAAAGGAAGAGAGCAAGAAAGAGTGAGAAAGGGTAAATTCGTATCCCGCCGAATTTATGCGCCGATTCCTGTACAGAAACGAGTTGCGGGTCTCCCCTATTTCTCGTTCGGCTATAACGTAATCGTCAAGACGTAGGTAAATACGGTGCATACTTTCACGCTTTGTTATATGTCAAATATCATTGCGTGATTTATTATTAAACCGATAAGCCTCAGTGGGAAATTTTATTGACACATCGCGGTATGGATTTACTTCCGATGAAAATATCAGTGACGGCGTTAAATGCAGAGATATTCAATGCGTCATCGAGCACCGCGAATAGAAATGGATGATGTTTAAATCCGAGCCGATAAATGGATGCGGTTAATTTAATCCGTCATCTCTTTTTCAATTTTAATCATAAAATGGTTTATAATAGAGAGGCTATGATAAGTTTAATCTTAACGAATAACACTAGCTATGTAATAATGATATTTTAATATGAAATCGATTGAGATGTCATGTATCGAAATGAATCTTCATAAGGAATTTATATCTATTTAGAACGGTATTTATAATTCATTTTTACTTTAAGACCGTCTTAAATAATATCTTAAGATGATACAGTCTTCTAATTGACTTATGACATCTTCAAACAATACTTAAGACAAATATAATCTCAAATATAAGAATCAATTATACCAGCCTCAAGGGAATCCTAAAATTGTCTGTTTTATCGATCATTTTTTAAACAAGTATTTTTTTAACTGTTTATATATACAGATTATTTTATAAATAGATTTAAAAATTCTTTTTCACAACTAAAGTATGAACTGTTGTAGCAACGATCATACCTGATCGATGTCAATAATACAGTCTTTTTAACTCCGAACTCTTATTCTCTTGCGAGATACCTACTACTAGACATAATTACTGCTTTGTTTTATTTCTCACACCGATTTTATTCGTAGTATACAAATGAAATTTTCCTCTTCCTCAAATGAGATTACCTCTTCCTCTTAGATACTGAAGTCCCTTTCTAAGCACATTTTCTAAAAATACATTTCTACATAGTAATGTTCTTTCATGTAATTTCTAGTGCAATCTAAACTTATTTCAAACGCACAAAAACTCTTCTATCTAAAACTCTTATATGCAACACATATTGTTACGAGTCGACTACAGAAGCTGATGACAATTTTTCAATTTCCTTTCCGTTTTTCGTAAAAATGAAATTGTTCTTGCGGACTGTGTGTTTTGTCTATACTTTAATTGTGGAGGATTTTAAAATCTGGTGTGAATGCAATAAAAAGATTGGAGGATTTGAAAATTAATCACATTTGATCGGTAAAACAGGACAATTCCAGCATCCCTTTAAACCAGGACTTCGAAAAAGCACAGGCAAATGCGAGATAACCGTCCGTATTTGCGTTAGTGGCGGCGTTTGATACGATATTTTTTGTTCTGGCGACGTCCCTTTTACCCCGGCGCGTCGCTGTTAGAATTAAGTTAATCCGGAGTTCCGTCCGTCCCTTTCTCTCTGCTGTCTCCACCCTCTCACATCTATAAAAGTAGATTTCCCGGCCGTAATCCCGCGAGCGTAAAAGTTGCTCTTACTGCCGCGACATTATTGCGTATGGAGACACACAACGTAAAATTCCCATATATAGGCGCTCTATCCTATGTGTGGTGGCGCGACGTTGCAATTTAATCGGGAATGGGCGGGTTTGAAGCGGATGCGACGGCGGATGCGTTCGCGCTTTTAAAGGTTCGCAAATTGCGAACGGAGGGGGTATATTTATTATTGTTTTATCATTCATTCGAAACAAAATCAAATTAATCGCTGTATACTGCGGAGTAACGAGGCGCATTGAAATACTCGGTGCTTATTTTCAAGTTTATTTTGGATTTAATTACTATTATTTACTTGCTTATGTTTATTACAGCGGTCGCGCGTCCCCGTTCAGTTTATTTAGTAACATTGCAACATTCGGTGTAACCATCTAAAGTGAACGTTTGTCTTGTCCGCTTAGTGCCAACGAGTCGGACGACAATCGGACAAAGGCAGGAAGAAGTAAAGGAAGCTCGCGGCTTAAAGTCATTTTCAAGCAGCCAGCAGCTGCTGCTGCAACTCGAGTTGTTCACCAGCAATAGGTCCCCAAGTTCCAAAAAGAGAGGAAAGGGACCTTGCTGGTCCGCCGACAAAATAGTCAACCCCGCATTTAATCATTACGCTTTTTCGTTGCGCGTCGGGCGTGCAATTTCGTTGCGTTTTCGGCCGTCGCGGTGTGTCGAGCGAAATTCAAAGGGACGGGACCGTGGGTCACAAAGAAAGCTCACCGTTTTGTCGCTTCCAGGTCTATTATGTGACCGTTCCTCTTCCAATGGAGGGTTGGTTCCGGATGGCCGCGAGGCGGTCCGCACTCCAGCAAAGCCGTCTCCCCGGCGGCGACCCTCGTGTTCTGTGGCTCCGCGCGAAACTCATCCCGCAGCACTGCAACAGACAACAACCCGTCACGATGATGCACCGCTGCATTACAAAAGACACTACGTTGCCAGTTGTCTGTCTGGGGCGAGGATACAATACTTCCGCGCGCGCAACTGGGACAACAGGAAGCGAGAGAACGTTTGATCTTTTTTGTTTCTTCTCTTCCTTTTTTTTTTTAAAGGAATGAAAGTAGGGCGTTTTTACACTTATATTTTTTTCATCTTTTATTAACGACGTCATTTTATCGAATCATTCTGATATCGACTTACTCACTGAGAGTGCCATAACTACGTTCAGTTTGAAGCGCGCTCTGAAGTTTTAACAAGCTTTCACAAAAGTCATCCGATTTTTCGCTCGTGTACTGAGGGAGTGTGAAACTAGGACAAACTAAAATGAATTTCAAATACCCGCGACGGGTTTGGAAACACCGAAAAAAAAGAAAAAAAACAGATTGTTCTTGGATGACCAAAGCGTCTCGTTATTCTAGTCGGATTTCATGTGTGAATAATTTCTTTGCTAAAATCGCAGCACCGTAATATTGGTTTTATTCGATAACGTGTTTATTTACGTTTCCATTTTCTAGGAAAGATCTCTCAATATTTCACTAAAATTACTTGAAAAGTATTCAGATAAGGAAAACTCAAACAGCAGCTATTTCCAAAGGAGAATATTTCCGGAATACCCATGCGTCTTTAGAAATTTGTATATGAAAAGAACTAGATGCCCTATTCAGTCTTTGTAAGAATGCAAAGAGGAGGGCGGAGAATAAGCGATATATATTTATATAAATGTGAAAATATTTAAAGGTTGACATTATTCCTCCGTTAACGGGAGAATTTTAGATTCGCCTCGGGAATAGATTAAGGCTTATATTTGAATGATAGACCAAAAGTTACAAAATTGTGCCATATGAAGGAAACGAAGATGCATACCATTCATCGAATGCATTATCGGGTTAAGCATGGAATGACTATGGAATGAGTATATATACGGGAAACGCAGCGCGAGCACGAAACCCGCCGCGTGCCAGCCTGGGAGCTACGAATTGAAATTTGAGACAAACGGAGGGAAAGAGGACGAAAGAGGGAGAGTCAAATGAAGGAAGGGTGAGAAGGGAGAGAAAGAGCTCCCGACAGAAGAAAGGTTGCTTTCATAGACGGCAAGGACGGTTTGAAAAACGTGGGTCGCTATCTCGGATCCAGAGACCCTAACGATTCTGACGGTAAATCAAATGTAACGCAATTTCTCAGAAAACGAGGAGAGGGAGATAAAGGGATCGGCTTCATCGTCCTCGAGTCACCCCGGTTCTAGCTTTCAACCCCTTTTGCTGTGTCGCACTCTGTAAACTTTCCCCGGGAATGACGTACGCGGGAGGTCAGGACCATCCTCATCCCTCCTCTTTCTACGTACTTCGCTCACCCAATCCTCTGCGGTTGCCTGTGTACCTTATACGGTATATATACCGAATTTACGTGAATCCCATAGGCTACGTGCGCGCACGCGGCAACGTGAAAAATGAGGATTGCGCTGCCGTGGGCCAGGTATACGTCACGTAAATAGGTACATGGTGCATACGGAATCAGGATCAGGATCGGGATCAGGCGCGCTCTTTATAGCCTGGGGTTTCCGGATTATTCGAGACTCCTACTGTCTCAATCTAAAAGGATATATAAGATAACAGTGGATAAATGCGCATACGAAATAGGAGCGTAAAACGGATTTCTAAAATCGATTACAGCAATTACGAGACACTTAATTTACTTTTATTTTTAACTCTTAGTACACGATGATTTTCCAATACTTTACTATACACGATGGGTTATTTATATTTTGTGATTAATTTTCATTATATTAAATATACAAAAATTATTGAGTAATTCTTACACATACTTTAACATCTTTAAAAAGTACTTATAAAATTGTATATTTAAAAGAATTATATATAAATGTTATAATTAATTATTTGATGCCTCTACTATAGTTTTTCGAAAAAAAGAAGTGTGCAGAATATGAATAATCCAATAGTGAGAGTTAGTTATACATGACTGACATGAGAGAAAAATATTGCGAATATTATTTATATTCTTCGATATTTATTAGTTATAACAAAATTTGATTGCAATGATATATACATTTTTGTGAAATATATTTTGTTAATTGTAAAAATATAAAATATTATAGATGGCTTATTTGCTAAAAATAAAATTTTATATTTTGCCGTATTTAAAAAAAATATTTATTTCAGTGAAATAAATATATTTCACACAAATAAATTTTATGTATCTTTTTCTTAGTGTAATAACATTCTAATATTATTATTATTTCATCGTATATTTAATGTTCTTGAAAGTATTAATTTCTATTAGTCTATTCCATTTTTATCGATAAATATCGCGCATTTACACCATAGTACCAAGAGACACGATAGTGTCAAAAGAATTATAATGTTATAGAATTAATATATTATAATATTTATGAATATTAACTCGAGAGTAATCACCAACAATTTTTTTTACATTTCAGCGATAAAAAAAAATGTATTATTGTAAAATATTGTTTTGTGTGACGATACCATTTAATATACTTTTTTTTAATAATTTAGACACGTTAAAATAAAGTGTTGTAAGTGCTAAATTTATCAAAAAAAAAAAAGGGGGGGGGAAACTTATTTTTTTTTACAATTATTACTTCAAAAAAATTTTACAAAAAATTATCACGAAAAAATATAAACAATTCTGCAAATAAAGATTCTGCAAAACAAAATTTTAATTAAAAGCAAATATAATTTTTAAAAAATCGTAATAAAATTTTAAAATTTCAAAACATAGAGTTAAAGTAAAAATTACATAATAGATGTGGCACGCTTAAATTTAAAATAATAATAAAATAAATATTAAAATATTTATTTAAAAAATACTATCACAATAAGTTACTTTGTTTAATTTTTTAAATTTATATTTTTTTTGCAGAAGATTGTGATTAAATCTATGTATCCATAATGTTCTCTAATATCAGTTTTTGTAATTTCCTGAATAACAAAACTAAATTAAATAAATACTGCTAAAAAGTGATCATAATACAATTACTTATGGTATTATTTTAAATCTTTAGCATAATGTCTAATCTAGATTTATATTATGACATATGCAGATTACAATATTACTGGAACTGTTGTCGTTAGCGTCGATCACTGCTATTTTTTGCAGTAGCACATTTTACGGCGGTCATCGTCAGCCGGTCGGCGCGATGCGTGGTCGCCGAAGAAAATCTCAATCTCGTGCGTCGCGTATCTCGTTTACATTTACATAAAGCGAGACTCGAATCGATAATGTGACACGGTCGGGCAGCGCGCGAATGTCGCGACATTACACGGGCGTATCGGCGCCGCGGGTCTAAAATTAGACCGCGCGCTGGCAAAATTATCTGGTCGTTGATGTCTACTACGTATCTGCGCTTGCATTTACATATAGGAATGGCGCGGCGTTAAGGAGCGCTTTATTTATACCGCGAACGCCAAACCGCGCGCCTTACCGACTGTCACGCGATCTCGCATGGCTTGGAGTCGCGCGATCGGCTATCTAAAGATCCTTAAGTAAGAGACTGGATACTATACTTTTTTTGTTCCGCCATATTTTTCAGGACCTACTTAAAATAGAATGAGATGGATAAGATAGAATGCATAAGATAGAATGAGATGTCCACGCATCTTATTCTAATAAATTTTGAAAAATATGGTGTAATATGGTTTCAATCAGAAGTCTAAACGAAGTCCAATCTCCTACTTGAGGATCTCTAGCGATATCTAGAGATCTTCAAGACATTGGATACCATGTGTTCAATCAAGAAATTGGATATCATTCAGACAACTTTTGATTAGTGCTAGAGATCTTCGAGAGATTGGACACCATACGGTTGGTTCATTATATTTTTCAGAACCTGCTTGAGATGAAATGAAATAGATGCATGATTTTTCTTATTCCAAGCAGTTCCTAAAAAAATGTGGCGAATCAAACATATGGAATCCAATCTCTTACTTGAGGTAAGATCTCTAGCGAAACCCGACTACCTCCCTAGTTGAGTGGTGTTTTTTGGTCCTGCGGAATGAACAGCCCTACGATCGAGCACAAGCACAGAAATTAACTCGCGCTGGCTCGGAGCGCGATTTACTGATCGCGTCGAAAGGCTTCCCTTCGCGAGCGAACCGCGTCTCCCTACGCGAGCGATCGATATCATCGCAGCACTCCCGGGCATCCCGCCGCCGAATCCCCGAGTGTGTTTTCTGTGCCAACGACCGCGCATAATCGATATTTCACAGTTCGAGCCGCAAAGAGGAAAAAAAAAGAGGGAAAAGAGAAATCATTTTATCGGTCGCGTCGGAAGCGCCGTTCCTACAATCGGCATGAACACCGCGACTATATATCCCGGCGTCGCGGATCGTTAGCCGCCGTAAAACACACACGCACGTTGTTACGTCTGGTACACGTGCGCGCAGACACCGGAATACACGCGTATACACGGGGGCTCACGCACATCGCCACTTCCCTTCCCGTGTAATGCCGTTAATTTGGTATTGTAGGCGATCGTGGCTAATGGTTTCCAGCCGGGGAGTATCGACCAAATTTCGATGACGCCGTATTATCGTTCTACTGAATGCGCTTTAATGAAGCGTGCATCCAGTCGAATAACGAATGTCTAACGACCCGGCCCAATTATGTGACAAGAAATCGCAACATTGTCGCGCAACATGAGCGAGCGCGTCACTTTCGCCGAAATGTTTAGACGAGGCAAAACTTCGTCCTGAGGATCGTTGGTCAGGAAGAAACGTGTCACAAAACAGAGGGGCGAAACGACGAAACTTTGGCACTATTAACGTCGACAAGATACGGGCTGTTCATGCGGTGTACACGGGTTCTCTATGGGGAATCAACGATCCTCTCTCGGGATCCTACTTGATTTAAACTTACAGGTTGACTTTTAATATTAGAGGATATGAATAAAACCTTTGCGAATTCTATATATGTATATATATATATATATATATATTCTTTACGTATTGTTTCATTCAATGTAAATGTATTAAAAAAATGGATAACAAAAAGTCATAAAAAAATACGAACGATTAATTTCTTTTTTATCAAACAAAAATGTATATTATATATTTCTATATTTGAACAAATTTATAATTTATATTGGAAATAAAATGTAAAGATAAAAACTTGGTTTATATTCTAATATCTCCAATAATGTTTCATTTTTAATATAAAACTTCATACGAGTATTAAATAAAACTTTCGCATATTCTCTAACTTTATATGGATCTTATTTTATTTAATATATGAATATGTAAAAATGAATTAAAAATTACAAATAATAAATTACATAAATGCAGACAATTAATGTTTTCAAATGAAATTGACTTCAATATTTGAATGAATCTATTTCTATTGAAAATAGAATGTGAAGAAAAACATTTGTAATATTTTAATATTTCTTACAATATCTCATTATTTTTAACATAAAAATTTATGATGAATAAAACTTTCGCGAGTCATAAACGAACATTTTCTAGCTTTACAAATTTTATTTCATGTGAATATATAAAAAATTTTATGTCAAAAGTTACAAAAAAATATGCGGATGATTAACGTTTTGTCAAACAAAAATTGTCTTTCGATATTTGAATGAATCTATTCACATTTCATTGGAAATAAAATGTGAAGATAAAAATTTGGTTTGTAATGTCCTAATATCTCTTGTAATATCTCATCATTTTAAACATAAAAATTCATAATGAATAAAATTTACACGAATCGTAAGCATATATTCTCTAACTTTACACGAATTTTATTTTGTGCAATGTGAATATATTAAAAATTTGATGTCAAGTTTTACAAAAAGAAAAAATAAAACTTTTCCTCAAATAAAAATTATCTTTCGATAATATTTAGAAGATCTATCCATATTGGAAATAAAATGTAAAGATAAAAATTTGGCTTGTAATATTTTAATGTTTTATGATATGCCTCACTATTTTTAACATACAAAAAACTCTATAATATCCTATTAAAATGTCATTTTATAAGGGAGCCATTTCGAAGAGCAGTTTCCCTCTTACTCGATCACCGAGTCCAATTAACTCGAGATTCGCGTCTCCGTTTGCGGTATCGACGATCGCACTCATCAACGTCCGTCACGTTGCTTTCGGTCCCTCGTTCGCAGGATAATTCCACTCGGGCAATTACTTAGGCGGCCATTCGTCGACGTTACGTTAAGCGCTCGAATGGATGTCGTCGTTCGACTCTGTCTCTCTCTCTCTCTCNCNCTNTCTC
>NW_012130105.1:1220098-1225021 GCF_000143395.1 Atta cephalotes | reverse complement strand
CGTACGTTACGTTCTACTTCGTTAACGTTACGTTTCGTTACGTACGGTACGTACGTACGTTCTTCGTCCGCCGGTCGAACGTACTACGTTCGTCGTCGTCTCTCTCCTCTCTCCTCTCCTCTCTCTCTCTCTCTCTCTCTCTCTCTCTCTCTCTCTCTCTCTCTCTCTTTCACTCCTCTCTGTCTCTTTCGCGAGCAAACGCTGGGCGGAAGTTAAAGACGCTAGTTGCCGGCAGTTGGCGGCGAGTGAGTCGCTCCAGCGAAATCTAATCCAAGTTTATACGTGCTTCCAGTCCAATTAGGTACAAGTAGGCACCGAAGCGCGAGGCAACGAAGGCGGTGGAGGCGGCTGCCGCATCGTCGTCTTGGGACGCGATCCACGTTTCTGTAATAACGACGTTTATGCGATGGAGGGAGGGGGGGATAGATGGAGGAGGAAGGGGCGGAAAACTGCGCGCATATACGCGAGTAAACCGCGATGGGTTATCCCCGGTGAGTACGAGCATTCGGTGCTTTAAAGCTCGTAAAGCTCCGACTGTAACCGGCCCGCTCTTATTTCGTCGAACTTGAGAGCCTCGTCCGACTTTTCTCTCCTTCGCGCTTCGATTCAACCCCCTTTCTCCCTCGGCCTTTAATTCCCGCGCGCGCGAGACGATATTACGCTCGCTATATAGCGTGTCGCATCAGCTGAGTATAACGAGGCTCATCGTTTCTCGGTGAAAAGTTATCAACAGCCCTAACGACGAATCTGCGAGAACTGACGACGATACACTTTCAACGTAAAATCTCTCGGCGGTAATTTCTCCGCAAAGCACGTTGTAATGTGCCGACACTTTATACCCCGAGTCGTTTCTTAACAAATTTTTAACAAAAGATTGTATCCTCGAAGTATCTCGCGAACTTTCGTTAAATTAAAATTCGCTTGGAATTAAAAGAGAGAGAGAGAGAGAGAGAAAGAGAAGAAAGAAATGGAAGCATCTGTCGTTTGTACACATTTCTGAAATTTAATGCCAAAGTATAATGCTTTATATTAAAATGTAATAGTCATTTTATTCACTATTTCGTCAAATATGTAAAGTACTTCAGTGATCTTCTTTGAAAAAAAAAAGCTTAATAAATGGACACAAAGGACGCTTTACGGTTCATCCCAAAGTCGGTTTCTCAAAAAACGATATCCCGGAGAAAACGAGTAACTGGTTGCCGTTATACTTTCTGCTGCTTCAACCTGTCATTTTATTATTCTCTCGCTTTCCCTCTCTCCGCTCTTCCATCCCCGCTGTTTCTTAACTACTTGTCTAAAGGGATAAGCGGTCGAGTCTTATCCTCCGTGGTAATGAGACAGCAGGCGGTACTTGGAAACCCCTGCAACGAAAGGGAAAGAGGCAGAGCGGAGGGGTGAAGTAGTGACGCGTAGGCAAACGACCTCCAATTAACAGATGTTGGATTTAGAGCGAAAGAATTGAAGGGTCCTTCCTGCCCTCCTGCGCCCCGTTGTTCTACGTGCGTTACGGGCCAACTAATGAGAATGCCATGCACTCTTTTTGCAAGCGAGCGGACGTGTGCGCACGTGCTTGTGACATACAGGGTGCGAGTGAAATCTGCGACCCGTACACCGCGCACGAAGATGAAGATGCAGCGGGGATTTTTGCGAAAATGAGACTGTACGTGCTTATCTTGCGCTTAACGCAGGGATTATCGTCACGCTTGAACACCTCGTCGCGAGAATTCGTGCCTGCATTCGCGTTTGCAGCGCAAATCTTACTCTTAGGCGACACCTTGACGAAGAAACGTCATGCTAATTTATATTAAATTTTCGTTGGACACTGTGGATCCCCAGCCCAAATTTTTTTACTGTCCTAGAATTTCAAAAAAATCTGTAAAATTCAGGATTACATCTCTGCATTATCAAATAATTAGTTAGCTAAAATGTCAACATTTTTATTTAATAAAAATTGAAATTTCGTTTGGACAAAAAAGATACCTATGAAAGATTAATAATTAATATTCTTGTTCTCATTATTGCTCTGTTTTTCTGCGATTCGTCCATGCAAATTGCACGGTTTATTATAATTGAACCATTACAGGAGGTTTGCTTTGTTCGCTAAAGTTCGCTGAAGATGACTCTAAATGAGGCCGAAACGTCCGAAGAATTTATTAAGTATTAAATTTTATATACAATACATTCTAAAAAATTTGTGCTTCGATAATTACGTTATTATTCTCATTTGCCATATTATATTTACATTTATATATTAACAAATAATACGAAGCGGCGATGTATACAGTAATAATAGAATATCGACCATGGCGCAATACCTGTTACATCGCTACGTACCAGCTATTACTTATCGTTCTCCCTTAGGGAAGTTTAACGCTACTCTCACAACGATCGATGTATTTCGACGCGACGAGCGGTAACTTCGAGAGGCGGTATTTGCGGGAGTCATGTTTACGCAAACTTCTCTCGTTCTTCCTCTTTTTTTTTTTGGACGTGCTACTTTCTTGCGAAGTTTCGTCGTACAGTACGTTTTACTTGCACCCTGTATACTTAACGACGATGACGACGAGGAGGACGAACGAGTAGCTAGACGTCTAGGCATGTACGAGCATAACCATCTGCACACGACAAGGGAGTCGGGGGAAGACATGGAGCGTAACCCTCATCGGTATATACGGGTGTGGACCGAGAACCATCTAGGAACGCTTGTACTCCCTTGCTTGCCAGAATGCACGGCACTTGACCAGCTTGGAAGACCAAGAGGGAGAATTGCAGAGAGAGAGACACATACAGAGACGTAAAGAGAGAGAAGAACAGAGAGAGGGAGAGAGAAAGATAGATAGAGATAAAGGGGGAGGAAGAGAGAGAGAGGGCGAGGGGGAGGGGGGGGGGGGAGCTCGAATATTGCTCGGACGCCGAGTAGCAAATGACGGGAATGTAACGACGAGAGAATAAAGCGTTCATCGGGATAACGGAGGATTCCAGGCGATCCGGTACACCCCGTAGGCTTTTGCCGACCTATCAATCTTTTCCTTTCATCGATGGATTATATACGAGTAGCTAAAGAATACCGTTGCGAGTATGTATTCATCTCTTTCACATGAAAAGGACGGTTTTATTGAAATATGTAAAAATTTAGCTGAGTACAGATCTGAAAATAATTTTGTTGAGCTATCAAATTAATTACGTAAAATGCTCCAACTAATTGCTAAAACTTTTTGCAGCATTGTTCATCATGTTTGGAATTCCTAAGTAATTATTTTGATGGTTCAACATTTTTATTTCTGTGTATCTACCTAAATTTTTAAATAATTTAGCAGAATTGTTCTTTCCGTGCAATATTCTATATAATTTTTTTCCGATCATTATTTCGATCATTGTTCTCTTTATTATTTAGTTTAATAATAATATCTTAATTTTGTTAAATTATCAAAGTAATTATGTAGGACATTCAAACTAGTTGCTAAAACATCAAAACTTTTTGCAGTATTGCTTATTATGCTTGAGATTCCTACGTAATTATTTTGATGGTCTAACAAAATTATTTTCAGATCTGTACCTAACTAAATTTTTAGATATTTGAACAAAATTATTCTTTCCGTACAATATTCTATTATTTTTCCGCTCATTATGTTCTCTTTATTATTTGGTTTAGCTTTTAGATTCCAAGTTAATTTTTCATAAATAACAGGAAACAGATAAGAAACGTTCGTATGTAGCCAGAGACATTTTAAATAGAGCGCTTTTTTCATGACACACGACTCCCGTTGTTATGGATAAAAATGGGGGAACGCTAATTCTACTTGGGGCGTTCTTCAACGTAGAATTACGCACAACTTTTAATTCTAAACGGACGGTATGCACGCCCTGCGCAAATCAACGTCAACACATCAACCGCCCACTGCGATGAAAGGGTTAATCGCTTATGTCGTAACATTTTGGCCCGCTTAGGGATATATGTTTAGGTCCGTGGCGTGCTGCTGATACAACACCGCACCAGTCGTTTATTCTACATCGATCCTGGATATCGTGTTCGTTTATTTCCTTAACTGCGATAAAGAATCACGGCTGTATTTTCACGCAACCGCGCTTACAGTGTAGCGGGTGATATGCTAGCTATCACGTTATCCAGCCGAGCAAGAACGAACTTTCGAACGAGTCTGACTCTTAACCCTTTCCGGTTCAGCGGTTTCAATTTACGTCACCTACATTGTATCTTTTATACCGGAAACCAGCGTGGCGTGGCGTTTAACTACAAAACTCGTAGAAGAGAAAGAGAGACTCTTTGAGTAACGATCTTTCACATATACATGAAACGTACACGCGCGTACCGTCGAAACAGAATAGGAAAAAAAAAATGTTTGCGCACACTTTGAGAATCGATCCGCCGGAGATCAAATCCGCCAATTAGAGGGTAAACGGTCCTAGCTCCGCAGCCGGGGCTTGTGCAACGTTTGTTTAAAATCATTAGTGGTTCTCCTACCGAGTCGGAGCTCCAGGCTTGCACCAAACCCATCGTTAGTGGTTAGAGAAGGATCTGCGACTAACGGATCGTACTAACTACTCGCTGTATTCGGGTCCAATCCCCAGGTCTTTATTTAACTGAAGTATCTGCTTCGGGGATTTGGTTCTCGAACGGGGTTAATTGAAAAATCCGCGCGCACGTGTTCGACGCGTTATAAGTGCGAGATATTACTGTTTCTCGTTTTCTTGGTTCTGTAATCATGTTATATCCTAGATCCCATCTCATTTGATTCGCGTGAGCGCCGCTCGAGCATGAATCGAGGACTCGCCGATAAATCGTGGCAAGTCAAGGCAGGATGTCGAAACACGGATAGATTTTTTTCAGTTCACCGAAAAAACGTATTGGAATAAGAATTTGATTGCATTAATTGGAATTCTGGTGAAAACAGACAAATCAAAATT
>NW_012130105.1:1216527-1219564 GCF_000143395.1 Atta cephalotes | reverse complement strand
AAAAGAAAAATGACCAAAAAGAAGTAATAGACAAGATGTTATATCATAAAAATTATTAATACCTTTATTCTTGAGGCAATATTTTTTGCAAAATTCGCAGATTTTCAGATTCTCATTAAAACATTTCATTATTAATATTCTTATAAAGATGTTCATTTCAAAAAATTATCAAATTGCTTTTCATAAAGCGATATTATTATTCTGGTTCTTATTATGGCGTTTCAAGACAGAAAGAGATTTCGACGCGCAATATGCAGAACCAGACATATAAATTCATACCAGAAGTATATCCTTGATCGAATATATTCATATTCAGAAATTTTCATATTTAATCAGCTTTATCTCTAATCGAATGAATTACATGTTTCAACCTATACTTGGTCTTCATTTAAAATTGTGATATGAAGTCAAAATTATGAAATACAAAGTGAAAGTAAGAAGACTATTATCTGAATCTGTAATATTATAATTTTATTATCTGATTATTATCTGAATCTGTAATATTATAATTCTAGTTGAAATAATTAGAATACCGATAATCATAAATGTCCAGTTCGTTCATATTTAACCAGAAATTTTTCTCAGTACAGTTTTGCTGAAGTATAAAAGAAATTTAACTAGATACATATCTGAAAATAATTTTGTAGAACGTTTAAACGTTGATGCTGCAAAAAAGGTTTAACTGGTCGAGCCACCAATTTAAGCGTCCTGCATAATTAATTTGGTTCAAACAAAATTTATTTTCAGATCTGTATTAAGCTAAAATTTTAGATACTTTAGCAAAACTGTTCTTTCCCTTAAACTAGAGCAACGCAAGAGAACAAAGAGAGCTTTTTTTTTAAATAATTTACGAACGAGCGTATTTCAGTACGAGGATTTATGTTATAAAGCGCGCGGCGCGTTTTCTCTCCGTTCCTCGCGCAGCGGTCGTCATTACAACGAAGCGCGGTTGTTGTAAACGAAGTTATCCCATGGAGAAGCTTGTGTGAGAGCTGAAAAATTTCCCGGGATGACCAGAGCAGAGCATTCGCGAGAGATGAGAGCGCACGCGTAACGCCCAGCTATTTCTTACGCGGATCATCGTCGTTGCCATGCGTCGCGGAAAAAGCCTCCTTTCCGGTCTATATACATACACACACTCCATCTCGTAAATCTCCTCTACGCCGCGCCGCGCCGGCTTCCATGCACCGTGTACATGAAGAATAGTTCGCATTGAACGCTCACATAAATGATATTTATCGGCGTCACGTTCGACGATGTTCGCCGCGACAATCGAGCGACTCATATTTGTTCGCGTGTTAAAGCACCGGGAAGATGTAGGTACTCGAGGCTCGTGTTTTATCTATTAGACGCCATTTCGTCTGGCGAATCGTGAAAATATTCACGACCTGATATCGAGACTAGTGCGATCCGACTCCGAAGGCGAAATCGGGATTGATAAAACAAATTTAATCGACATTTTTATTTTCATTTCTCTGTGTTTTATAAATAAAAAAAATATCGTTCCAATCAATTCACGTTATCTCTAGCTCCTCTCGGGAAATAACTGAAAATACGAAATGTAAACACTGAGAGAAATGTGTTTTATATATAGTATGTATCTCGTCAAATTCAGACCTTTAAGAGATATGATTTTTGGACTCGTTCGAACAAAATCCGTTTTTCTCAAAATATCTTCTTCAATTTAATATTTTATTTACAAAGCAATTATTTATAAAACAGTGCTATTCAAGATTTGTAATTCTGGGCGTTAAGTTTACGTATATTAGTATTCATGCCTTCAATGGCGTCTACAATGAGATTTTAAGGCGTAAAACTTAGGAGCTGTAAAAAATTGACCAACCATGGTCGATTATTCTCCTCACATTCGATTGTTATTGGTTACTGTTTTACGCCTCAAAATTTCATTACTGCTTTTAAGCAGTAAAAAAAATAGTAAACAAAAAACTTGAGTAAGACAAAATGAATCAACATTTAAAATTTGAGAAATGTTTAATATGAATAAAATATTTGTTGTGATATATGAATTATAAAAACTTTTTTATTTTTTAATTAAAAAATTGTGTTGTTCTCACCAAATTTTGATTAAAATAACAAAGTTTTAAAAAAATAAGACACTTTTTATAATTCACACAACAAAATAATAGTTATTATTATACCAAACACTACTTTCAGAACGTTATTATCTTCTGCCCTGTACTGTGATTGGCTATTTGCTTTCTGCTTACGTTTTACCACTTAAGTTTTTTTGTATGTAACCTTTATTGCCTTCCTTTCTTAATGAAAATAAAAATGAAAAGCACAGTGGGCGTGAACGCCGATACCCGTCAAACCGATGTCTACAATTACAAAATCTTAGACAGCATCGCTTTAAAGAAGTACCGCGAGAAGAACGAAGCGGATGTGTCAATCGAATTGACGCTTTTACAGAACAATTTAATTCAATTGATACGCTTTCGGAATAGATTTCCGGAGACATAGTGGCGGAAAGTCGAGATTAAAGAGGTACATACACGTACCACTGTATCTATGTATAAGCGTTCATCAAGTGGCTATTCAATGGGCGATACTGCATAGCGAATAAAAGAATCGAATCGCGCTTCCTCGGCGCGAGTGCACCCACCACACGCCATCGGTGTGGTGCATTCCATCCAGTATTCCCAAGTACGTATATACGAGGCCGCGAACGCGGTCCAAGTCCGGTATATGCGCTACCGAGAGAAATAAGAAGAGCGAGCGAGCGAGCGAGAGAGAGAGACAGAAAGAAAGATAGAAGGAGAGCGTGCAGCACAGTCGTTCTCGAGCTAAGAGCGCGTACCATATCCGATATAATTAAAGTGCATAAATAAGCACAATGGTACAAGGAGACTCCGGCGGCTGGTCGGCGGTGCCACACAGCCTACCTATCCGCCGCCGAAGAGGTAGGCGAGCAAGAAAGGTAAGAGAGTATTCAATGCAAATGCCTGCGGAGAGTTTCTTCTTGGCCGTGCGCGGCACGACCGCGTGCTGTGCTGGATCTCTCTCTCTCTCTCTCTCT
>NW_012130105.1:1206001-1215473 GCF_000143395.1 Atta cephalotes | reverse complement strand
CTCTCTCTCTCTCTTCTCTCTCTCTCTCTCTCTCTCTCTCTCTCTCTCTCTCTCTCTCTCTCTCTCTCTCTCTCCTCGTTCTCTCCTCCCCCGTTCTTTTCTCNCTTTCCCCGCTCGCTGTGCATCCGCGGCTACTACGCGTACATATATATATATATATATATACATATACATACCGTACGCGAAGGCCCGTATACGGACCGCGCGCGATACGCTCGATCGAGGAGGAGGCCCTGTGGGCGAACGCCTGCCTTGCCTGCCTACCTGCACGCGCGTTATAAGCCACTCTCCACCGGAAGGCTATCGAATCTGGATTTATCTTCTTCCTCGATTTATACTTGCGCGCATTACTCTCTCTCTCTCTCTCTCTCTCACACACACACACACACACACACACACTGGATTCACTGGTCATTATCTGCACCATGCCGCGCGTTTCGCCGCGGGCCGCGCGGCTTTGCATTTTCAGTGTCGGTCGGAATAAGTACGCCAGCACGACGCCGCGTCGATGCCGCGCTCTCGCATCTCGCGGGGATTCCGGGATATGCTGTACCGGAATGGATGCAGCAGTGGTCGGTCAGTCCACTGAGGCCCGCCTCCCGACGTGTCGGCTTGATGCGGTATCATGTTATACATTATACGGGGTGTTATGGAATTGGGAAAGATATTTCGCGAGCCCTTCAATGCCCTCGTCTTTCGGAATTTGTGTGCGGGATGTGTTGGGCTCAAATACTTTTTATAAATATTTGTTATAAATAGAATTTCGTAAATCCTCTCATGAAAACACACAATGGTGGAAAACAGCATATATACGGCTTTTCATAATATTTATAGGAAGGAATATCGAGTGCGGAATTCAATTTAAAATTTGATACTGGCGGTTTTAATTATACTAAAATATACCTTTGTGTAAATGAAAATGTCGAGATTACGTTTTCGAGCTGCCTTGTTTTTTCTAGGAGATCGATTCGATTTAACTTTGATATACATTGAAGAAAAATACTAAATTTTAATGAATAAAATTGAATAGTTCTAATCAATTATTTACTAAATGTAAACATACATTTATTTGATACAAAAATCATTACTCTGATTTAATTATCACTTTTGAATAAAATAAATATATTTTTGAATAAACATGTTGAATAAATATTTGTGTACTGTAAATATTTATTTACGATTATTCAAAAAATTAAAATTGTATTAAAATGTATTAATTTTTTTTCAGTATGCTATTGAAATTTCTATGTGTATGCGTATATATGTATGTGATGTATTAGGCTTGTACTTTTTTTATAAATATTTTTCATAAATAGCATTTCATAAATTCTCCTGAAAACATACAATGCTGCATATATATGCAGGCTTTTCATAATATTTATAGGAAGCGTATCAAGTGCGAAATTCAATTTGAAATTTGATGCTGGCGTTTTTTAATTATACTAAAATACATCTTTGTGTAAATAATGAAATGAAAATGTCGAGATTAATATTCTCGAGTTATCTTGATTTTTTCTAAGAGATCGATTTGATTTAACTTTGATATACAAAAAACTAAATTTTAATAAATATTTGCTTGAATAGTTTTAAATATTTACTAAATGTAAATATATATTTATTTGAGAAACTATTAATTTAACTATCATTTTTTATTGAGTAAATATTTATGCACTGTAAGTAAATGTTTATTTAATATCAGTCAAAGAATGTATTAAAATGCAATTTCTTTTTCAGTATGATATCGAAATTTATGTATGTAATGTGTTAGATTCAAATACATTTAAAAATATTTCTCATAAACAGAATTTCATAAATTTTCCTGAAAACATACAACAGTACACATATACAGCTTTTCATAATATATATAGGAAGCGTATTAAGTACAATTTAATCTAAAATTAAATACTGGCATTTTTAATTATACTAAAATAAACTTTTGTGTAAATGAAAATTTCGAGGTTATTTTCTCGAGCTGCTTTATTTTTTTCTAGAAGATTAATTCGATTTAATGTATAATACTATATATAACAGGTTGCGTTTAAACTTTAGCATGTTTTCGAAATGATTAGCATTTTCACTGTTATCAGCCTTTCGAGCGACAAATGTTATCATTACAAAAGATCTTTGAAAAATTCTCTTATAATTTAATTTAATCTCCTTCTTCCTGCCAGGCGTTGAAATGCTTAATAGCACGACGGAAATATCCGGTCTGATTTCCAAAGCATAGTGTATTCGTAATGACCATCATAAACTTAAAAGCCAAGAACGGGTACGCCAGAGTGTTAGTGGCCGTATATTACGTGTTCACGTAAATAAAGACGTTCTTTTAAATGTTCGTGGACCGCCATTGACCCCGGATAGGCCCTTAACTCTTATATTATAGGTCGATTCTTTCCCTGTCTCCATGTCGCGACATCTAGCCGCGCTAACGCGAGGATTAAAATCGACGCGACGCGTGGTTAATAAATCTGGTCGGGCAACAATGTGATTAAGTTGCAGATAAACCGTCACATGTGTGCGCACCGCTCGCATTTATCGCGGTGTATGAGATACGTGAAAAATTATTTTCCCGGGCGCGCGCGGAAAAATGCGTTTCCCGGTGCGCCGCTGCCGCCGCGAGACCGACGGGAAATTGTATCGCGGATGTTGTTTTGTTTCGCGGATTCGCAACGCCCGGCTTTTTACACGGCCCACCGTATTTACAGGGCATCCGAAGCGCGATGCTTTCCGACAGAGAGTAGCTGGATTGTCAACACCCCCAATACCGTTTGCCCAAGCCGCCCGAATGTTTTCAATCGGGATTTGAAACTGGTATAATGTTGGCGAATACAATTTCCAATATGCTATCAATAAAGGAAAGTATGCCTTACATCGGGGTTTGTCAACCGCGCAATATGCCGCAAAAAAGATCTCTAAATGTGCCACGAAAGTTTGGAAAGTAAATAGAAGTGTAAAAATTTAGAAATAAGTAAAAAGCAACTACTGCTTCTTATTTATTATTTTTAAAGTTTTACGAAAGCAAAATAAATAAAAAAGAAAACGTAAGTAAAAAACATTGTAAGTAAAAAATAAAATTGTATAATAAAATTGTAATAAAATTGTATAATAATAAAATGACTTTTAAAACGAAAGGTAATATAAAAAATATAAATTTTAGAATTTCTGTTTATTTTTGAATGTCGTGACGAAAGACTTATGCTAAGCAAATAAATGTGTGCTCTTAATGATATACCTCGACAATTTATTGCTTGTTATTTATAATAATGTGTCGTGAATTGAAAAAGATTAAAAAACACTGCCTTAGATAATATTCCTCGCAGCGTATGTAAATGCAAATTTTAATTTATTGAAGTCCTGGAAAGTTTCTTGTGTATTTTGGAGCACCCTGGTTCCTCCAATCCACTTAAATAAAACTGGACTGTCAAGAAAATAAACTTTCGCGATAAACAAATTTTTGATACTGTTAATATAGGGTACCTTAGATCTCTTAAATTAAATTAAATTAAATTTGTGTATTCAAAGGATTACATTTAAGGTATGCAGGAATGAATACATATACAAATGATGAGGCACTAGCAAAGCTATTGTTATTAAACCAACTGGAACATCATGAATGCCTCCTATTTAATAAACCAAATTAACACAAATGTCTTGTTCTTCTTTGTTACTCATTGAATGTCAAGAGAAATATAATGATGTTTATATCAATTTGTGTCATTAAGTAGAAAGCATCCCACATTTCTCGTAGATTTATACTTATGTATGTGCTTTATAAGAAGCACGTTTAAACTCATTAAAGTTAGATTAGGAAAATCCCTGTATGTCTATGCTTGAAGCACCCTGCTTCCTCTTTAAATCCAACTGAATAACTGGATTGTCGAGAAAATACCTTTCACAATATAAACAATGTGACCAACATTCGAAGATTAAATCTTCGGTTATCGATGAGAAGCACGTCTCGCCGAACGAGAACTTCTCTCCCGTTTTTACCGAAACAGGACGTGGATATACTGGGATGTCTTCCTAGGATTACGGAAAGTCGCTCTTGTTGGAACCGGAGGATCTTCGGATAGCATATAAGTTATACGTAGAAGAGGGCTTTCGCTGGAGGACGCGATATTGAGCGAACGCGAAAAGTGTGCAATTATAGTCGACCCATTTTTCCCGGGAACAATATAACGCGCGCGGGAAAACGCGGGCTGGAATCTAGCCAAATCCAGGCAAGTTTCTATTCCTACTACGGTCGTCACTCCGTTAAAGTCAGCTTAAGTTGAGCAAGGTCGCGAGTGCGCAAATTTATTGCCATCCGCGACGACACGGCGTCTCGACGGCTGCGCTGCGTCGGGAATGCGGTTCCGTAAAAGTGCGTACGCCTTTTCCGCCGCGGTCCTGACAGAAGTCTTCTCTCCATGGTATTCGAGGGTAAATGTGTTGACCCGTAAGCGAGAAAGAGAGAGGTCACGAACTAACCGCGAACGCTGCGCTCAAATGAAGATTATGAAGTAGAAATTCCCGAGAGACACGTATTATTTTTCAACGATCCTCGGCCTTTGAAAAGATAACATTCACGAGCTTTACACAGACTTCTTATATTCATATCATCATCCTTGTTATTTTGAGATATTTAGAAATGAGAATTCTCGAGAATTAACTCGCGTTCGAGTTTATCCTAGGTTAAACTAGAGGTTAAATTAGAGACTGAAAACTTGCAAGAATTTTCTAATTGTTATTCTTAAAAAAATTAGTAAGTGAAAAGCGACCGAGAAATGTTTAACACAAATAAGTAAAAGAGACTAATTCGGTTAAAGCGATTCTTAATTAATGCCTAATATTTTTATGTGAATCTTACACTAAGAAAAATGTTCCAGTTGTATTAATAAGAAGTGCAAATAAAACGAATTCTGATCATTGAATCAGATTTCTGATTGTCTCAACTAGAATGTTTGATAGATTTAGTTATAAATGCATTGTTTAAAAAAAAGGAAGTGAACTTCATGTACATGTAACGGAAATTTCAACAAGTACATTAAAAATATTTAATATTGTCAATGAAAATGAAATTACAAGTAATTTAAATTTAATGTTCACATGCATTAAAGTTTAGCAAATCCACATAAAATTTTATGGAAAGTGCATTAAGTTTTTCATAAAATTAAAAAAAAATACTAAATTTTATGCACGCAAATATATTTTTCAGCTATAGATACATTAAATTTAATGTCATTAAATTAAATTAAATTTATATTACTTAAAGGTATATTACATTTTATAATATTTTTAACAGTGTGTTTAATTTATACCTTTTTTGAATTTATTAGAATTCTAATTAATGCAACAAGATTTTTTCCAGCGTCAGTATTACTAGATTATTCAATTTAATTTGTGATAATTAGGTACGAATTTACTACAATTTTCAATTGATTATCGACAATTTTCATCGATTATATTGACTTTTTTTAATAATGGAACAAAAACTCTTTAGAGTACTAATCAAGAAATAATATTTTTTGCGAAATTACTGCAGCACAGAAGTACAAAATCTGAACTTAATTACTTAGTAGTAAAAAGACAATAAATAGATAAACAATATGCTAATGATTGTATTTCGTATGATAGGTTTTGATTGATACATTGTATTTCGTATGATAGGTTTTTTATAAACCTAAAAAGTCAATTTAAACGATTAATATCTTGCTTCGCAAGAAGCAGAGCGATGCAGAACGAGCTTTTTTTCTTCTAGATTCTTTCGTTTCGTAAAAACGCATATAATGAATATAATTTTACCAATATTGGAGCTGAGACTGCTAAATTGTAGAATAATTACGCAACTAATTTTACCTAGATTGCTATACCTATGTTTGTACATCAAGAGAAATCAGTAATACTAGATAGTAATTGATGTTCAGTCAAACTGTACCAGAGTATTCCAACTTCAATTTACCCTGGTAGAAATGTATGCAGTTTTCCTAGGCATCTATCTAATTATACTGTCTAGTATTCTCAGTTGTAACAATATTGCATAGGAAATAGACAAGAAGCTTGATAAGAGTTTTATTCCGTGGCTGAAGCAATTTTTTTTTGAAAAATATTCAGTTGTATAAACATCTGTCTAGTTATATGTTTAATATTAATAGATTGTTATTAGTTAAAATATTGCGTAGTCGATTTATTGTCCTCTTTTTATTCAGTAAATTGGGTTCAGATTTTGTGCATCAATAATTACAAACAAGTTTTACATCTTGATTGAGATCCTAAAGTAGTTTTACTTCTCAATTAGATAGAGTCAATATAGTTGTCCAGTAACTCAAAAAATACATGAAATTTCTATTAAGATTAGGACTGCGTTTCAAGATCGACAAATAATAATCGGCGCGTAGTAAATTAGGAATTGTAAAATTTTCACACAATATTATTATTAAGCACCAAGAGCCGCTTTGATCGAATATATCTTTCTTAGCTTATATAGTCTTTAAAAATTCATTTCTCGGAATGTTTAGATCTTCTTAATAGGTTTTGCACAGTCACTTACTGTTGCGAAACGTTTATAGATAAAAGGATGTAGATAAGAGTTGAAATATTTTGTTCAAACGCGTATCGAAAGGCGATGTTTTCTATTGCGTATACTTCAGGTTCACCGCACTTCCTTTTATCTTGGGATACCGCAGCCCTCGCGGTTAGTAATAAAACGCTTTGTGCGTAGCTTCACATTATCTCACTCTCATATTTGTGCCGTTATTATCGTGACATGATAAAGCGTGATGAGGCGAGATGTGTCTGACATACGTTAATAATCAGTCAGTTTGAATCACTGGGTTACTATCTAGTTATTGTTATTCCTGCATTATGCTCGTCGCTTGATGTTTAAAACGCAATTTTTCAGGGATGCCATTGTTAGTAGGTCACAGCTTGTTTGCGTGAAGTTACAAATCCGATTGGAAATTCATTTGTCTAAAGGGATATCTGCATCAATTTCTACGGAACGTTTGATATTTCAGGGAGAGAGATTTGTAATCTTTTATTCCTAAATATATATATATAATTAAGAAGAAAGAAATAACAGTCTATCAGTTCGAGAACGAACGTCAATACTTAAAACTACACAACTCAATTCGCGCCGACCGTTTTGTCGAACAGCGCGACAAACTTCGGACAATTCCCGTGTGCTGCTCCGCGCAAAGATTTCCTGACAATTCCGCGTTAAAACTCCGCTCGAAGTTAGCAAAAAGCGATCCGAGCGAGTACGCTCGAGGGGTTAATCGATCGCACTTTTCACACCTGGGAGATGATACGCGCGCGGCTAGCCGAGTGGAGAGAAGTCAAGAGTGCGGATAGTTGCCCGCTTGTTTGACGATAATGAAAACTTTCTCTCGTCTGTGGCTGGCTGGGATTTAGAAATAGCCCTGCCGACCGCCCGGCTGGGGCGGCTGGAGTGGACTTTTCATCAGCGTGACGCGCGATTGTCCCCGTCCGGTCATTTATTTAATCTTCCCCGGTAATCGAGCCGTGCGAGTATTGTTTTATTGGAGTGTATACTGCGGCTCGATGAAATGTGTTATCATCGAGCGCGAGTGCGAATATAATGCCGCGCCTATTACTTAATGCAATTTGCCCGCGATATAACGAACACACGAGATATTGCGCGCGAAAATCGATGTATAACGATACCTTGTTATCGCTATGTAATTATTGGTGCCTGCATTGCGTTTATTGTACGTCTCGCTAGTTCTCTTTCTTACAAAACTTGTATATTGAGAAAAATGGACGAATCAGAAGATTCTAATTATGAATTAACATTCCTGTTATCTCAACTAGAATTTTAGTAGATTTAATGACTTAAGAAAATTTTGATCCATTTCCCAGACAACATGCAATGTCTAGAAGACTTCTTTATGACATCTTTTAGACACGTTTGGGTTTCAGAATCCAACTAGACACTTTTCTCAGTGTGACTTTTCTATTTCTTGAAGTGAGTCACTCCTTTTACTTAACATAAAATTTGAATATTTTAATATTGTCAATGTATTTTAGTATATGTTTTATAATACCAATCTGTGAATGACAAAACTTTGTTCGGCTAAGGAGGAATTGTTTGAAATTGTAAATCAATCGCTAAGAATGACTCCAAAGAGAGTCGAAATAAAGTATGTTATTATCTTCTTACATTGAAATAGTAAAAGTTTTTACATTATCATTTGCGTATTTCTAACTGCGCGCTGTACTCTTTCATTTTCTTTATAGCTGTTTTTAATTTTAAGAATTCTTATTACTTTGATATGTATAATTTTGAGGTTGACTTTTCTTTTTGTCGCATTTAGTGAAATTATATTGCTCATTCGCTACAATAATATAACTTGAGAAAGAAAATTTTTTAGAAAATGACTGCGAATGTTTTAAAAAATTATTAAAATTTTTTAATATTAATTTTGAAATGCAAATTCGATGTAATAATTGAAATGGAAGAATAAATATATATTCTTTCTTTTTTTCCTTGTGTTCATTCTTTTTCTATAATTTTTTAGTTACGCCAGTCTTACAGCAAATAAGCGATATAATCCAATAAAATGCAATCTGCGGTCAAAATGTAAAATTATCCATCCATCTGCAATTTGTTTGAATCTTTTTTGATACAAGCGAAATTTTAGTGTCACATTTTTCCAAAATAAAAAAGATAGAATCACAGTTACACGTTCTAAAATATTTTGTTAAATAACTTTGATAATGTAATAGAGATGTTAAAAACAACTTTGTTGACTTGAATTTTTTCATATTTTTCGAAAGTCTAGAACAATAAAAAAAACTGGAGCTGAATGGAGAAAGTAAAAATACGATTGCACGGAGGATGAAATTTTATATTTTATGCAAACAAAATAAAATAATCCTTAAAAAACATTACGCATTACTGATCTAATCAAATCCCCACGGATGTTTCACCGAGAAAGAATGACGCGAAAGATTTCCCAAGAATTAAACAACGTAGATAGAAATTTTTTTCAAAAACATGAAACTCGTTTGGGACGAGTTTATTTTCATATATCTTATGGTCCCGCGAAAATATTCGGATAGAATGAAATAGGTCGAGTTAGTTTTGCCGGGACCGGTTAGTTTTTAAATCCACCGAATCCGCTCTGGGGCACGCGGTTAAAAAACACCGGCTGTCGTCTTTCGTTTCGGGCCGCTTTCTAACAGGGCGTATCTGAAGTTCATGAAAATCGAATGAGAGACAGAAGAGACGTGCGTTTCCTTGTTGGCACGTCGCGGCAAAATTCGTGGCGCGAACATAAACACGCGGCGATCCGCGTCTCGGCTCTTCATAAAGGGCCGCCGCCGCCGTCGCCGCCGCCGTCGATGGGAGCAAATGCCGGGGTTCGTTTACGTTTCGGTATCCTGTCGACGGAAATAGAGCTGCTGCACGGCTCTCTTTCCTTTAATTTTTTTTTTCTCTCTCTCTCTCTCTCTCTCTCTCTCCTCCTTC
>NW_012130105.1:1203156-1205085 GCF_000143395.1 Atta cephalotes | reverse complement strand
TGCTGCACGGCTCTCTTTCCTTTATTATTTTTTTCTTTTCTTCTCTCTCTCTCTCTCTCTCTCTCTCCCTCTTTTTATTTTCGTTTATACACCTCGATACGAGGCGCGCGCCCGCGCGCGTCGTTTTCTCCCTTCGAAAAAGTTCTCTTCCCGACCGCACAATTCTTTTTACGAATAGAGACTAAACAGTTGTACGAGACTAATGCATCGGGACGTCCCTGCCCCGGTAAAGGACGACCGCCGAGGGATCAGCGGGGACGAGACCAAGAAGAAACGTTGACGAGGACAAAAAATAGATGCACTTGGTCGTTTCGGCTTCACGCTTCGCGCGCGCACTTCTCGTCGTCGTTCGTAATAAAACGTCGCATTTGCGCGAGACGCGCTGCGGAATTTCGTTCCTCCCCCCCCCCCCCTCCTCCTCTCTCTCGGCTCTTCGCCGAAAAAGCATGCATGCATGCCGGGCGTACCATAGTCGCGCGCGTGGCAATATTCGCGAGGGAAATATACGAAATGGTCTCTCCAGGAAAATAGCGGGCTTTCATTCCCCAAGTTTGGTGGCGCGAATTTTTCCCCGGCGCAAGTTTCACGTCGTATGTCACTGCGAAATCATGCAAAAACTAAATATTTCGGCGGCGCTGCAATAGGCACACATCGATTGACGTACAGTGTCGTACGTTGACGTATCGATATAAAATCATACGTTGTTTTATATCTGTATAGTCGCGCATCGCGATGCACTTTTATATACCGGCATAAAATTGTGCGTTGCTGTGTATCGATGTAAAATAGAACACCCGACATTTCGTGTCAATGTAAAAAAATCAAACATTTTAAAATAAATAAAAAAGATTTTATATAATAAAAAATTGTATATGTACGTGGAGTATAAAAATAAAAATTATAAAAACGTGTGAGATACTAAAAATCAGATAGGGATGATATTGTAAAATTGAAAAAGATCCGAAACAGAGAATGATTCATGACTGAAAGGAAAAGATAAAAAAAGAACTAGAGATGGAGATGAAATATGATATTGTGCCTCGCGGGGCTTCGAATAACCATAAAAATACCAAAACCGATGTTTTTAAATCCCAGTCTATAATATCTGGAAGGCCGTTATATCTCTCGTCTCGGAAAAACAAAAAAAAATGGCAACACACGATAAAGGCAAAGTAGACATGCATCTTACAAATTAATGAACATATCAATGAATGAGACTAATATTATATCTGCTCCTTTTTATCGTATGATAAATTGTCAAGCCTGTTGATTGGTCATAGAATAGAGAGATTCAAAAATTTTGTTGTCTAGCAGTCAATTAACAAGCTTGAAAAATTTCTTGCGCGGAAAAACAAAAACGGACAAATGTGCTTTCTAAATTTTTTGGAGTGAAATCTCACTCTAAATAATAAAAATTGAGCCAGTTTTAAAAAAAGAGAATGATTCCGTTTTCAATTTTTAAGAATGAAATTTCACTGTTCAGAGTCACAATTCATTCTAAAAATTTTAGACAATATTAGTCTAAGAATAAAAAAAAAGTTATACAGTTTTCAGCGGATCAATCGCGGTGAATACACGAAATCTATCTCGCGGGTCCAAAAGAGCAAAAATGGCAATCTCCGAGTGCCGGAGATACCGATGCTCTTCGCCGGACGTGATATGGCTCCTCTTCTCTCCTCTCGCAGCTCTCGCTAGCTTTTTGGTAAATGGCGCGACAACGCGCTCGTACAAGCGAGGCGAACAAACGCGTTCTGCTGCGGCCACCGATCCGGTATGCCCACGGATTTGGTATAAATAGCAGCACGACGTGCCCGCGCACGGTTCTCATCCGCCCGGACCCCGCTGGTCCTCCGCCTCGACGCCGGCTAATAGACAACGATAGCCCTTCTTCCGAGAGACAGCTGTAGTCCTCCTTCTCTCTCTCTCTCT
>NW_012130105.1:1200056-1201446 GCF_000143395.1 Atta cephalotes | reverse complement strand
CTCTCTCTCGCTCTCAACACTCGAAAGAGCTCGCGTATGCACGAGAGAGAATATCTACGCAGAGTGCATTTCTGCGCTGTGTGATCTCAACGTACGACGACGACGACGAGAGCGTCTTTCTAATTTTATGTGGAGAGTGCCGAGAGAGCGTGAACAGCTGTCTCGCGATCAAGCTGTCGTCCGGCACTTTATCTCCAAGCTGCTTTACGCGAAACTCGTACGTTCTCGCCTTCGTACACGGCCGAGACCTTAATTCGCGCCAAATCGCCCAATCGTCATTGAGATGATTCAGTCATCGGATCCAGAGATTTATCAAGGAAAGGGGACCATTAATGCGCCCCGCAAGCGAAATTTATTTTAAGGTCAAATGTGAAAAAATAAAATAGATAAAAAGATTAAATTATTAATATTTAAATTATTATGGAAAAAGTATTATTTAAATGTATAATTCATAAAACGTTTTATCAAAAATTGTAAATTGTAAAACAGTAAAAGAAGAATAATATAATGGAATCTTTTTTTATATCTATTAGGAGTTTTTTAATTAAAAAATATTTTTGAAATAATTGTGATTAATTTCAAAAGTATTAAAAAAATGTATGTAATATTTTACAATAAAAATATTTTAAGGAGGCGCCATGACTCTCCATATCTTCCTCGATCCGTGGATCCTCGGTGGTAGATTCAGTTTCTAATTTATTGGCTTGTTTACGAGTTCTAGTTTGATTCGCGAGGGAAACGTCTGTCCGTTCTTTAGAATGTAATTCTGAGAAAAATCGAGAATACTTACAACTATTGACAAATCGGTTTAGCTTCTGCCGTGAACATACATTACTATAAACCGCTTACTACTGTTAAGGATTAAACAAGTGTGTTGGCTGTTGCATTGCATATAAAGCAAAATCTGGATTTAATGTACTCTCGGCTTAATGAAATCGTATGTAGTAAATATCTCTGGCGATTCCGGCTAAAATTCTATTTAAAGGACGCGCTATTTCCGCGCCGGCCGGTTTAGTAAATCTCCATTTGACGAGGACTCGGTATTTGGTATGAAAATAAATCGATGCTGTAAATCTCGTAGCTCGATTTAGTGCGAAATTTGGGATAATCTGGCGAGCGCATGTCCCGTCTAGATAGCACGCTAACAAATCATCAGATTTTATTTCACCCTTCAACATTTGAAATTATTCAGTTCCCTGATATACGCAAAATACACTCGCAAATTTTACGCACAAAATATTTTATTACAAAAAATTTCCACATTATATTATTCGAGTGTGAAAATAATTCATTTACAGTTATTAATATGAAACACTTTCGGGGAGGTGTGTGTGTGTGTGTGTGTGTGTGTGTGTGTGTGCGTGTGTGTGTGTGTGTGTGTGTGTATATA
>NW_012130105.1:1196163-1200036 GCF_000143395.1 Atta cephalotes | reverse complement strand
TAGTTATTAATTATAGAACTAACGTTACGGGTAGGTGGTGTGTGTGTGTGTGTGTGTGTGTGTGTGTGTGCGTGTGTGTGTGTGTGTGTGTGTGTATATATTCTATAATTTTTTAGTGTAATTAAAATTAACTGACATCCGTTATCTCTTTGCATTTATAGCTATGCATGCAATAACCTTTTAATTTCCCATGCGAATTGTCTCTTTCATTAACTCCACTGTAAAATTTCGCCGTAGGCGCCCTGCTCGCCGCGTATCAAAATTCGTTCCAGCTGCAAATTTACGTGCGTATACGTGAATAGACACGAGTGCGAGAGAGGATGTGTCTCTTCAAAAAGTGATACTGCGGTGGCTCGATTGCGAGCGAAAGAGAATCTAATCTTCTCGGGTCTCGTAAAATCGAGGCTTCATGGGCGCAATTTACAAATGCGAGTGCCTTCGGGATCGAAGGATTCCTCTTGTCTCTCGCTTCTTGTCTAGATACTTCGCAGGTTCGTGGTGTATAACGACTGGCACGCTCGTTACCGGTACGGGGTTCCTGACTTATTAGTCCGCTCGCGGGTTCCGCTTTGCGCGCCAAGAACACGCAACCGTGCGGTGGACCATATGGCACATCGCTCGTTTCTCACGTCTCTCTCGTTATCATTGTCTCTCTCGCGTCGTTACTCTTCCCGCGCTATCATCCCTCACCGACGGCTATAATGATTATTTCGCCGTTCCTCTCGGAGGCGAACGCGGGAACGATCAAAGAATGACCCTTCGTATTACGATGCGAGTGATGAAAGAGTCTTGGAGAACGAAGGAAAGGAGCATTAGAAGATTAGAGATATTTAATCAAAAGCTTCTTCAAAGAAATTTAATTTAACACTCGAGCATAGTGAAAATTTCTATTTCGTTAATGATAAACGGGAAAGAAATTAGTGTCTCTATATGGTTGTAATTTTAAGTTGTATTTTTTTATAATTGTAAGATTCGAGAATGTATTGCCCGACATTTTATCTTATTTATTATTATATTTCGATGCACACTGTAAAAAAGTTACACGTAAAATTATACGTGTAATTATATTACAGTTACATATCAATTATACAACAATTATAATAGATAATTTTACGACTCGCTATTAAAGATATATATTTATACACACGTGAAGTCACAGTTTACAAATAAAATTTTTTTTTTTCATAGGAATTGAACAATTTGCAAAGTAAATTTACAATTGTAAGTTAAATTTATAAAAATATTTAAATATTAATTTATCAACATATCATTTTTCTTGAACTTATTTTATTGATGTATACAAATATACATATAAAAGTGCAAATATAATATGTGTGATATCATCATTATGTCATATAATATTACAAAACATTATTATACACTTACGTAACATAAAATATACTACTATAAACTATAATTATAATTTTTCATCCAATGTAAAGATGTATTATATGCAATTAGAGGTAAAAATATTTACTATTTTTTTTAAACGCACAATTTTTATATATTTTCATTATAAATTGTGTAATTTGTACCTGTACTATTTATGTAATGTTACTTTTTGTAGTACAGCATCTAAAAAACGTTTAATACTTTTATTCAATTTATAAAAGGAAGAGAGAATAAAGGTATCGATTTCCGAAACGTTGAAATCGCGATACAACAGTTCGCATCTCGAGCGAGAGAACATTGCGAACGCACGAGTTGGGGGGAAAAGGGGAGTCGACGATTTTTATCGGGGTAGTCGTCGAGCTGCTTTCGAAAAGAGGGAAAAAAAAAGAAGGGAAAAGGAAATAATTGAAAGACCTCAGGCCGCGATCGACGCGAATAAAGCGCTCGGTCGGACGAGCGAGCGAGCGGACGAACGTGCGCGCGCACCCGCTCTCGGAAGAAATGCGTCGGGTAATCAGTCTTCTAGATCTCGATAGTTTTCTCCAGCCCCGAGTCTTCCGTTTACCTCTCGCTCTCCCTATCAAGATCCACCGAGCGCCGCCGCCGGCGAGAAATATACCGGCGCGCGCGGCCGGTATCTTGAATCTTGGCGTTTATTCGTTTATCGGTACCATTCGGCCGGCTCGAAGCGCACAGGGTTCTCTCGCGATTCCGCCTTGACGTACATACGTAGACCCGCATGAAAGGAAGCGGCAATTTGTATTTGCAACTCCACCTCCGCTTCCCGTACCGCGCCGCGCCGGCCGAGCCGACAAACCACGGAAAACTGACGCAAGAAGACCCGCGGGAGAATAACTGACGGACCAGACGGAAGTTCCGACGAGGTGGTTATCGTGCAGTTATGTCCAGTGGGCAGAATTATTCGTGTCGATGCACATGCACGGATGAGGCGTTAGAATTTCAAAGAAAACTGATCGAACGTTGAGTTCATCGGAATCGCTAGAGAATTAAGAGAATATACTTCGCTGAATCGAATTTGAAAGATACCCGTACAGCATGAAATATTGAAACGATATTTTAATAGTGTGTAATATTACAAAAATTACAAGAATATTGCATTATTGAAATTTTAATATTTTATTGGAAATATTGCACACAATTTCGTGAAATATTGTAATTTTAATATTTTGTAGAAAATATTGCAATATGTTGTAATATCACAATTCAAGAAATAAATGGAATTATAATATTACGGGACCCCGCCACAAGATGGACGTGCTTCTCATACAAAGAAGAAAATGCCCAGACGTGATATAAGAAGACTATGCAAATCAAGTTGAGTCTCTTGGAGATTCCCAAGCCCTTTCGGGTGTGCTTTCTGGATCTCTGAATATTTTTTGATCATAACTTGTTGTGTACATTTTCGAACGTGATGTTAATAAATATTTAATAATAAAACTGGATTAATTATTGAAAGATTGCATAATGTCGCAGCAATATTGCAGAATATAGTAGTAATATTTTATTTTAGCGGACATAGGAATATTGTTGGAATATAGCGGCAATGTTTTACGAAATAATGCAATTTTTTTTAAGTAATATTGCTACGGTGTTGCTATAATATTCGAGTCTATTGATTTTCAATGTTAATACGAAATATTAGAGTGCTGTACGAATGGTTGCGATATTTTTGACTGACAAAGAAAACTTTCGATTCAAATTCCGTCGAATACGCGTACTCGCTATATAATATACAGTATCTCGCACCCGACGCGCACTGTACACACATCGCATAAATTAACGAAGGTAGAAGCGGGTTGGGCAAATTTACACAGCCATGTAGAATATTTGTGAAAGCTTTCACTGGAATAACTTTTTAGCCCGCGACGAAAAGGGGGAAAAAAGAAAAAAAAACACACGCATGCACGTACGTACACACATGCGTGCGCATACAGAAATATCCTACACGACGAATGGTTAATGCGTACACGGAATTCCTTCGAGTGGAACAAGAATTATCCCTTTACGGACATATCTCCATAAGGGAGGGAAGGGGGAGGAACGCGCGCGCGGGAGAGACGAGGTCGACAGGGACCGGAGGATCGAGATGAAGAATCCGGCCGGAGTTGGCTAAGCGCGCGCGAGAATCGAGAAACTCTGTTTTCAACATCAATTTACGCCCACGTTCTCTAGACGCGCTCTTCGCGCGCGCCGCCGGATTAAGTTAGGGATATTAAGAAAGGAGACCGCATATTCGCTGAATTGTAATTCGACCCTTGCACCGCCGGCACCCCCCCCTCCCATCATGCCGTCATCTCGAACTCTCTTCACTTGCCCTCCGGGATCCTTGGTTCCTTCCGCGAAACGCCCCTTGTGCCGAAGCTACTTCACGCTCCTGTGGGGATTACCCCGGTTGCCGGAGCCGAGGGCAGAGAGAGAGAGAGAGAGAGAGAGAGAGAGAGAAGTAGAGAGAGTGTGTAG
>NW_012130105.1:1184199-1193518 GCF_000143395.1 Atta cephalotes | reverse complement strand
TCTCTCTCTCTCTCTCTCTCTCTCTCTCTCTCTCTCTCTCTCTCTCTCTATATATATATATATATATATATCTCTATCTCTCCCCCTTTATCTCTGTCCTCCTCTTGCCCTCATGGCAAGCCAGGTTCCATAGCCGGGTCAGCACGCGATAACGTTGCTGGGACGAGTATCCACTATCCACGAAGCAAGACCGGTTCGGGCAGAAACAAACGACTACCGTAAACTCCCTCTCTCTATCCATCGCTCTTTCTTCTCTCTCTCTCTCTCTCTCTCTCTTTCTCTTTCTCTTTCTGCTGCCTACTCTCGGTCGTCGGGGAATAGCAGGTATGAGAGTTTAGCAGCAGGGCAACACGGACTTCCTATTATGAGATACGATCGACCCATGCTACGCGATCGCACCGGCGATGGATTGATTTCTGTCGTGTCGCCATTAACGCGCATTTTTCCCCACATCGCACTTCGGACACTTTGCCCCGTATTCCCGTACTCCCGTCGTGTTTAGCGCTATACGTCGTCCCGTCGGATTGTCGGTGTCCGTTGACATTTACCCGATTCTCGTATTAGCTAAATAAAAGCGAAAATCCGACATACGCGTTTGCTAAATGCGCGTGAAGTATTAAGTCCGACTATTACCTCACGTCAATATACGTTTCGAATTGCTAACGTACAGTGGCAAGAGTTTCCAACTCTGATCATATAATTTTATCAGTCGGTAAATTTTGTCAGTCTATCTAGCAATCTAGATTATAAGTTAATAAAATTCTTATTATTATAATCAACTTAGGAACATTAATTGTGTATGTCATTCATATTAGAAAATAAATAATTCTGTAAATCGAGTTTTGACATGTTTAATGTCCGATATGAAATCATAAAAATTGTATATATAATTATATCATTTTTTACTTCGTAACTTTCAAAAATTACATCTCATATGATATAAAGAGATTTTTAAATAATATATTAAAATAAAAAATTTAAAACCATTCTCGCCGAATTAATTGTGAGGCTAAGCTAATATAACCTACTAATTTAAAAAACATCATTAGACACTCATAAAATAATAATCTTTCTTTATATAAACGCTTGGCACTCGTTTATTTTATCCAATCTATCCGAAATAGCGATTACTGTCATTTTCAATTAGTGCTGGAAGTTAACAGGGAACGTCTTTGCCTGTGCGTGATTGCGTATAAATACATGCCTGACCGAATAATGTAAACATCCATCGCGTGATCGATAAACGATTGCCGATGTACGTTTACATCACACTCCACAGAGAGTGAACGAGACAGGCGTCACTCTCTGGATGACACGTATCTGTAACTCGTTGACGATGACGACGAGGCACACTCGTGACTATCAAGCGTATCGCGCGTCCCAGTTGTAGGGTAACCGCCTCATCGAGGATTCCACGAAGGCCCGTCCACGAGATCTTTACGGAGAGTTTCAAGGTGAATGCCAGACGCGGTTCCATACTTCTCGCCTCGCCACCAAATGCTGTCGTTCTCGACATATGCTCGCGTTAATCTGTGAGAATTCACGCTTATGCGGTTTATCGAATGCCTATCCCTTGCAGCTCTGCTAGCCACCTTCGTCCTAAAATTACTTCCGAAAATTACTAGCTACTAATTTTGAATTGTCAATATACAGTGGCCGCCAAAAGTTTCTGGCTAACAACTAATTTCACAACAATATTTGTCAATCTGTTTTTCACACAATCTATATTATAAATTGATAAAATTTTATAATCAATTTAACAGCACGATATTTTAAATATCAGAATATTTTAAATTTGTATATTAAACCCTTATTTATAAAATTTTTTTTATTTGAGCAATACAATAAAACTACTTATTAATCGGAAATTTTTGTAGTAACTGTATGTTTGACAAAACATAGTGTACCATAAAAAACGATTAGACTAAGAAAAAAATATATTAAATTTTAATTAATATTTATTTGAAAAGTACCTAAACCATTTACTTACAGTAAATAAATTTTTGCTTAATAAAAATAAACGATTATAGTTAAATCAAATCAATGATTCTTGTACCAAATAAATCTTCATATTTACTAAATATTTTTAATTGACACTATTTAAACAAATAATTTATGAAAATTTAATATATTTCAATGTAATAAAACACAACTAATAATAGTGTATCATATTTTTAAACAAATCCTTTACAATACAAAATTATATTTCTGCATCTAATTCGCAAACCGGAAGGATATTTTGTAATACAAACACTTGCAGGTCATGGCAAATTAGAATCAATAGATAGACTCTTGTAAAAATATTTATCTTTATACGTACTGTTAGCTTTAGAAATACAGTTTATCTTATCAGTCTCTGCACGATGTCTCCAACGTATACCTAATATCGCACACGATTTTATTCTGCAGAAGTACTCCCGCTGGTATGGCCGGCGTTTCATCATCACTGAATTATGAGGACGATGAAGATTGCGTTGAATGGCAACGTGAGAGATGAGGCGCAGACAGCCGCGTTTCAGCGTCGATTAACGGCGAGGCTGGTTAACTCAATTTTCCTCTCCGCGTCTATATTACAGGTGTCTATGATCTCTCGCGAGGGAGAATGAAAGAGACGCGATGGCGGCGAATTACTGGCCCAAGATCGCTTAATTCACGCTGTCGGCGCAACAACGCGGCCCACATGTGCCGTACAAGATCCCGAGAACAATGCGTCGGCGTGTGTTTCACGCTCGATGAAGGTTCTCGTATGAAGGTACGAGAAAGTGTTTTCCCAAGTCGCCGCTCGGTTCTTACCTCGATAATAGCAACAAAATACACGCGGTTAACAAAAAAAAGGAATATTTATAATTTTTAAAAAACTGAAATATGTACTGAGAAAAATGGTTGGTTAGGATTAAATAGTAATTCTGGTGGAAAATGGACAAATCAGAATTTTCTGATTAAATCTACCAGAATTCTAGTGCAGATAATCAAAATTCTGATTTCTAATTATTCTTAGAAATATAAGAATTCTAGTAGATTTTATATGTTGTACCAACTGAAATGTTGTACCAACCAGAATTTCGGTTATCTTAACTAGAATTCTAGTAAACGTAACGTAAAAATTCTGATTCATCCATTTTCAATCAACAATTTTTTTCAGTGTGCATTTTTCATTTTTTATCATCACTTTGCTATCAATTATTCGCTTGGCGTGTAATCTAGTAGGAAACGCGCCAATCTCACGTTTCGCCTGTAAACATCGATGCACTGGATTATAGCGAAGTGTGTGGCACTACATAAGCGTCATTAATAGTGATAATATTCGGTTTGGGGATTTGCAATTTTGCTAAGAGAAAGGGAGAGGAGTTTGAAGAATATATCTATACTTTACTACAAGTACATAGTTTGAGAATACGAAATTAGAAGAAACTAAAATAAATTTCGCGAAAAGAACAAAAGCTATTTAAGAGTATGTAATCTAGAAACTTTTTATAGCGCTATATACACTGTTAAATCTATAAGGACAAATTTAACTTAACGTGAATCGCCATTGCTTCTACTCAATCTTATCGTTATTTTATACTAAAACAATGGTTATATTTGACACTATATAGTGTCAACACTTGATAATATAGTGTCACGATATAGTGTCAAATTTAATTATCGTTTTAGTAAAAAATAACGATATATATTTAATAGGAGCAGTGGCGACTAACATTAGATTAAATTTGACTCTATAGATTTAACAGTGTAACTTAAATGTTAAAATCCTACTTATATTTTTCAAGTCTTCCTTATTTAATCATTTTCCGATTGTATTATTTTTTTTACATGCAAAAACAAGAATTTAGCGATAGAGAGTTAATTTCTATTTCAACTTTGTTATTTTTGTGTATACTGAGAAAGAAGTATACTAAATTTTGTGTGTATATACGGGATCGTATAAGTCTTTCGTCCGAATGTCAAAGTAGTCCTCTTTGCATAAAATTATTGAGCGGCCGTCTTCCAAGCAGAGAACGCAGCTGTCTTCTATATACCAGGCAGTGAACAAGCAATTGGCACCCGGGCTCTTTGCCTGAGACCTAATGGTAGAGGAGGAGTCCTTTATGTGTCGAGTTTCCCCCGGAATGTGTTGGATATATACTGCGTAGTGTCGGATATCTCGTAGCTCCACTCGAGAGACTACTCTGTTTCTTCGGTATAATCTCCATTTAAATATCATTTCCATCGTCGAAACTGTCGTCACTTCCACGTATTTGAACTGATGTCCAATCCCCTTTATCCAATCAATTGGATAAACAACTCATCAAGATGTATACGTAGTGTCTGTTATATAAAACTATCGGTCGCTAATCCACCAATTTGAAATGCAGCTGCTTCTTCCGGTGATCAAACAGCAGAAGCAGTTGCAATTGATATCCAGATCCCGCCGCCTGAGACCCAAACGGCAGAATCCTTTTCTACATCGAGGATTCCCCCGGAACAGCGTAGGCGATATCTGGTTAGCGGGGTCCAACGCACCGCGAGGCCACTCGATCACTCAATTAGGCCGTGGTGTTGGTAGGCGTGGCCCTCCAACGCACTCGTGCACATATATCACTGGGGAACACACAGAGGACGAGACACATTCGGAGAGGATGCGACGTGTACGCGATGCAGACGACCAGCCCTTATATAGGGTGTCCCAGACATTCAAAGCTAACTTTTGTCTGTGAAAGGATTCTTACTCTTTGACGAATTCTCAGTAGATTTTTCCTTCGTAAAAATGTCGAGGAATCAATGTAAAATAATAATTGAAAATGTAAAAAAGTTCTTCGAAAATCTAATTTTGAAATTATAAAGCAAGTGGAAGCTCATTTCTTCTTCCAAATGGATTCCTTTCTCAAATAGATCTGAAACTTAAAGATTCACTATTGAGATATCTAATATTTAAAGACAAAAGCTTGTAACGAATTCCTATCGATTGCAAGTTCCTCGAAAAGAGTTAAAGCACTGAGAAAAATGTTCTAGTTAAACCGATAAAAGGAATAACGTTTTGGCGAAGCTAAACAGAATTTTTGGTTATCACATCCATTTTCTGATTATAATCAGAAATTCTGTTTGGTTTCGCTAAAATGCTAAAATTCTCTGATTCTGTTTTTGTTGTTTTAACCAGAATATTTTTCTCTGTGTACAAATGAAAGGATTTACCAGATCCTCGGGGACACCCAATAGAACGTTCACGCTCCACACTATCTCTCTCTCTCTCTAGTTGAAACCCCTTCTGCTGGTTAGCCCCCCTTCCCCCCTCTCTTGAAACCAGCGCGGACGTACCGACATTCTGGATCACCGACAGCCGATGGCTCCGCGCGCCATGAATTTGGTCGGGCCGTCCGATTAATTAACTCGTCCTATACGCAGCATTAGCTCGTAAAGAACCATCGCTGCTGTCCGGGACGCGGTAACATTTTTCTGAACACCGCTGGTCCGTGAATTTACGCACGCATGCACGCGCGCGATATCTCTATTCTCGTCCTCGTCTCATGCGTGCGTGCGTGTCATGCGTGCGTATACCTCGCGCGACACCAAAATGCGCTAACACGGCAGTTTGTTCGCCGTGTGCGATTCCGCGCGTTTAAAGGGGTACGTGCAAGCGACTCTCACACGCGAGTCCTCGCAATTATCTCATACATTCTGCGAGGATATGTCGGACCAGCCCCGTTAAAAGTACTCGACATCCCCGCGCTTCGATATTACGCAGTCGTACCCTCGCAATGATACCTTTTGTATGTTACAGTGGGGTATTTATGTTCCTGCCGCCCCTGTGCACTTTCATTTCGTGATCCTCGCACGGTCGGCATACACATTATTCATACTTAATCGTAAAGCGTGGTCCAAGGTTATTCGTTGGTATAAGCTTCATATAAATTGACGGATAAATTGAATGGTTACAAATGTCAATGGTTTAATAACATCGAATTGATAAATATGTGAAATTTTTTCGAATAACTTTGAAATCATCCATGTACACGGATTAATAAATTATAGAAATTAATAAATTATAGAAAAAACATACGAATTAAATTTTATACGAGATTTTTAAAATAACATATTGAAATAGAGATGTCATCTATTTATACAAGATTAATAAATTAGAAATTACATTAAAATTTATATATTGACACATACATTTTTCGAATAAGATAAAAATAAATCATCTATTTAAATGGATTAATAAATTAGAAGGACGTTAGAAAGTATATTAATTTAGCAATTAAATACATTATTATTAAATATATTGAAAATAACGCGATAGATAATAATAACGGAGAAAACTGGTATTTTCGGTGAAAGTATCATATGCTCGAAAACTAACTGATATGTTGTGCTAGTACTACGGAACCCGGTCGATCTAATGAAAAATACAATATCGATATCGATACAATGGCAACAGGAAGAGAGGAGCACGCGCGGCCGATGCACTTTCGTTCGATCGGGCGAGTCTCATTGAACAGGGGGCAGTTCACTGCGCGCGCGGTCATAAAATTAAATGGCACGCGGAAAACGGGCGAAAGAGAGAGAGAGAGAGAAAAAGAGAGAGAAAGCGACATAACGCTTGCGATGTAAAATCGCTTCCTTTCCGCCATTCCGTCGAGTCAATCGGACAATCGCGGAGCTGAAATCGCGATCGATATTTTCCGGCCGAACGGCTCTCCAACTTCCTTCCCTCCGCGGTGTATAAATTCTACTTCCGCAGGTGGAAAGAGAGAAAGAGAAAAAGGGGGAAGGGAGAAGAGCGGTTGCGGCACATCTCTACCCTGCACCCGCACCCACCTCGCATTCGACGCGTCGGCTTATCGAGTTTCCGCCGTCGTTTAAATCCGGGGAAAAGGGTCTAGCTATCTATTCCAGGAGGCGAATGAGACTTCTGTCTTCGGTTCGCATCGCGAGAGGCGAACCGATACGAGTGACAAATGCGACACGACCCTACCGTCGGTCGTCCCACCCGGCCCTTTTCGCGTCTCTCAATCTACGAACGTTCTGGAAGAACGTATGAGACTGCCGGTAGTGCGCGGTAAATTCGAAGGATCCCGACATTTCCAGCGGTTTTATGCGCTTTTAAAACGCCACGTTATCCGATCGTACCTGCGCCGGCTCCCTTTGTCGGGGTTACGATCGATCACCGTCGTCGAATTTTATACCAACCTCTAAAGTATCACTTTGGGTCCTATCCCTTTCTCTCTCGGCACTGAAGAGACGACGATAATAATAATAATAATAACTATTACCGATCCCGTGACACGGGCTGCTTATAGGCGAAACATTTATGCGACAACAACAACCATGCCGGGAGATCTAATGGACATAAAGTTTACAGCGGCTTCGTTATATATAATAACGGCACGACGATGATGACGGTGATAACATTCTTAACCCTTGGACGCGGGGCCTTTGAGACCTCGTGGTATTTCACTTGTTTTCATCCTATATATCTACGATCAAATCTTTCCCTGTTCCATGTAATCTTTGGAGGAAATAAAAAGACCATCTTAACGTTATTCCCGAGACATCTCAATTAATTTTTTCGAAATTATTATCGTTTCAGTTCGTGTAGCTCCTTGTTGTAGAACTATTAGAGGAAAAGAATTTGAATATCTTATTGTCTACTTCGATATAACGGTCGATAAAGAAACTAATAAAAAAACAGCAATAAATTAAAAGTCAAGAAAAGAACGTGCGATGGCGTGTTTCCAACTTTTGAGTTTTCAAGACATCTCTTTATCCCGGAACTTTTTAGCATCGTGTCAACCCATAGCCAGACAACAACGAACGAGGAGTCGAGGACGGCAGCTGCGAGAGAGCTGCATTGCACAGCGGCGATACTCGGAACGGCCGTTTCTTCATCGCTGTGAGCGGGGTACGTTCTTTCTTTTCTCCGCGCACGGGATCGAGAGATGCGCGAGAGAGTTTAGGCGAGTATTCAGTACATCGTGCATCGTGTATCTCGCTCCATTTACACGGTTGCTCGCGGGCATCGATTATTTAGCAATCACGGTGTTCCGCATCGTGCGCGGCCACTCTTGCCTCTCCGTCGTCCCCTTTTCACCTTTTCTCTCTCCGGTAATGGCTCCGGTTCCTCCATCCACCTCCTCTTTCCTCTCCCCCTTCCCCCTCCCCCACCTCCTCCCCTGTACCCCGCGCTCGTCCTCTTATTCTCTTCCTCTTCGTTTTGGCCCGGAGCTCCGCTCCGCTCCGGCCGACGCGTAGTCTGCAGGAATTTTTCGCCCAGCAGCGTGCATATCGTTACGGAATAATGCAACGGTAAGCGCTCCAGATAATGGACACGCGTGTGTACCAGTCACTCGCTTCTCGTACGATAAAAAAAAGTAATAAAAATCAAAGATTCTATCTCTCGCCGCGAAGTACGGGATACATAACGTATAACGTAGGTAGGTACAATCGGCCCGCGAGCGTCGCATCGCGATGAAAAATCGCACGGTGTCTCTGAGCCGCCTCGCCGCGCGCGGAAGTGGAAGGAATGTCAGTGAACGGCCGGTAGTGAGCATTCATTGAATTCAGGTAAGCGTGCCTGTCTCCGAGATCGTATTAAATATAAAACGGCGCGAAGCATGTTTACCTCTTTGAAAGATGGATGCGAGTTGAGAAACTCGGACGGTCGTTTCCAACTGCGATCCATGAAATCATTCGTCAATGATATTGTCGTCTTAATGGTAGCCTTCCGGACTGAGGTATACGATTATACGAAACGAAACTATGCGACTCGTAAAATTGCACCGTTTCTCGTCGACGTGCTGTAGGGACGTCTTATCGTTCTGGAGTTCTGTAATTGAAGAGGACAATGACCGCGGCACGAGTCCGCGACGACGTGAAATTGGAGCGTACGTTTGCATAAAAGTACAGAAAACAAAACGATTCTCCAATTTGTGAGGATATATCGTTCCTTTTTGCACGCATTTGAAAATATCTCGCTCGAACACGATCGCGATATGATGACTAGTCCAGAGATCTCTGGTAGAAATATATGCAGTTTTCTTAGACACCCATCTAGTTACTGTCTAGTATTACTGCATTCTCATTAGCTGTAATAATACTGCGTAGAAAATGAACGAGAACTTGATAGAATTTTATCCAGCTAAAACAGTTTTCTTGGTAAAATTATATTATCAGATATCAAAGGAGTAATGATACAATCTCTTTAGTTAAATATCATTTTGTATTTTAACTCTATATATGTCAAAATGTAAATCAATTCATTTCTGTTGTTAGTTGAAGTAAGTATCATTCATTATTAATATATATATATATATATATATATATATATATATATATATATATA
>NW_012130105.1:1182332-1183679 GCF_000143395.1 Atta cephalotes | reverse complement strand
GCGACCTATAGAAATGATGAAAAATAACTCAATTTGAGCATAATTTGATACTATAAATTTAACAGTGTAATTTGCATAAATACCTGCCCAGTTATTGTTCACTATTAATAAATTATTGTTATAGTTAAAATATTGCAATTTATTGTCCTGTTTTTGTTCAATAAATGAATGCGGATTTTGCATATCTTTTGTACGCAGTAATTGCAAGTAGAGCATTATATCTAGATTGTGCACTAAAATCTTTTTACAATTTTATAGATTTTTCGGATTTTTCGAATATTTTTGTTCAGAATTGCAGATAAGATTAGACAATGTTTTAAATGCACTTTTGAAATAAATTGGAGCGCAAGTAATGCAAAAACAAGCTATATATTATAAATTAATAGAAGACTTCACGAAATTTCAGGAAATTCACGAAAGTATATCATTTTCTATAATTGGAGCCATGAAATCTATAGGATAGTATAGAAGACTCACTATAATATATTTTAGTATCGATGAGTTACTTTCTTCTGCTGAGTATTGTTTTGTACTGCCATCCTAATTTTTTAAATAAAAATTCGCGAGACATGCAAGAATGCACGCGAATATACACGGATGTGTATTCTATACTTAACCAATTGTCAATATTTTGCATTATCAAGAAAAAATTTTCAAAAATGACAAGAAAACAAAGTTTTTAGAAAGAGACAGAATAAATAAAATTCCAAACATTTTCCCGAGTACGGATAAAATTCCATGCACGGTAAGAACAGTTTTGCTGAAGTATCTAAATATTTAGCTACATGCAGATCAGTAAATAATTTTGTGGACTATCAAAATAATTACGTAGGAATCTCAAGCATGATAAACAATGTTGCAAAAAGTTCCGACATTCTAGCAACCAGCTTGAGCGTCATACGTAATTATTTTAATGGCTCAACAAAATTATTTTCAGATCTATATTTAGCTGAATATTTTATTTTATTTACTTCAGTAGCATTTTCGTGTGAAAATCCCTAATTTTCAGAGATAAAAAAAATCTCTTGAAAGTTCTAGGTTTTTTCATCCTGGATTGAAATCTCAAGTAGTTTTAGAAACTTTTCAGTTGCTAAATACAGTTAATACGACTGTTCAGCAACGGCAGTAACTGCTTAAAAAATGCATAAAATCTCTACCAGGATAGTCTGAGATCGGGAATACTAATTTGAAACGCGCCACGCTGCTCTGATTAAATTTGCCGACAAATCTCATGATCAAATCAATATCTTAGAAAGCTAACAACTTTCTGATAAATATGTATTGCAATATATATATATATATATATATATATATATATAGTATGTACATATAATAAATAAATATATA
>NW_012130105.1:1163039-1182312 GCF_000143395.1 Atta cephalotes | reverse complement strand
ATATATATATATATATATATATATATATATATGTATTGCAATATATAAATAAAATATGTATTGCAATATTCTCTATTATGAGAAAATTTTTATCTCTTTCAGCTTTCGCTTACATTTACATTCTAAGCGCCGATCGCAAGGAATTTCATGTTAATGTTTATGTAAAACGTTACTATAATTTCATCGAACCAAAGAAATTTCAATTAATAATACATAATGTGATCGATATTGAAATATTATTAGAAGCGATAACTAGATTCTGGATGTTACAAAGTTCCACTATATCTCCGATAAATCTGATGCCCGCGATTTTTTCCCGAGTTTACGCTCGTCGATCGTCCTGATCGTGATTAATCCTTTGAGTGCCGGCCTCTGCTGCCGTGCGAAAAATACCAGACGTGTTTTGCCAGTGAACATTTTAAGTATAAATATCTCAGCTTCTTTGCAGTTTAGAGCTATAAGGTAACGTCGTCCTACGAACCCAGTTGCTGTCAGCGACTCCGGCATTTTCCCTGGCATTTTCCACGACAAAAATCTTGAGCGACACTACTCTAGTGTCAAGTTAATCATTGAAACGGTAAAAACGTTTAACATGTCGATAAAACGAACCAGATGTGCGTCGACACACCGAAAATTGTACTTCCTCAGCAAAATTACACCAGTCGTATCCTCGAAAGAGTCGTTCATCCGAATGTTCATGATGGCAATTACAGAGTTATCATAAATTTCTTACTCTAAAATTCCATAATTTTTCTCCCGATTTTCAGACAAATATCATGATTTTCCCTGATGCTGTCAATATTTTGAATTTTTTTAATCGTTTCAACCTGATTTGAAAATCGTAAATATTTTTTTAAGAGAACAATTTAACAGAGCAATTACCATTAATGTTGTCGACATTACTTGCATTTAATTGTTAAATTGGTAGCATTCCAAAACTATACACTCTAAAACTTTTGAGTGAATTGTCACTTCGAAGAGTGTGAAATCGCAGTCTTAACGATTGAAAATTGAGCCACTCTTTTTCAAGATTGGCTCAATTTTCACTCTCTAGAGTGAAATTTCATTCCAAAAAATGTAGAGAGTAGGTGTGATGATGTACATATATTATAGCCTTTCTACAATAAACCATTACCTAAGCTTTAAATCTTAAGCCGTAAGAAATTGATCAATCATTGTCGAATATGAGAAGAATAATCGACTATGATTGATCAATTTCTTGCGGCTTAATACTTAAAGCTTAGGTAATGGCTTATTGTAGAGTCTATTAAACTTCCTTAAAGCCAAAAATTTTTATTTTTCAAAAATTTTAATTTTCCTGACTTTTTCTTGTCGTTTTCAATTCCCCTAACATTTCTCTAATTTCCCTCATTTCCATTCCGTTTAGCAGCAATCCGGAAGCTCTCCTCCCCCCTGTATCAGCAGTATAGAATTCGCGCACAAGACTCGACGAGCGGAACGGAGCGTGCTTTTTCTCGAGTCGCGAGACATCGTGAGATAAATCCAGTACGGATAATTAGAGCTCTTATCCCGCGAGACACACTTGGAGACGGTTGCGTACGCACGCACGCACGGTGTTCTAATTCCTTTCCCTCTCCCTCTTCGTGTCATGAAGAACCGTAAAAGCGGGTATTGATAACACTTCGACGCCATGCTCGGAGGCGTTGCAAAAGGCAAGAGAAAGCTGTAGCACTACCCTGAACGTGGCTGCGCGACGGCATGCAGCGCATACTCATTTGAATATAAATTACGCTCACCAAGCCGTGAGCGGCCGCGACGGCGGCGGCGGCGGCGGTTTGTCCGGTTATTGTTCCGGCGAGATTCTCTCGCGCGCGCGAGAGAGGATACTACTTTACGTCGCCTAAAGACCGTTCCGAGATTCCAATTGCAACGCTTCTAGCCGGGTACAGGGTACCTCGGCGTGACCTAACCCGCGCACAGTGCACACGGCTGCCTTCTCGCGCGAACGATACGATACGTCTCGCGGCGCATTGTGCACTGGTACCGCAGAGCCCGTTTGTGAAGCGCGGGATTAACCCCAGAGTTCAGCACACTGGGGTTCATGATTGTGCGTTCTTATACCTATCGAGCGTGGCAAATTTTGCGAACACTCCATGAAATAACCATTATAGAAGAAGTCAGATTGTACGCTGTGATATATAGAACGTATTCACTGTAATAACGGTTATATCGAAAATGAGGCAATTGCTTAGAGGTGCGGTTGAGTTAGAATCACTAAAAACGTTTATTGAAATACTATGTTCCTCTATCTTTCAATCCAGTATTACGAATTTTATGCTTGTAAATTGGTTGAGTGATTTTTAGAAATAAATATATCTTATGGTATTTTCTTTTTTCTGTTATATCCGTATCGTGAATAAGTGTACATTATTTATATCTCATTGCTAGGGAATTTCGATAAGTGAATGAACATCAAAACAAAATTTTATGTCTCACGTTTTTAATTCTGAATCTTGAAAAAAGAAAAAACATTGTTTCGTACATGTAAAGCATTCGAATCTTTCTAAATTGAACGAGTTATTTAACATTCAAAGTAGCTGATCTCGCGCGCAGATAGTGTTTTATCGAAAATTCAATCCTCCCCTCCGCATTCATAATTAATGGACAGTACCACGGTCACCGAGTCGACGAAACGCGAGAACCCCGAGAGACGGTTAACGTCGCGAGACGAAGAAAGCAAACTTTACGAGCGTCGAGTAAGCTGCTCTCAGAGCCTAACGAGTCATCTTCCCCGAAGTGTAATTCTAGCGAGCACGAAACGATCAATCGAATCTATTGTTTGCCGTACCGTTACCTACAATGACCGCGAGCAAATTCGACATCCTTGATTGTCTGGCAAATACCGTTGGACAATTCTAGATAGTTGAGGACGATCTCTCTATGCGGGGTTAGAGATCTCGAAGGTATGCTATTTCAGAGATGGAACATTTCAATGAAACTCGAAATAAATTATCTATATGGAAAAAACGGTTTTGCTAAAGTATCTAAAAACCTAGATATAGATATCCAAGAATAATTCTGTAGGTCCATCAAAATGATTATGTAAAACGTTGTAAAAGTTTCAACTCTTCTATAATAAAGTGAATTTTTTTTAAATATTCAATCCGTTTTTTCATTTTCTGATTAACTTTTGGTCAGATTTAACTTTGATGATGATGTAAAAAATGTATTCCTAGCTATGGTTAATCATTAAATTGAATGAGTAACTTTTAGCCCTAGTTTTTCATTATCTGATTAACTTGTAATTTAGATTTGACCTCACTCAATTTGATGATTACATAAAAATTGTGTTTTTCTAGCTGATAAATACTAAACTAATGGCTTAAGCTTAATAATGGCTTACTTATTGCAAAATCATTAGTTTAGTCATTAATGAGAGATAGAAAAATACAAATTTTACATTGTCATTAAGTTAAACAAATGAAAAACCGCGACAAAGTTATTAACCACTACAAAATTATTAATTTAGTGATTATCATCATAGCTAGGAAAATATAATTTTTTATATATCATGTCATACATTATCATAAAATTAAGTGAGATTAAGTGCAAACCATCAGTTAACCAGATAATAAAAAATCGAGTCTCAGAAAAGTAGGGTTAAATCTGAACTGATGCTGCTTTATTCAATTTTTAATCTAACCAATATAACAAAAATGGGTAAAAAAAAGTGAAATAATATTATATCGTTAATATATATTATATTAATACTATATCATAAATTTCCTCTGTTAAACAGTATACGGGCATTGTAAAATAGACGAAACCAGTGATTACATCTAATCTATCTTATCAAAGGAAGGTTAACATTTCTAGTTCAAGCAACTAGTTCAAATGTTCTACATAATTATTTTGATGGATCAAATAAAATTATATTCAAATCTGTATTTAACTAAATTTTCAGAGAGAGAGAGATTGAAAGAGAGACTTGAGTAAAACTGTTCTTTCCATAATAGAAATATACCATAATAGAAATAATTTATTAAAACAATAATTATCTATTGAAAATTATGAAAATGATTGTACGCGCTTCTAATTATTATACGTAGATGTAACAAAATTTTCATATACGTATGCATCATGGGATAGTTTTGGGAATGAGCACATGGGAACGAGCCACGTCGTAAACAACTCGGCTAAAACGCAGCGCGGATTAAGCTCGCGGTAGCGTGACGTATAAATCCGAAATTCGCAGCGGGACGCGGTCGCGCTTGTAATTTCGCGAGATCCCTGGCGAGCTTCGGGAGGATAGGGAGTATAGTTGGGAACGATTCTATCATTCTCTCTCAACCTCTCTCTTTCCTTCTCTTCCCTACCACGTAACATCGTCTACCTCTGACATATTCGGGATTCAGCTCGTCGCTTATATTTTGGAAGCACTTTCGAAAGTGCGCCGACGGATTTCAGTGATTGACACTGACGCAACAACTGCGAGAGCCGCGTGGTGCGAAAGAGCATCGTATATAAATGGGAATGAGCTCCGGAACAAGAGCGAGTGAATGGGAACGAGACCGACAGGGACAAGGGCGAGGGAACGAGCGAGAGGAGCTTTATGCAGCTAACGCGGCACGTATCGGCGATCGTGCTGGGGTCCGGCTTGATGAAATAAATGAACGCCAGTGGACGCCGACGGTCGCATCTTAATGAGGCGACTGTCACACAATGAGCCTACCCAATCAATTATATGCGGACCGCGCGCGGTATGTTTCGTGCCCGGTTACAAGCCGCGCGCTCGTGTCGGCGAGACAGCGATGATACGTGCGCCGCCAGTTTCGGTCTCTCTCTCTCTCTCTCTCTCTCTCTCTCTCTCTCTCTCGCTCCCTCTCTCTCGGTATTGATAATATTATTGGCGCGATCGCCGAGCCCTGGCAATTACGATCACGCGACTGGGGAACCCCGGATCTCGCGAGCGAAAAAACCGCGTCGCGCACGGGTGCGCTGTTACAACTTTGCACCAGTTTAGTCCTCATCCGTCAACCCATTTCCCGAACGCGAACGTTAATTATTTTCTGGAAAAGTCACGTTATGTAAAAAAAAAGAAAGAAACATTATACGCGAGCGTATCGATTTTGATAAGAGTTTTAATGGGATCTCGTGAGAAAATTTATTTCAGAGAGAACGGCGGTCTCTTGGTTGGAATTAAAAATCTTTTATCGACTCATCATCACGCTTAATTTGACTGCAAATGCCTCCGAAAACGCTCGTGCGCAATTGAATTAAAAAAGAGCTCACGTACCATTCTCCAGCGAATTGAGAGAACGCCATTTCTCATGGGCTACAGATAAACCGTCATATCGCATTCCACGACATGAGGGTTCGCATCGGCGATCGATTATCGATCCAGACGAATCGGGGAGCGGGGTGGGGGGGGGGGGTGGGAGGGAGAAAAACCGCGGGCGCCGCGACGCGTCGCGACGCGTCGCGTCACGTCGCGTCGCGCATGGAACTCCGACAGATTTGAATCCTAACGCTAAGTTATTCGCTTGTCAGCGCACTCCCAAGAGCGTCGCGAATAGAATATGACGCCCACTTGTACAACCCATCTCTACATTCATTCCCATTTTTACTCCCACGCCCCGTCCATTCCCATGCAAGAGCGAGCGCGCATGTCTCTCATCTCCGACGACCCGTTCGAGGGGAGAGATGGGAGGGAGGGAGGAGGCGTTTCTCTCTCGTTCTCGTTTTCTCTCTCTTTTATTTCCTCCTTGCCCTGTCTCCCTATCTCATTCCTTCTCTATCTCTCGGGAGAGATTGTCCCGAAGCAAAAAGTCCCAGGGTCCGGGGACAAGATAAGACATTCGGGCATGCAACCCGGGCGTGAAACGACCCGATCGAATGTCCCGCGCTGGCGTAAGCTCGTTCGCCGCCCGCGCGAGATCCCAATTCTCTTCTGCTCTTCTCTCGAGAAGAGATGCCCGATAAACCTTTATGTCGCCGTTCCTCCTTCGCGCCATCAGCAGCCTCAGAATATGGGCGGCATGCGCGCGGAATTTATTGGAGAATACGCTGCAACGCGAACGAGCCTCGTTCGCTCGTTTCGTTTTCCGATAATAACCGGATGTACGCTCAAGCACCGTCCCGCGTAGCCGATTACAACGCGGCGACAACGTTATGTATGTTAAATTGCCTCGAAATTCTATTCATTTGTCCGTTTACGTTTGACCATCGTTGACGGGATTTTCGGTAACTGTCCTATGAATACGGCCGGAAAAGCGAAATAGCATCACGCGAGCGAAATTCAGTTAATTTACAACATAATATATAATTACAACTATTATCAATCCATAATGCAAATTGTACAAATTGTATATTGAATCCTATATATATATATATGATCCAGGAGGGATTGTAATGGCAGAAAGATAGAATATGTGATGCGTGATCCTATCTTTCATTTCAGAGAGACCATCCGTCCCTCGGGTCCATTTGGACCGAAATCAATTAAATTAGATTGTTCTCGGAAAGTGATCCTGTGAAAGCAGCAATCCAATATGTTCCTGTTATCTTTCGTATTCTTAAATCAATAAGTGGAATTAAGATCCACGAACATTAAAAATAACAGTGAACAAATGGCGAGTTGAATTGATGTTTCAACAATTTAATTTAAAGAACTAATCCCAGGAATGAACAACAGTGAGAATAACCGACGTAATAGCGTGTCTCTAAATAAACAAACAGAGTTGTCACAAATGCTTCATTCTAAGATTCCACAACTTTTCTCTGATTTCCAAACAATTTCATTATTTTCTCTGACTTTCAATAATATTTTGAAATTTTTTGTATTTTTGTCCTAATTTGGAAATCATTAAATATTTTATTAAAAAATCAATTAACATAGAAATACATTACTATTAATATTGCTGACACTAATTGCATTTTTAATTATTAAAAAATATTTTTTAAAAGAATTTTTATTTTTCAGAAAATTTTGCAAAATTCCCCGACTTTCCCTCATTTTCTTTACCTTTTTCAATTTCATGATTTCGATTTTTGTTTCAATCCTGATAAAGTAATACTAATAAAAAATTAATTAATTAACCGTTAATAATATACAACTTTGCATCTTCTGTCAGCAATTTGAGTTCGAACTTTTTTCTGAATTTTTTTTCTTTGAACTTCAGTGCAGTTTTTTATATTGTCCTTAGACTGTATAAAAATCTGAAAAAATTCTTATATATTGGTGAAAATTCTAACAATATGAGTTTTTACTATTATAAAAATCAGGTTGTATTTTACTCATTTTTTATTTATTATTTATTATAGATTTAAATTTATCTACCACAATAAAAAAATAGTGCTTTTACACAAAAAAATATCATTCTATTACTAAGAAAAATGATTACTCAATTTTTCTTTCTTCTTTTTAAACGACAATTGTCTTTAACAAAGAATATATTTTCTTGATCATAATTTTGAAGTATACTTATTACAAATTTTAGATAAACTCTTATTATATACGTAAAAGAATTTATTTTCTTCTGAAGAATATCATAAAACTGATCGAAAAAACAACTTTACCTATATAATAAATAAATCAAATTTGTTTTAATTTAATAATCTTGGAGTATTATTAAACTAGAATTCTCATAATACATTTTGAATAAATTTGCTTGTGATGAACTTATACATAGATTTGCAGAGATATATGAATTTTTGAAATACTTGAAACAAAATAATTATTACTTGCGTAGAGTTAACTCTAAATAAATAAATTAGCAGTTTTTATAATACCCTACGTAATAACGGCTCGAATTCAAAGGGAATATATTTTAAAACGCATATGAATCCTTTTTCTGTCCTTTCAAATGGACATACTCTTTAAACAACGCCCACGTAATGCGATACAGCCTACCCAAAAACGGTGAACGTTTTTGTCCTATTCACAGCTCGAATGTTTGTGCAGCACGCAGACCCGGGTGGATCCGTTACAAAGGGGTCGGTTCAATCGTTTCAGACGATGATGATCGAGACGCTCCCAAAAGAATCCGGGCCTCGCCCCGGAAACATGTCTGCGACGGACGATCGTTAGTGAGAAACGTGCGAAGTCGACGTGCGAGGTGTAATTCACGTCGAGAAACTCAGAGAGGTATATACACGTAACACGTTTGCCGCGAGCGGCGAAATTCCAGTTGGAATTTTTCGGAGCGGAGCGTTGCACGCGAGCGAGCGAGCGACCGACCGACCGAGCGAGAAATGTATTTTCCTCCGAAACGGCACGTTTGTCCCCCCGGGTTCGCGCTCTATTTTCAAGAGCGACTGAGAAAGGCCAAGGAGCAGGAAGAGGTGATCCATGCCTGCCATTGTTACCCGACACTGGGAACGCTCGACAGGAATAGAACATGGAAACCGACTTGGTTCTGCACAGTCTGCACCACCTCGCCTCCACTCCGGTGACCGCCCGCGCGCGCTTTTGTCACCGCTGCAACGCGGCAATCCCCGCGATTGACACACCGCATTGTTCGCGCTCGCGAATGGCTATAATTTCATCGTTTCTCACCGCGGATTCCTTACTCTCGTGATGAGAATGTCGAAGCGTGTTGCATGTCTCCATTGCCCTACTGCCCGTTTTCGTGGGACGGGGAAATGCAACTTTTTATGAGGTTTTTTTCGTTTTTATCTTTCTTAACACTTCGTCGACGGATTGCGTAAAACTAAGAAGTATTATATCTGAATACGGCGGAGATTAGTTATTATTTAACGAATAGCACACAAAAAGTGACAAATTGAGTCGACTATCATAAATTAAGAAATTTTGATAATAAAATTAGAATTTGACGTTTCACCATCAGCTTACCCTTATAATTATTATATTCGTTAATATGCTGTTTATAACTTTCAAAAGTTTGAATTATATGTTTTAAAAAATAAAATATGCAATAATTTTTTAAAAGAATCTTTATTCGTGCACAATTAGATTTGTCTGCTGCAGACTGAAATATCATCGTATCGATCCCGTCGGAGAAATATTAAAATTTCTTAAAAATCCGATTTGCATCAACCACATAGAAAAAGTGGTTTCAGTCGGATTGACTAAAACTGTAATAGTTTTAAATTATGAGATGCTGATAAAAAATAGACAGATTTTTTGCTGTGTTTAAAAATTGCCGTTTTGGGTTTATTTTGATGAAAAGTACTATTAAACTATTAATTATTATTGATTGTATTTTAATACTTTTATGCAGAATATTATATAGAATACTGAGATAAATTAATTAATGTAAAGAAAATACATAGTAATTAAAAAAAGTATGTAGTTTCTAAGTACACATATTGAAAATTGCGTAATTCTTTGAAAAATTTTATTTTTTTCAATTTATATCAATTGATTCATCTCATTGCAATGCATAAAAATATTAACTATTAATAGTTATTAAAAAATTAAAAATATTAAATATTAATAGTTATTAAAAAATTAATAGTAGAAAAGATATTTTCAGTTCCATTAGACATACAATAGCAAATTATGCAAAATCTATTTAATTTTTGAAGAAAACTTTTTATCTTATAATCTAAAAATATCATAGTTTCAGCCAATTTGACCAAAGTCACTTTTGATTAATGCCTTTATGAGTTTAACAGTTTATATCTTTCGATACGGTATTCTTTTTCTCATCGCCTTAATCTTTATGTCATCGTCAATTTTATATCGTTTTTTATCACCATAAGCACTAAGAACATTATAAGTAACCTAAGATAGCTCACAAATGATCGAAGACAATAAGATACTCGGAGCAAATGGACCAGACTTTACCCCCCCCCCTTCACTCTTCCCCTTCTCATCATTGCTCCGAGAGTAAAAAGAGGAAATAAACGCTTACCTTAAGTACAATCGAACCGGCAGACATTGTTGTTGCGGACTGTCTAAGGGCGTGTTTTACATCATTTCTTCATCAACGCTCTCCTTTCTATTTTGTTCGGCCGCGGACGTGTTTCGTTAAAAACGTTGTTTGAAAATGGCTCCCCTTCTGGGACGGCTGATTGGGGTGCGCTATGGCGAATGAGGGCCACTTGTATTCAAATGTTTCACGAGCCTTTCCCCTTCGGTCGGTCTTACGACCGAACGAAGCGCCCCGTAGCACGGAAGTGTGCGTGTGCCCGGCTGCGTGCATACGCGTGTTTTACCGTGTACGTAGGAGTGTAATTATGCGCGTGTATGCGTATGCGTTGGCGTAGACGTTCCTGGCGATCGCCAACGCTGAACGTGCGATCGTGGTCGGGATACATATGTACGTGTATCGCGTGCGTACATGCGTGCATGCGAAGGCGTACCAGCCAGATCTCGCGGAGAAAGGCCGCCTGGCGCCGCGTATTCCAGCGACATCGTCGTGTCCGTGGTAGAGCGGCCCGAATTTTACGATTATGTTCTTACATATACCCCCCAATGTATATGTATACCTCGGGTGTAATTAAACCGGGAAATATTTAGCGCGACGTGCCTCTCACACGCGCGACTACGCGACTATACACGACTACACACAACTCCCCGTATCACGTCGCACGGGATATTCCGTGAATTCGTCGTATAATGTAGGGTTCGGGTGACACGTTGAACAAAAGCTGTGCTTTTCCAAGGCAAGAACATTGCGTTGTATATACAATTTATTTCGTCGGAATTCTCACCCGAGGACGAAAAGTGCGCTAAATGTAAAGTCCTTCGAAAGTAAAGTCCCGCGACGCTTGTCTCGGATAACCCGCGTGGGTTATCTCGACCCACACTTTTATATATATCTTACGATACACGAAAGTATAAAGCTTTCAACATAACCAAGAAACGCGGTTCCTTTTTTGTTCTCATATGTCTGTTATCAGTGGTGGTTAGGATGCTGTTTTGAAACGTATTTTTTTTATAGATTCTAAAAAAAATTTAGAAATAGACAGACAAATTGGTAGATTTTTATATCGAATCTATCGAATCTTGTATTGTGTCGAATTTTACGACACCTGGTATATAATACGCCTGCTAGACGCGACCGTGGTACCCTTGTCACCGAGAAAAGCACTACATGTTCCATCTAATTGTATCCTCCCCAGGGCTGCTTGCCAGCGATTATGGGAGATAGAAAGCAATCCGCAATTTTCAGGAAGTTCGAAATACAATACAATTTCTGTCTCAGCATACGGAGAGGAAAACCGTAAGCTTAATCCGGCATAGGTATAATATCGTTGGTTTGCGGAGGAAGGTTTTCGTAACAGAACTCAAAGCTGATTAATTATTGAAGGACAATTGTAAAAATTGTAATTTAAAAAAAGGCAAAGAATTTAATGAATTTTAGGCAAAGAATTTTAAGAATTATATATAAGTTAAAATATATTCAAAAATGCTAAAACATAATTGACTTCAAAGCAATATGATAATTATGTCTTAAAATTTAGATCGCTGGAAGTGCCATGCACTGAAAAAAAACGTCTAATTATAGTTACCAAATATTGAGTGAAATAACTGTTGAGGTAATACAACTATAAGTTTACCTTTACAAATATTTAATACGTATTACCGTTGGTAATACTTACTAAATATTTGTAAAGATAAAGTTATGTTTAGTTATATTATCTCAATATTTAGTTGAAACTATTTCACTCAATATTTGAGTGATTAAGAGTATTAATAGCTCTAGCTTTGATAGTCTATAATTAGACTTTTTTCTCTCTGGTGGCTTCTCTGATTATTCTCTGGTATTGTTTTCAACATACACGGACAAGGAGTGTAAAAAGTATTCTCTCATATAGAAAAGATTTTTATTTAAAAAATATTATTTGTAAAAAATAAACATTAATTAGTCATTTGTATATGTAATAAGTATATTCTAACATTTTATAACGTATCTAATATAAAGAAGTTTCGCGAAAATAATCATGTTTATAAAGTTAGAAGTTAAAAAATTTCTCAACTTTATGAATATTTTTGTACATCCATTAATTAATATACAATTTTTCATTTTCGCTTATTTTTAAAATATTTTAATTACATAGGTACACAAAACAAAATATTTGAGCCGGAAATTACACCATGATATTCTTATGTATTTTAATGTTCTGAAACTGAATCCAAATTGCTCCACATCATAATTCTTTTTTTTTCGAAAAACAGCTCGATTTTCTAGTATTTTTAGAATTATTTATGGTCTGACACCTGGTTTTTAATATGCAAGGTAAAGAAAGAAAGTAAGTACAACAATAATACGCAAGCTCATAAAATTAATATACGTTAAAAATACTGAAAAATGTAGTCATTTTGATAAAAAAAACTGTGACATGATGAAGCAATTTGGACATCGGATTCGGTTTCAGAGCAACAAAATACATAAAAATAACACGATCTAATTACTGAATAAAAAACATTTTTTTGCGTGTCCGTGTGATTGCACATCTTTTCTCTTAAAATAATTTTGAAAAAAAAATCGATTTTATTACTTGTTAATAAATTACTAATTAATGTTTATCTTTTAAAAAAGTTTTTTAAAAGAATATTAAGGTTTTTTAAAAAAGTATCTCCTGCATGAACTTTTTGTATCAATTTATATCTGTCTATTTGTTTTACTGCCATATATCGATTATACATTCAAGTTTTTGACAGTTTTGAAATTCTAATACAATTATAAAGATATATGTATCACGCGTAAAGTTAGGTAAATGTACGCGATTATCTAGATTCTAGCGCATAGACAGATTTCGAACAGACAAAAAGATAGATATTGAGGACACTTTTATTAAATTATTCAGATTATATTTGGTTATGGCACTTTTTTCAGATTGGCTGTGGAAAAGTGACATTTTTCAAAAATAACTTTTCAGCATTTTTTAAATTCTGAATTGGGATAACGTTAGTTGGAATAATGAATATGTATAAGTTCTCTTTCCTTCCATGTTGTATTTTCAATTATATGTATTCTTTAAAATTGTCATGACTTTTCAAAATTCGAACACTGCAACCTTATGTAATTCTTTTACTTATATCTTTTCTTTCAAAGCGGTAATATGTTCTAAGGCACAAACAATCGCCGCAATACAGTGCTTTAATACAAAAAATCGAGTTTTTATTCATCAGCGTCAGAAACTTTAGTACAGAAAATACCGATATATTATGATAGCTTTTGAAGTTCTGATTATCGAAGAACAATAAAAACTGGCTAAAGATATTGTGTAAAATTCACGCGCTCAAAAATGTAGTACACATTTATACGTATACATTTATTATTGATTTTCACAGCTCGAGTGATATCGACCTTTACCGCTTGACTAATTTTACCTTGCTATTTATAGAGAAGGAATTTGACAATTTCTAATATGTGATCACGTTTCGAAAGGCAATGTACACGATTAATAATATACGCAACACCTTGCGGTACTACCTGCTCGTTTGAGTCTCTGCACGAATGACAACACGGTGACTGCGTGTACCCAGTGGTGTGTTACACTTCCCGAAAAACGTAAACACCAACAGCCGAGTGCCAAACGTCAAGACCAGACCAATTCGTTACCACAAATTGTTTACCACGAAATATTTAACGCAAAATATGATATAAATATATATGACGCGTATTTTTGCTTCATATTGATTTCAATAATTCTCGCGCAATTTAATAATAAAATTTATTTTTAAAAGAATATTCATTCTTTTAAAAATAAAGTAAATTAAGTTACTATAATGATTATTCCTTTCCGAATCTTTTACACGAAAGTAACAAAATTGTGTAATTTTGATATTAAATCAAGAACATAAAATTAAATTACCATAGAAGTGTGATAACTCTCATTTAATAATTTATTAAAATTATACAGTCTCTCGGAATATAATTTATAAAGATATTAATAATAAATTTATTTTAATTTCCCTATTAAAACGGAGATAAACTTTATTACCTTAAATTTAACGTTATAATTAATTATAAAATAATTAATCATAAATTTAACGTTATAATTAGTCATAACATAAGGAGAATAATTAATCAAACATTTAAATATTCATTTTTAAAAAAGTAAATAATTTGGGTGAATTATTAATAGCAAACTCTTAAAGTTTGTTATTAATAATCAATATTATTAATCCCAATTGTTATAATATAAATAATATTTACACAAAAGAAATTAAATGATAAAGTCAATTACACGATAAAAAATCATCTGTGATAATTAAGATATTCGATACATGTATTATTATAAATGAAAATCACACAAGAATTACGCAATACCTATTAATCGTTTAGAATTAGAGCTATTCTTTATAAAACTATAAGATTTTGTGATTATTTCTTCGATAAAAAGATACAAAATAATTAGTTATTGTGTTTTACAACAAATTTCACCGAATATATAAATATAAATTATAAATATTGCTTGAAATTTACAATTTATGAAGTATTTATTAAGAGAGGGAAATCTATACTCGTACACGCTCTTCTGAGATTCCTGGTATTTCATCACGTAAATGCAAGTTAAATGGCATCAATTAGATCGCAATCAATTAGTAATGCGGCTAATCAAGATAATCCCTGAGATTTTTTCTGTCAAGGGAAGAGAGAGACGTTACAACCGTTCCCGGTGTCCTTCTGATGAGATGCTATTCATTCTGAGGAAGCGCTTAACTACTTCTCTCTGTAATCAACAGTCAAGATTCGCGGAACGTTCATTCAACTTTTTCTGAGTCACCCGTTATGAATTTTCAGAGTAACAACGTCTTAATTTTACAATGTTATCGTTATTTCCGCTATCCGCCGTTCATTGCAATTATCGTCATTACTGTAGGATAATCGAAATGCTGGTGTAACATACACGGCTTGGCCGAATAGGGGTTCCTCTTTACTCACTCAAACTTATATTCGCTACCCCGCCTGGCTCGTATATACCCTCTTTCTCATTTTCTGGGTAATCTTGTTCTCGCTCTTCTCTTCAAACTTGTGCGCACACATACAGCGACCTACATGTACATACACACAAACACACTGTAATCTTCGTCATGGGCCGCCAACCAATCTGCCGTAAATTTACCAAAATGTAACGTCAAGCGGCAAACACGCGGACGACCCCTTACCCGACGCACTTAGCGCATTAACGCCAAGGAAAATTAGTGCAGACCAGCAAGGCGAAGAACGCGCGCGCGAAGCGGCTATTATTTGCGATTATAACACCTATACTTAAAAGCGAAGAAATTATAGGGGAAGAGTCCCGGATGAGCGTGGTGCAAATAGGAAGTATCCTCTCTTCGCTACACACGCGAATACGATGGTATTGCATTCGTGTTATTATCAATTATAAATGAATGTCATTATTGACATGAGAGACTGCATTCATCGCTGTTAGATATCAAAGGAGTAATAATAACTCAATCCCTTGAGTTAAATAATTTGAATTTCCATCATGTATATGCTAAAATATAAAGCAATCCATTTCTGTGACAGAATTATATATTATTTATGTTTCAAAACAACGTTCTTATTAACGTATGCTTAGTAAATAACTAAATTTGAATCGAATTTAACATATTTCTTCACTGAGAGAAATATTTTTGATATTTGTGATTATAATTATTGTATTGTACATGTTACTGTAATTATGACTATTGTTTCTATAATAATGATAACTATATGTATAGTTCTTACAACATATGTATAATTCTTTGAACAAATAACTAGCAATAAAAAATGAATAGGTAATTATAGTTACCATAAGGATGCAATTATTATAAATTATAGTAATTGCAGTCATTTTTATGGTATATAATAATAATATAATAATAATATAATAATAATATGGTACATAATAATAACTATAATTACAGTCATTTCGGTTGCCAATTACACTACTTATAAATATTTGTAGACAGAATTATACATAGTTATTATTATTAATATTATAATAATCTAATAATCATAATTATAGTAATATGTAATTATAATTACAAATATCAAAAATTTTGTTTCAATGTTGAGTTATTTTATTTAAATGCATTGTTTTAATTAAAATAAAAATAGTTATGTGGCTATAGGAATAAATCAAACATCAATAATTTATAAGTTATAAAATCCTTCACAATTGTTAGTGCGTAAATAATTGTAGAATGATAAAAGATATAATTCACAAACAATTGAAATGAACTTACCAACGAAGTTTAACTATGCAAACGTTTCGACTCTGGATTTGAATTCTCTTCAATGTAGAAGTCAAGTATAAACTGACTTTGTACTTGATTTCCATTGAAAAGGATTCAAATTTAGAATCGAAATGTTTGCAGAGTTAACTTTGTTGGCAAATACATTCCAATTGTTCCTGAATTATATCTTATCGTCTTATAAATATATCATTTGCCTATTGTTTTAATCAAGTTATATTGAGAATAGTGGCGATCTAGAAGTTATTAAAGACAAGTTTAATTTGATATTACAAATTTAACAATAATACCAAATTCGACATTTTAATTTAAGACTGCAGAGAACGGAAGTTTTTTTGAATGGTGATCTTTTGGAAAATTCGTCATTCTCCTTGACAGTAATAGAATACAAATGGAAATAATATCGCAAAAAAGAAAAGAGAATAAATATTAATATTTACTTCAGAAATTTAAATTAATCCAACCATTTCGATAAGAAAGTTAATGCAACTTCTTATCATTCCATTTATGCAGCTATCATTTACAAGACGATTTATCTGGCGCCGAGTCGAGCGCGCGGCTGGAAGGAGAAATTAAATATTCGTGACGCGCGCGAGAAAGCGCATGCATCAAAACCAAGATAAAGCCGAAGAGACACGATGTAAGCGATTAATCAACTAAGGGACTTGTGAGTCCCCCTAATCGAGGTTCGACGCCCACGACGACGTCAATTTCTTTCATAATCGCCAAAAGAAAAAAATCTACAATATATCACTGATTACCTGCGAGGTCTCGGGTAAGCGATAGACAGAATAGAATAGGTGTTTCATTACATAACCTGAAGATTTGATGTAACAGGAAAACGGCGCCACGAACCCGGTTTTCTCCCTGGCAATGATAAACGAAAGGATACGCGGGTTGGGTGAGTTCGTTGAGTCAAGCCGACTCGAACCCAACCCGACTCGATTCGGTTCGAATCGGTCGCCCGATTCGATTCGGTGCGGCTTTGGAGTCGAGAAACTCGGGATCCGACTACGACGATACAGCTGGCTGGCTGTATTAAATAAGTCGGGTACGACATGGAAAGGAGAGTGAACGTGAAAGAGAGAGAGAGAGAGAGAGAGAGAGAGAGAAAGAGAGAGAGAAAGAGAGAGACGTGGTTACCTCGTTAGAGGTATCCAAGTCTCGCGCGAAAGTTCGGGCTATCGCGTTACTACCCTCCGCAGCGTTCGCGTTTGTTTTGAGCTTTCGCAAGCCCGCTTCGGGCAATAGAATGAAATTCTCCCCGCGGGCGGCTCTCACGCCAAACTTAATTTACCCACAGCCACCATTTTGTTGCGTCGTTCCCGCAAGGGTATCAGCGAGGAAGAAAGAGAAATAAAGGGAAATCTTTTGTGTAGTCTTTTCTTTCGACTTTTATTCTTTAACGAAACGATAATCCGAAATAAAAAGTTTTTTCTCAAGTGCTGATCATATGTCGGTTTATTTTGAGCTTACTTTAGGATAATATATTACGCGAGCAATTGCTTTTCGAGAGATAGACTGCATGATGTAGGAGGAAATTGGCACAGGATGAAGGAGATGTTCGTGCATGTGCCAATTTTTTCCGCTCCTCTGCGGAGTGTACTCTCTCTCTGTACCATACGGAATTTCTCTCCCTGGAGCCAAGGAATTACTCAATTAGATTGAGGGATTTATACGCTGGAAAATATGGAATCAATTAATTATCACTTCTTGCGCACCCGCGTTGGGGGCTCTCGCGGATTAACTAAATAGATTTAAGGAATCCTAAGATTAGAGATACGAAACTGATTAATAATCATCCCTTGTAGCAGATTTCAACTTTCATGAAAAAAATTTTTAAAAATGTGCTACGCGTGTATATTAATAATATTGTCAGTATTATAATAGTGATAATATCAATATAATTTACTTATACTGTAAACAGCAATTAATTCAAAGTAGTTTTTAACATTTAAATGAAGAAATCAATGGTTAAAAAGAAGAATGATAAGAGATAAGTTGACATGGTAAACATGTGCAAACTGTAATATATAAAATATTTTTAAATTATAATTGATATATTTACCACGTCAACTCCTAATGCTCTCCTTTTGAACTATTAATTTGTTTGTTAAAATTCCTATTATTATGTTTATTATTATACGTAGTATTATTTATTCAGTAATTCTGAGCAAGACTCTATATTATTGCTGATTGCAGAGAAAGAAGCGTTTTAAATATTGCAGTTAAATTTGCGTCAGAATCGGCTGCAAATTATAAAGCTTGCTTCAACGAGTCTTGAGATATTCCGTAAGCTACCATCATTATACATTTGTAGAGATGGAAACCGTTACGTTCTGTAATAAAGATTTGACAATGACGTAGTAATTTTTTATGACGATAATGACAACGAAACTAAGATTAGGAAAATTATTTTTGCAAAGTAACTTGTCATCATTATGCGTTATTTATTAAAAAAATAATTAATTATTTTAATTGTAATCATATCGACTCGTTACTTTTACACGTTAAACTCGTTAATTGATTTAATTTTTCCAATAAACAGCGCGTAATGGTAATAAGTTACTTCTCAAAAATGATTTTTTTCCAACCTTAGCTTTTTTAGTTATCGTTATAAAAAATTGCAACGTCATTATCAAATTATTATTACAAAGGTAACGATGAAAAAATAGCGTTACTTACTTTCTCTATCTTGTACATTTATATCTAACAAGAACAATGGTAGTTGGAGCGTTGGAGGCTCGCACGCGGGAACGATCACGCGGTGACCAGATGACAAGGGGAGTAGACAGGAGAAGCAAAAGGGAAGTAAAGGGAGGTAATCCAGCGTTCGGATGAAAACGAAAGGAAGAGTGAATCGTCAATCGGATCGGATTCCGCGATTCGCCGATCGACAATTGCGAGTATCGACGGATCAGCTGGAGAGAGATAAAGAGAGGAATACAGAAGGGATAGAGACGGCGACAAAACTCGCTCTCGCCATGCCGAGTCGTTGCACGGCTCTCGACGAGTGGAATATCAGCGAGAGCGCGATAGATTAAAAGTTGCAAGAGTCCCCACCTTCGCCAGGCTTGTCCAGAACATAAAGAGGAGAGAGAGAGAGAGAGAGAGAGAGAGAGAGAGAGAGAGAGAGAGAGAGAGAGA
>NW_012130105.1:1161387-1163019 GCF_000143395.1 Atta cephalotes | reverse complement strand
AGAGAGAGAGAGAGAGAGCAAACGTGAACAGCGTCGCGACGCTTCGTGCCGCTCCGCTCCGCTCCGCTTTGCTCCGCGCGTCGGCTAATCGATACACGCGTCCGCGCCACGCGAGAGACTGTAGCGAGCGAATGAGCGAGCGCGTGGAAGAGGGTCAGAGCGAGCGAAGGGTGTCTAGGTGTTATTTTATCCCGACTCTTTTTTCGGGTGGTAGAGAAAGAGCGAGACCAAGGGATGAAAGAGAAAACCGGTGGAAGCTCGGGCGAAGAAGGGAAGAGGCAGGGGAGCCTAGGGAACTAACGCCCGGCAGTGTGCGTGTGCGCCTAATTGACAAATTCCGCTCGGAAATTTTTGCCGCGCCATACGCGCCTAATAGATGCGCGCATCGAAAAATCGTGAATGAAAGCTTTATCACGAGAGACGAAAACAATAATAATGATGATGATGCCCCGATGATGACGCCGATGATAATAAGGACAACGATGACAATCTGTAGAACCTTCCTCTTTTCCTCGGTATAATCGCGATATCGCGCGAAATTGCATCGCGCTGCATCTGGTTTATCTAGCTAACGAGCGCTGTTCGTTTCTTTTCATTATCGTAGATCTCTCTCTCTCTCTCTCTCTCTCTCTCTCTCTTCTCTTCCTCGTTGTCGTTTGTGCAAAACGTTTGCAGGTATAAAGCAGTTTATTAACCCGCGTGACGCTTGTGAGGTAACTGCGCAGAGCTCTCGTGGATCATAAGAAGGGAGAAATTTGTATAGTCATCGAGCGCGAGTTTTGCCAACGTGCAAAACCCAAGAGAAACCGCGAACCGGGTCGCATCTGGTTTTATCGATTTAACTGGAATATATTTCTACAATATATCAAATATATAAATCATACGTCGTACTTTAAATTGCGCGCTCTCCACTTACTTTATAAATTATATTAAACTTATATTCAGCTACGTTTGCGGACTAAAATATCTCAGTTATTCAGGATGCATATAAATCTTTACAAGTTTACGATTTATAAATATATGAACTCCGGTGATTTTCTCATACATCTTGATATAACTGCTATTTGTGATATTTAAAGAAAATATTAAAAATTAAAATACAAACTTTAAATTTTAATGGCATTTAAGTATAAATGCGTGTACATTTTACATCCAATCTACACTTTCAAATATCAAAGAAACAATAGAAACTCAGTTTCTTGAATTAAATACATTTTATTGTTTTTCATTCTCATAATTAATCAATAATTCAAAAAGTAAATCAACACATTTCTGTGGTTAATTTCAAAATAAAACAACATTAATGTATGCATTTAACAAGTAATGAACTTTACTTTTTGAGTCAAATATACTTAAGTTAAATTGTTTCACTTCATTGTTTAGTTAAGTAAACGTTATACTAAGTAGAAGTGGCGACTTATAAAATGATTAAAAAATACATGTTCTTGAATTAAATTGTTTAACTCCATTGTTTCAGTTAAATTAACATCATATTGAATAAGAGAAATGCCGATCTACACAAATGATTAAAAATAACTCAAATTATATAGGTATAATTTAACATTATAAATTTAACAATAAATTTAACCAAAGAGAGAGAGAGAGAGAGAGAGAGAGAGAGAGAGAAGAGAG
>NW_012130105.1:1155845-1160893 GCF_000143395.1 Atta cephalotes | reverse complement strand
GAGAGAGAGAGAGAGAAAGAGAGAGAAATTGTATAAAAGATTTTATATTTATATAATTGGCATCAAGTTAAAAATTGTGTTATTTTAACCCAATTAAAATATATTTAAATTCCTATTCAAGAATAAATCTGTTTTGACTCAAGCAATATTATCTTTTTATTTTAACTTTTAACCCAAGATTAGGGATGTCGTGTAGCTTCGTGTGAGAGTGACTCATAACCGATAGGTCACAAGTTCAAATCCCGTATATATACGGAAAAATTTCGTAATCCATCCCGATTTAGCAAGAGTCACAGAGAAACTTTTTAAATCTAAGTGACTCTGACTTAGTTCAAACATATAAAGATTGATATGATCTTACCCATCTCCCCATTACTTCCATTATTAACCCAAGATTAAAAAATATTTAACTTGACACTGTTGTTTTAAGCTGTGTTTTAAAATTCACTGCCAGTGCTAAAAATCTGTAGATATATAAGTACATTTTATGTCCAACGTACCTTAGAAATATCAATCTCAATTAACTTTATACGATTATTAAATTGCTCTATTTTTAGAGAATAATTAATAGAGAAATACTCAGAAATGCAATTATGTGCGATTCGAAATTGAATGCGATAAAATCAATTAGATGTGAATCGGTATAAAATCGACGTTCGTTTAATCCAACGGCTCGCAGTATTAAATCCATATAATCCGATGTTTTCGAATGAATTGGACAACTAAATTGTAGATAGGCGGTAGTTCGTAAAACGCATAATAAAATGTGGTAAATAATTACCGTCGCCGTGCTGGTCATTGTTAATGTTAAACAGCTCGGCGCCAGCCGTGGTAATTCCGGATGCGCACGCGAAATTCGCGGTGGAACAACGTTTGCGAACAACAACGTTCGAAATTCCCGACAGGAACTGGGCGTTATCGCTGCCTGTTTATACAGTTGTCGGGCAAACATCACGGAATCTTTACCCCAGTCCCGTCGCGCGAAAAGTAGTTGAGAAAAGTTCCGCGCGCCAGAGAGATGCAGCTAAGGTGACGATGCAATGGAGTGCAATGTGCCCCCTGAGTCACGTCCGAGATTCGTCAAATTTATCAACATCGATCGGAGCGTTCGTTAACTTATATCCTCGCTTTTTCATGCTAATACAATCATAAACGTGACACTTCGAATAAGTACACAGTTGGAAATTTTGTGTTAAATTTCAGAGAAAAATAAAGGAGAATGTAAATCATATGTAATTAAAAATGCCAATCAAATACTAAAAAGTCACAATTATTGTAAATTTAATATATTTCATCACATAAACAGTTCATTTAAATTTTTCTGTTGATTTAATATAAAAAAAATATATTAAAAAGTTGTACAAATATTATGTGAAAAATTAAAACAAAAACAGAACACTGAGACAATTAGTAAGCAATCATACTTCTTCATTAAAATAATATTTATAATATATTAAATTAACCTATTTAATTCATTTATCTTAGAATTTATATTTTAAAAAACATGATCTTTACGTTATTTGATTTTACTTATAAATTGCGTTTAATACTAAGAAATATTGAATATCAATTTAATCACATACGTTAAATCAACACTCAAATATACTAAAAATTCGACACATAATTTTAACAAGAACTTGAATAGTGTACTTTCGTATCTAACACAAATACAGAATGTTTTTTACTGGTGTAAGATAAATAAGTTGTACTTTTTAAAGAGGAAATGTATTCGCAAGAGAGAAGACGTACAAGTACATCGTGTGCACGCTCGATATTACGACGAACTGTGAATCACGATGAATGTGATGAACTGTGAAACAGGACGAAGAGGAGCCAGAGAATTATTATAAAATTTCCCGCAAGTGAACGCAAAGGGACGAAATCACGCGACGATATTATAGATTCTTCCGCCGTGAATGTCGCGTCAGGAAAATCGCGCCATTGTTCGGCACGGTGCAGCGTCATCGAAGAGACTCGGCATTCATTGCCAAAATTTTATCGCGCACAGGAGATGAGGGAGAAAATACGGCAGGAAGAAGGAATCTTCCGGCACGCGGAAGGAAAAAGAGCAAAATTTATGTTCGCATTTTTATTCTAAAAACATGTAACAATTATTCTTTTAATATACTACACACATTTACATGTGTATAACAATCGCGATGATTATTCGTATCTTTCAACGGTTATTTATCATAGAAGATTGGAAGCAAAGATAAATAGAAGTTAACCACTAGCCCGGCAGTTAATCGCTGCTGTCGAGAGAATAATTTTCGATTTGAACGCCGGTTAACAAAGAGCAGTAGCGGCGGCAGTTTGCCTCCCAAAGGAAACTACAGCCACGGTAAAACTTGTCAAACCGGCGAGCGGGCGGCACGTGTTGTAAAGAGCGCAAGGTTATAACCATTTAATAGCCCGGCCAATAATGAGGGTTGTTCGGGTACGTAGTTCGTAGTAATACCGGACCGGAGTGAAGAAAAAGTGTAGAAACGGGGCGCGAGTGAAGCCGTGAAAGAGCCAGGCTTTCGAATGTTGAAGGGAGAGAAGAAGAACGAGAGAGAGGTCGCGGGACGGGAGTGACGACCAGGGGGTGAGCCAGGGAGAGAGGAGAGAAGGGGAGGAGGGGGGGCGGACAGATGTATGCACCACGTGGCGCGGTACGTGTCGGAGGCATAGAAAATGGGGTGCAGCTCGAATAGTCCATTCGTTAGATCATATAGTAAGCTCTCTCCGCGCATTTGTTCCCGCTATACTTTCATCCCGTTTCCTCCTCCTTGGTATGCATGCACGCATGCATGCATGTATGCAACGCGAAGGGGAGATCCGGCCGAGGTAAGTGAAAACCGATAGAGTTTCTAACGTGATGTATAATTATTCGCGAACGGATTTTAAAGGATCGCGGACACATCGCATTCGCAAACGGGAACGGTTGTAGTCAATTGAGATGCAGACGGTCCTTTTCGGTACAGCGGTATATAATTATAATATGTAATTACAGTATCGATATGTGTCAATATTAATGAATAAATCAGTTATATGGTATGTCAATTAATGACATCTTGATATTAATAAATATCATATTTAATGTATTTCATAATAATTTCAAGACTAAACGATCGATGATTGGTCAAAATAAAATTAAATAAACAAAAATAAAATTTTCAGAAAAGAAACGAACATTATTTCGTAAAATAAAGAATTAAACTCGATAAAACTTTCACAGTTTTGCTCTTTCCTTTTTTTTTATTATTTGCCGCCCCTTCTCCAATTTCCCTTCACATTCCCATTCCCAATTGGTTTTACCGTCTCTGCATCAAATCAATTACCGTCAGACCTATAATTGCCTGTCACCGCCTCCGTCTACGATTTCTTACAAAGAGAACTCGTGTTCCTATGGTCTTTTTCGTGACATCGGTTAAACTTCGCTTAGCTGTAAGTGTACCTATTAACCTGTAATATATCCCGCATTTTAATGAGAGACTCCGTGTAAAACATGTCAGATTATACTAACTTTTCAGACATATTTTCTGAAATATATTCCTGCAAACTTGTAGTGCAAAAAGCACTACAAAGAAGGTATCTTTACAGGAAAGCCACTATATAGTGTCGCTACCATATTTTAAGACAAGATATATTGTATAATAAAAAATAATAAATTATAACAAATCTTATTCAAGAAAGAGTTAGATTTAAAAAATAGACCCTCGTTAAAGGTTAGACTTTGTAATCCTCGAGTCTTAAGTTATTCAATCCATTAAAAAAAATGATTTAAATTCTTTTAAAATGAAATTTTGTTCTAAAAAGTGAAAGAATGTGTGTGATAGTATTTTCAATCTTTAAGAATAAACTTTCATTCTCTTGAGTAGGATTCCATTCCAAAAAAAAATGTAGAGAACAACAACAGCATTATTTTAATTGAAAAATCTTGCCAATTCAATAACAATTTAATAAAACAAATAAAATTTGATCAAAACAAACGTTGTCATTTGTTAGTTTCATAGTGTTATCAACAAAATTATTTTCAATTAAAATAATATTGTTGATATAATATCATTTTTTTTCAGCGTACAAAACTTTACAAATGTAAAATTAATTTTTATCGGCGAGAGTGAGCTTCGTCATAAAAACTATGTGTTAAATCTCTCGGATAGACTGACTGTTATCGCATAAAGACATGTGACATCAAGGCCGCGTGAGAAAGTGTCGAATGGGAAGTTTCAACAGTACCATTCATTATCCCCCTCGAGCTAATAATTTTTTCATTTTATTGGCAGGACAAATATACATCCAACGTTGTCGCACGACTCTGAAAAATTATTATCTCAATAGTCGAATGAATAATCAGCCGGCGGCGACGCGTCGCGCAGTTTTTAACAATCATCCGTCCGCTCGTCCGCCCGGATATACATTGGACTGACGAAGTGACGCTCCACTAAAAACTATCTGTCTCCGTGACAGTCCCGATATCGTCGTCGCGAGACGAGTCAGAAGAGACAGGAGGCACGTTAGCCTTAATGAAGATTAAATAGCAGCGACATTATACCTATTACCACCTATTTACTCCAATTTATCTTCATTTTCTCCCGTTTATTCTTTGGCGCTCTCGACTCCCCCGCTATCCTCGGGTCCGCCATCGCCATCGTCGGTTTCGACGTCGTGAGGTGCGATAACGTCGCGTTAAAATAAACAATCCCCCTGATAACGTTTAAAGGGGAGTAAGTACTCGCCCGTCGCCATGCTAATCTGTCAAAATTCAGTCGTATTTATCTCAGGGAGGGATGGTTCAATTTCGGTCGTGGGATTTTGATACGAGCTTCGGCTGCTTCGTTACTTCGGATATAGATATCATAAAGTTAGGGAAACATCGAACTTAAGACTTGTACTTGGAAGAAAGAAATAATAAAGTTGAGTTTTACGTTCCTCTTTATCTTTCTTCTTCTATATAAACCATTTGGGGAAAGAGCGAAACTTCAATTCAAATTGAAACATTTTCCGCGTATATACATATACATATATATATATATATATATATATATATATATATATATATA
>NW_012130105.1:1144627-1147440 GCF_000143395.1 Atta cephalotes | reverse complement strand
ACACATCTTTGTGAAGTACAAACTCTGTTTTATATGTTTTTCATCCGCAACATGTCCTAACTTGGATAATTATGCCGCTGGAGCTTGCGATTCGTAGAGTTTTACTTAATTTCAAAACCGGACTCTTTGCTTCCGCTCTCATTTCTCTTTATTTCCGTCTTAGCTTTATCGACGCGAACTTCAACCAAAGCCAATTATAAATTTATAAAGATGTGCTGAGAAAGCATTTCTTTCTATTCCTATTAGGGAAGACGATATCTCGGGCACGGAGCTACGATGTTGCGCGACGATGTCAATGTTGCGTTTGATGCACCGCGCGTCGCGTCCTGTCAGAGATAATCATCATCATCAGAGATAATCTAGCTGCTAGTCAACGGGGATCATCCTCTATCGTTTTAAAAATATATCTAGGTCATCCGCACGTCGCATCGTGTCTTTCGGATACATGAAGACTCCGCGCGCAACAGCTTTATATTATACTAAAAAGTGCATCAAGGGACTCTTAATAATTCTCTAACGAGAAATAAATCACTGTCAACATGATAAATACGTAACGCGTAATTAAGAAAAAAAAAGCAAGTCAATGTGTAAGCATATTTTACGGCTATAAATTGTTCATCAATGTTGAACCTGGACAAATTACGCGTATCAACAGAAGATATTAGAAGGTTTTAAGGTGACAGGTTTATTTATCAAGAGAATGTAGAAGCAAGTTATCATTGTGTAATAACTGGACAGGATTTTTAATACAAATATTTATGCAGACATGTACAAAATATGCAAATTTGCACAAATATGCATAAATAAATATGCATAAATATGCAATATTTAGAATACTTTTCCAATAAGACAATTTCTATTTTGATATCACTTTCCAATCTGCTTTCTAAAAAAATATGAAATTTCTTAAGAATCCGATGTCCAGTATTAACGTTTGCGCTTAGGATATTTGGGGAATAGAGGTTGTACAAAGTTACCTAACATACATTATTAACCGGTATCTATGCAAATTTGGAGAAAGTGTGACAATTACGTCATCTGCATGTATATGTTATATGTTATAAGACACAATAAGAAATCGATATACATACACTCGTGTTACAATTGCTATAATGGCCAACTAAATATGCGTAAATATTATAATCTCTTAAGCCTTATAAATGTTTCTTAGAACATTCCTAAGTGGAATGTTTTGAATGAGCAGAGATGAAAAAAAGAACCGGTCTGGAATACACTAACAGGTTCCCAGAAAAGAGCTTCACGTCCGTGTTGCTCCACGCGAAAAAAAATGGGCGTAGCGGCGCCCATAGTCGAGAGAGCCTTATGGGCGAGCGTGGTACATGACTATTGTGCGTAAGCTCCCATTATAACGCGGTAAGCTATGCATTATACGGCGATAGCCCGGATCGAGAAGCCGTGTCAGCCTGTCTCCGCGGCGTGCCGGGTCGCGTTCCGTATAGAGAAAAGGGGGCTCGGATGGTGATCTCCGGGGCCTATTTATATTACGCTGGAAGTCGGAGAGAGTGCGAGTCGAGACAGAGAGAGAAAGAGAGAGAGAGAGAGAGAGAAGAAGGAAAGAGCAACCGGCGCGAGCCACAGCAAAAACAACAAAGGGGCGCAAGAGACGGCTACTTGGCGAATCTAGTTACCGAGAAAGGCGAGGCTTGCGACGCTTAAAACTGCGATGGAGGAGAACGCGACAAAGCACGAGAGATCTTCGTGTCTCTTTTCGCACCTCTTCGCTTCTTTTTTCCAAAAGAACTGGGAGACTCGAATATCTCCTATGCTATAATTCTATGAGACGTGAAGTTTAATCTTTTTATTACATGATATTGAATTAATATCCCATTTATTGAATCGATTCCCTTTGTATGTATTACAAAATAAAGCAAATATATCCTTACTCTTTTATGAAATTAATTTCATTTCATGAATAATAATCGAACTGATTATTTTATGCCAATTGCCTATTACTAATTTATCACCAATAATTTAAAAAAAAAACCAAAAAGTCTCTCTTCCAAGCTATAATTCTGTAAATGTGAGAAACTTGGTTCTCTCATTATATAATGTTAAATTAATTTTCCATTCATTGAATTGATTCTCTTTGTGTTTTATAAAATAAAGTAAATCCTTACTCTTTTACGAAATTAATTTCATTTCATAAATAATAACCGCTCTGGTTATTTTACACACAATTGCCTATTACTAATTCATTACTAATGATTAAAACCGATGTTTAATTTATACGGTAATAAATAATAATTGTCACAAAAGATTTAAGATTCAATATTTATGTATATTGCATTAATATAATAGAAAATGCGGACTGATCCGCAGAGAGATTTAGCTTCGTCGAGTGTGCACAAAGGTCGCTTTGCTCCATCCCCGATGCGTCGTTTACGGCATCCGAATAATTATGGCACAGATGCCTTGACAGAAATTTTATTGCGGTGCAATATCAATATCCTAGAGATTCCGGGGTTCCACGAGCTAGAACAGCCGCACGTTCCGGTCCGTTCTCTGCTAAGCACTCCCCATTACGGTTGCATATTTAACGTGCGCTGTCGCATAAATGCACGTTACGGATAGCTGCGCGTATTACAATAAGCAATTAACGAGCGATATCGTGTTCTATAAATTACGAAGCTCGGATGCATCGGCGTAACCGATGCTCGCGTACGCGAAACGCGAAACGCGCGCTGGGTGCATCCGTGATATGTGAGTGCACACGCGCGTATGCATGTGCAGTGTACACAATACACACGACGCTTATATATATATATATATATATATATATATATATATATATA
>NW_012130105.1:1130061-1139009 GCF_000143395.1 Atta cephalotes | reverse complement strand
ACACACACACACACACACACACACACACACACACACACACACACACACACACACACACACACGCGCGGACAGGCCAAGTGCATTCTTCGCCAGTATAGCAGGCGTCGGTGTCGCATCGTCAGACTCGTAGGTAGTAAAAGCGAGGTGAGGCGAGCGAATGGGTCGTTACCAACCAGTCAGCAAGCAAGCAAGCAAGCAAGCAAGCAAGCAAGCAAGCAAGCAAGCAGGCAGGCGGGCGGGCGGGCGGACAGACGGGGCATATACCACGGACGGGCAGAGGCGAGGGTGCGTCGCCCGGGATATCGATCGCCTCTAAACAAACATGGCTCGTTTTAGTCGAAGGAGTCGACTTCTATCCCGTATAAATCACGGTTATTCCTTCCTGCGCCCCGTACATACGGGGTGTCCGTTTTCGTTCGTGTGACACAGACACCGTCCCGCGTCGTCACCGCTGCCGCCGTCGCTGTCGTCGCCGTCACCGCCGTACGTTCACTTTGCCTCGTAACCGAGCGAGTGAACGAAGAGGTGAGAGAAGTCGTTCCGAGGCACTCGAGGCTCTTGCGAGCTCGCGCGAGCGGAGGAAGTGCTATAAGGGAGACGTCGGAGTCACGAACCATGCAACACCATTTTTGCCGTCAGAGGAAGAAGTTTATTCGTTTCCCTTGTTAACAGGCAGAATAGATTGAAATGCACCGTGTGGAATTTGGCCGATAAACGTATTATGAAAGCGTTTGCTTCCCGTTTGTAGTTCCGCGTGTAATTGTTTAATTAGAACGTAAGCGAGAAAGTAAATTACTTCTCTGCAATTTACGATATATTCGAGGAAGTAGTCATTGGATATTTTGCCTTTCTCGATGTGTTAAGCTCGATGTGTTGTATAATATAATAGAATTAATCTCTATTATTTAAATATATTTCATAAAAAGTGAAAGAGAAATGTGTGTTATAAGATTATCGTAAAAACAGAGATAGATAGAGAGAGAAAGCGAAAGACTATGACAAATAGCACTTTTAGATAAGCAAATGCACCGCGTAAAATTATGAAGTCGTATATAAAATTTAAAATTTTATCGTCCAGTATAAAATTACTTTTATTGATGTCCGTGCTCTTTTTTTTACACATGAATTGTATTTACACTTCGGCGATTTGTTAACTCAACCAATTTATCAACTAGCAATCCCTTCAACTGTAAACTGACATTGAAAAATTACTGGCGCTTGATCTTCGCGATAATGTACAAAGAGCGTATTACAACTGAGTGATTACAACGTTTTGTTTTACATGCTCATGAACGGTGCAAAGTTTCTTTAGCAAGTGCGAAAAGATGTATATTTCGCCGATTACGATTGCCATAGAAAAGACCCAAAGTATCTTATCGGCTTGGCGTTGGCTACAAGATTACGCTAATCGACACCTGCGCGGGAGTAAATAATTATAGAACCGGCGGGGACAACGTTTATTGTTAGTCGTATCGCAACAATGGCTAATCCATACTGCGCCGGTTCACGCGAGAGTTGTTGACCGGCACGACGGTCGATGCTGTCCGAGAAAGAGAGAGAGAGAGAGAGAGAGAGAGAGAGAGAGAGCTTTCATTCTGGCTTAGCCTGTCGCTCTTCGCGAAATCGTCGGTTTGATCGACACGGACTCGGGCAGCCGTGGAATTCCTTGAGGCGAAAAGCCCGTTTCACGGGGATTCGTTCCGAGTTTAACGAGTGGTCGCCCTCGCAATGTGTCTGATACGCTACCCGGTATAATCCGGACGTAAAAAGGAGACGACGAAAAGAAGATGGTCGGAGGAGCTCTCTTACCTGCGACTGTGAGAGTGGCGTTCCTACTCGGGACGGATCCAGCCTTATTCCGCGCGACGCACCAATATACACCACCATCCTGCTCCTTCTTGCCGTGCATCACCCGCAGAAAGAACAAGGATCCCGTAGGCAGTAGGACCCGATGTGACTTGGCATCCCCCGGCGACGTCTGCACGAGCTCACCGTCCTTGTACCACTCTATCACCGGTTCGGGCTTACCCTCCGCCTTGCAGTTCAACGTCACCGGCTCATTTTTCGCGACTATTATGTCGGACGGGTGCTCGGTTATCCGTGGACATTTCAGCTGTCCTGAAAGCAAAAAAAGGAAATGAAGACTCTTTAGCGGATCTCTCGACGTGCGGTGTGTCGTGTCGTCTTGGCAATCTAATTAGTTCACCCCTTCAACCGGAGATATTTTCGCTACGACGCGCCGCATTGCATTCTTTCACGTTGAATTATTTCGTCTTAAATAAAAATAAATGTAGCAGAGAGACGGAAGTTACATCCAATTAATTTGTTCTTTCGCAACATTTCGATAATGACTATCGTATTTAGCTGAAAAATCTTATGAATGCTTCTACCGAATTAAAGCATTTTGCTATTAGTTTAAAATTTGCTATTATTAGTTTGGAGTTCATCTTCCCTTAAATTTTTAGATGCTTCAACAAAACCGATCGTTCTTGCAGCAGACGTTCTTTTCGATGTTATTTTGTGGATGATGTTTTAAATTTTAAAACATACTTTAGAAGCCATTGGTATTCTATAGAGCTATTATTAACACGTACAAAAAATATCACTCTATTATTAAGAAAAGTGATTACTCAATTTATTTTCTTCCTTTTAAGTAATTATTTTTAACAAAAAATATTTTCTTGATAAAGTATACTTATTACAAATTTTAGAAAAACTCATTATTGTGTACTCAAAATAACAATTTTCTTTTGAAGAATGTTAATCGGATTTATTTTAATTTAATAATCTTGTATAAAGTATTAAATTCACTAGAATTCGGAATATATTTTAAATAATTTGATGCTTGTAATGAACTTGTGATAAATTTATATCTCAACTTTTTTTAAATACTTGAAATAAATAATTATTGCTTACGTACAGTATGTATTTTTCTGTGTGTATACGAATGTTTCTACATTTAGCCGAATTAAAACATTTAGCTTAGTCGCAAAGTTCCATTAAGTTCATTTTTTATTTACGAAATCCAAAAAAAAATGAATTTCGTAAATAAAAAATAAACTTAATGGAAACAAAAATTACATCGAATTAATTTTGCAATATCTCGACTCGATCGCATTTATCCGAAAAATCTTATTATTTCAATAAATGCTTTTGCTTTAATTTGCAATTAAAGCATTTTGTTCAAAATAGACTTTGTTGTAATAATAAATGTAAATTAAGATCTGTTTACAAAAATATTCATCATTAAGTTATGTTAATCGATATTTGTTGAGAAAGTTTACATAAATTTCCCGTTATTTCTCGCGTCTGATGTGTATTCTCTCACACCCCTCTTGAAACACTACGTATAACACTGAGAAGATCATATAAATTTATTGGCACCTTGCCAATATTAATCTTTCGAAGAGGCTGCCAATATTAATATCACGAAGCCGCTGTTTACATACTGATGCGATCGAACGCTTTTCTTCGCCGCGCGAACGCCATGAATTTTCTTCTTGTTTCGTCATTGACTATCCTATCTCTCTACTTTCTCAATTTTGTATGGAGCGCCACTGCGCGAAGGTGCACCGTGATCTCGTTAATTTTCAAACACCTGGTCGTAAACCAGCTCAGAAACGAAAATTAAATCCGGCTTCAGCCTGCCTTATTTTTAAGCACCGTCTCGTAAAATTTTCAGTGCTTAATGCACGCTGTGGATCGCGCAACACAGGAAAAAGATTATGCAAAGTTTGTATTTATGTAGTAAAAACTATGTTAATGCTGGTTGTAATTTGTGCCAACGTGATGGCATTAAATTCATGTAAACTCGATTCGACATGTTTACGCGTTACCGCAATTAGCGGCAATATAGAATTGCATTACTAGGAATTAATGCAAATAATGCTGGACGCATATGGAGATCGCATTTCTGGCATTAATTAATTTTAATTCAATTATTCTCGTTTTTATGCGTGAACGAAGGGAGTGATTTATTGATGAATGCGATACAACATGTGTTTTCATCAGCGCGGTGTAAACAAATCATAAACCGATTTGCCGTGACACACTGTACATTGCTTTCCGACTCTCGGCTAATGTTACGTAGCATCTCGCTGTGACGCTTTATAAATAACGAACGTACGAATTTACAATAACTTAAATAATCTCGATAGTGACGTAAAAACGGAAAAGAGAAAGAAAGAGAATTATTTTCAATTATATTTATTATATCTTACATTATATTAAATTATATTAACTGATTTATTATTATTAAATTATTAGCGACTTTTTATATGTATTAATTTTACATTTTTCTGCCTTTATCTTTATGTAATTTTCGATGTTTTATAATCTTAAAATCCCTTTCAAAAGCTATTTCAGATATGTTTTTATATTACTATCAAATATTAAAGGATTTAAATCAATATTCTAAATTAAATAACATTTTGTTATTTGTAATTTCCATGTGTCAAAATATATTATCTTATTACAAAACATGTGGTTAAAAACACAATCACATCTCTGCGGTTGAATTGCTTAGATTCAAAATAAACAGCGATATTAACATTGCGGGAACAACACACTTGGGTATAGCATACACAACCCAATTCGATTGCTTATAATAGCTTTCATAAAAAATAAACATATTGTAAACAACTCTTTTTAATTCAAACATTAAGGAACGACGGAACCAATCAAATGTTTTTTATTAATTTTTATTAAAATAAAAAAAGTCGGATGTCATCGAAAAGGCGTTTAAGAATTAATGCACTTGATAAACAATAAATCAAATTTGAGTCAAACATTTTTTTAAATTAAATTGTTTAACTCTGTTGTTTTAGTTCAATTAACGACACATAGAAGCAATGACGAACTATAGGAATGATTAAAAATAATACTCAATTTGGGTATAATTTGACATTACGAATTTAACAGAATACAGAGTACATCGTTGCATTTATAATATCGAATTATACCCAATTTGAATTATTTTTATAATCATTTCTAAATCCTATTCAATATGCCCTTGTATTATATAACTAAAACAATGGAATCGAATTAAAAAATAGATTAAATTTGACTCGAATTTAGTTTATTATTTACTAAATACGTACTTTAATATAGACGTTATTTATTTTCAAACTAACCGTAGAAGTGAACCAATTTATAACATTTTGACACATAAAAGTTAAAAATACAAAATGTTATTTAATTCAGATGATTGAGTTACCATTACCTCTTTGATATCTAACAGTGTATATGGATAAAAAGAATAATAAATTGCTGCATAAATTAATTTACAAAATAATTAAAGATTTTTTTACTGCCTGTGATAGCATCGCAGCGTTAGTAAAAAGCGCAGCGATAGTGTTCCGATAGAGAGACTTGATGTCACGAGACTACACAACCATACGCCGCGCCAGTCCAATGGATAGGATAATTCCACGGCAGTTTTTCGCCGTTCGCTTTAACAGCTACCAGAGATCGTCGCGTACAGTCGTGCATCTAGCACGCCTTTGACGCACGCACATGCACGCGCACGTGAACGTGTGTGACTGGTGTGTGTACGACACTCAGCGCGAAAGTCATACGTGTATATGTGCGGCGCGGGTGTCCTATTTAGATAACTGAATTATGGATGAATTATTGGCCGCCGGTGTATACCGTAGTGCAGGTATATAATTTGATAATATCGCCGCCTCTGGCGTCCTATCTCCATGCCACGAGATTTCGGCTCGCCATGGTGTATGTCGCTCGCCGAACGTCCATATGCATTATGCGTGCGCGCTCGCTCGCATACGTGCATACATATAGTATGTACTACGTGAGCGGCGCGACGCTGCATTGTCGCGTCGCCTCGCGTCGCATCGCGTCGCCTCGCCTCGCCTCGCCTCGCCTCGCCTCGCGTCGATGTGAGTGGAGCAACGAGCAGGCAGGTATTAGTCATCGATAGTGGCTCGGATTACCTGTGGTTACACGCATTATTAGATAGGTGCACCGTGCTGCTGTCTAGTCGGCAGGCATTCCTCCATGAAGTGCCTGTTCGCGTACACGTGTATTAAAAGGCGAAACCGATAATCCGATGACTTTTACGTAGAGAAAATCGATATTTGCGGTATCAGAGCTGAAAAAGGAACTTTTTCGAGGTTTTTTTTTTTTCGGAGAAAACAAGTATGATACTGATCGGTATGATAGTGAATGTGAATAAGGTAATTTAAATAGATAAAGAAACGCCTAGATTTTAGTGCTTAATGATATTTTTATATAAATTAAAAAAAAATCTTTTACATTTATATAAAGTGTCGATTATTAAATTATAATACGTATCGATTATTAACTTAAAATGATTATTGATTGGATTTAAAATGTAATCGCAAATTGAAGCTGAAATAATATATAAAAGTAATTTTATTAAGATAATTGATATTCTATGATTTATAACATGTAATTTTTAATTTGATCAGTAATTTTATACGTGGTAATGTAATTAAAAATGTGAATATAAAATTCAATAATTAATAAATTAACTTTTGTAATTATTTATCTTTTAATTATTGAGGTTTTAATTTAATTATTATTATTATTAATCTAAATTACGAATAGAGATGAAAAACGAAAAACACACTTGAGTCTTATTAATATAGATAATTATAAAGCGGGAGAATTCCAAAGAGAATCTCCAATGTAAAATAATTGAAACTGACTCTTCGCTTTTTTCGTAAATGCCGCACTATTAGCAGATTCGATTATTTTCACAAGCACAAAAAAGCACAGGTGTAATCTTCCCAGTCACTAATGTGAGTAAGGAGGAGGGCACAAGAGAAGCAGAAAAGTGACGAAGCAAATTACACGGGTGCACCTATTTATTAGCCGGTTATAAAGGCCATGGATGTTTTTTTTTTTTCCAGCAATATAGCCTCGCTCGTGTAAGAAATTGAGATCCCCGTCGAAATCAGAAAGCGTGCAGCGCGGCAGATGATAAAAAAAGAAAGCTCGATAACACAAGAGTGCACAAGAGCTCGCTTAACTTCAGCAAAACAAAAAGAGTTACACGATATCCAACCATTTGTACCTTTACATCGAAAAGTTCGGTTATATATAATTCATGTTTCGATCTTTTATAAAACCGAATTTAGAATTTGTTATTAACTTAGGAAATAAATACGCAAGAATATCGTATATGGAAAGAACGATATTGCTGAAATATCTAAAAATTTAACGAGTTACAGATCTGAAAATAATTTTATTTGGACTATTAAAATAATTATGTAGAACATTCAAATATGACAAGCTGCAAAAAATTTTTATATTCTTGCAATCAGCTTGAACGTCCTACATAATTATTTTAATAGTCCAACAAAATCATTTTCATATTTAACTAAATTTTTAGATTAGTGCAAGTTCAAGTTTGTAGTTTTTTTAAGAAGATATTCTTGATGCTTACTAAAACTTATTAGCATCAATTATTAAATTGGCGATCAATGTAATTTGTGATATGATTTCTAGTTTCAGTTTATAATTGCGTTTCAAGTCTTAATAAATCAAATCGGCGTGCAATTTATAGAACTGAAAAATGTATTTGCAAATTTGTATATATATATATATATATATATTATCAAGCACCAAAATTAGGATTTAAAAATAGGATTCTTTAGTTGATAGATTTTTAAGTATTTCAGCAAAACCGTTTTTTTTCGTGTACAATTTATTTTCCGGTAGCGAATTTCAACGTATAATTTCGATGATTAGATAGCGATTGACCTTTAAAATTTAAATCGTCAAGAGTTAAATTACTCTCTACGTCCCGGTAATTGTTCAGCCTCCGTTTGCTAGATGAGCCCCTTAAGCGACATACGAGGAGATTCGTAGTGTTTGCAACTCATTATCATACTAGTTTCCACTTTTGCTATCACTAGCACACCGTGTGTGGAGTAATGCCGTAGAAGGCCAACCAGGCGTCATATTCGCTAGTCATTCGCCTCGTTGCCATTGTGTATTCACTTAGCTTTCCCGTGCGTTCGTCGCGCAAGGTTAACGCAAACAGAGTTCCGACCTTTCGGTCTTTGTTTAAACAGACGCGAATAAATTATTCATGTTCAAATAGGAAACGATCCTGATTTTTTAAAAAAATCTTTCATTCATTAACTATATCGATGAAAATTAAACCGAATGTCTTAAACATCGAATAATTTCTCGCCCATAATAAGATGTCAAAATTCTAAAAAATTAAAAATATATTTCAATAATAATTATTCTTCAAACATTTATACGATTTGTTACACACGTATGTGTCATTTAATTATAATTTTGTTTGTGTGGTTTGAAGACTTACGGACGTCACGTCCCGCATACCAAAATATTTCGACACGGATCTCTAGTTTATTGTAACTTCCCTAAGTTCGTAAAATTTAAACGAGAACCCGAATGTGCTCGGGATGTCGATGCTGTTCTTAACATCGGTTAGACATCCGGCGGGGCAACGCTGGGTGCAACGATGGTTAATCCTTTGTTTGAATTATTCAGAGGTGCCTGTTGTATATAGTGGTAACATGCGCTGAGTATTTTCCGAAAAGAAACGGATACGCGCTTTATATGCAAACGAAACAAACTACGTTCACGTAGCTGCCGTCTGCAGGAAAGTAACCCGGGAACGGAACAGCGTTCGTAACGACGCGCTTCTCACCTGGAGAAACAAAGCTGTGGTTAACGAATGACTTACGTTACATTGATTTTTCGAATTTTCCCGGGTTTCCTTCGATTCCGGATCTCGAAATTGCGCGATACCCCAACACTCTCGTGTAACACCGCCGGTTCCACCATAATCGGATTTCTGTCGTTGCTCGTGCAGAATCGTTCGATATCTATAAATCAGCATAGCGCTAGGTTACGCCAACGGCGGAGATTTATATTGGTCACGTATGCGTGTATATATATATATATATATATATATATATACGCCGCTA
>NW_012130105.1:1123803-1126149 GCF_000143395.1 Atta cephalotes | reverse complement strand
GTTTGGCCCTTTTTCTCGCGTATCTCACAGACTCTATCGCTCGTTCTCGGTTCTCGAGCGACGAGCGAGCCCTACGCGAGCGACGAGCGGTGAGCACACGCCCGCTCCGCGCCGCGCGCGATTTTCTTTTGTTCGCCGCGCGTCGTGCAGAGAGACGGGAAACAATGGCGGTGTTCGCGGCGAAATTAAAACCGCCTACGGACTTTTCATATTTCGCCGACGAACGCCAAGTCTTCGCTCGTGGCTCCTCTTGCGCTAAATCGCCCCTAGGCGTTTTTCGTTTCATTTCAGCTTCTCGCGTGTACCAACCGAGAGCTGTACACGAACGATATATACAGGATGTGCCTTTTCTTTTTATGAATACTTTCGAGATTTTTGTGCTTACTTTCTCGTCGAGACAACGTTGAGATAGCATTTTTATTTCAGAAATTTTACAATTTTATGCAGAAATTTATTCTATTGTACATTTCTCTTTTGTAAATTTTGGATTGCGTTACAGAATTATGATTATTTCTTAAAAAAGTTTATCTCTTTTATTTAATTTACTCAGAAGAGATTTTAAATATAACAGGTTTTAAATATAAGAGATTTTAAATATAACAGGTTTTAAATATAAGAGATTTTAAATATAACAGGTTTTATTAATTTTCTATTGAAATCAATAGCATTCTCTTATTTATTTTGTTCAAGCATGTGCCTCAATGCATTTGACAAAGTTATATTGAAAGATTCTTTTGATACCGGTAACGAATGTAAATAATGGATAATTATTTGAAAGATTTATTTAGACGATTTTAATATAATAAAATCTCTATTATTTATAAATATATACGACTCGTTTAAAAATAGAAAAGAATATATTAGATTAAATCGAATAAAATCGAACATGAATATTTTTATAATTTAAATTAGTGAAACTGAGTCATTTTAGATTATTCAAAGAGAATAGGTTTTTTTTTATACATCGAAAATTATTTAAAACTCACTCCTTAATATTATTTTCCATAGCAATATCACGCTTAATTGTTTCCATAACGAAAGAAAAACATCCAGAATATCAGATTTCGTTAATAAAGCATGATTTATTGTATTTAGTTGATGTTTTACAATAAATAATTATTCGAAGAGTTTATTGGGGGGGAAGAGTTTATTTTAATATGTAAAATCTCTTTTATTGAAATATATACGACTGATTTGAAACTAGAAAAGAATATTGAATTAAATTCAGTAGGATATTGATAACATTCCTGTACTTTAAATTATCGAAACGGAACAATTTAAAATATTAAAAAAAAAAATAGTTTTTTGTGCATCGCAAATTATTTATAACTCAAATTCTCAATATTATTTTCCGTAGCAATATCACGCTTGTTTCCTCATAACGAAAGGAAGACATCCGAAATGTCGGATTTCGTTAATAAAGCACGATTTATTGTATTTAGTTGATTTGTTGCCGGAAGGCAGCGCGATTCAATGGAGGGTTGATTCGTCCGGCACAATAGAGCTCTTCAGGTTTACCGTCGGGATAAAAACCGAACTCATCTCCCGTGGCGAAACGTACGTACCGAGCGCAATGCGGCGCGGCGGAGTCAGGAATATCCATCCGACAGGAAGGAATTGCGTATGCGACTCCCGACAGCCGGAGACGTAATATTCTCATTGTCGGTACATAACAGGCGCCAGGCACTTCCGTGCGTTTTACGCCGCGAGGGACGGCAATCGATAACTTTTTAAAGCCGATAGGCCACGCGCGTGAAGTGAAGAGCCGAAATAAGCGCGGCATGGTATATAAAATAGAAATAAAGTCGACATCTCTCTCACCGTCTCGTGGATTCCGGCGGAATCGTAACGCAATACTAGTATACCACTTCGCGTATCTAACGGTATCGCTACCCGGGTTTCGCAAATGCAATTCCGAATTCCGGACGTATTCCGATATTTGGATATCGCTGGGCCTGATATTGGAATATCCGGATGATTCAAGCGACTTGAATTCTCTGAATATCGTGCGAGAACGAAATTTTGTCATTTTTATCTCACGAATAGACAGAATAGTAATGTCAAACATGTAAATTCCGTACGTTACTTGCTTTTATCTATATAAATTTCTATTATTAACTCGAAACCTGAAAATATCTTCACTATTCGTCAAGTAGTAGTAGTAGTAGTAGTACAGGTAAAATTCGCTATAAGATCCATTAAAGGATCCAACATTAAAGATAAAACTGATGGTCTCGAGTAAGATTATTAACTGTATTTTTTAGAGAATATATATATATATATATATATGTATATATATATATATATATATATACTTACTTTTAGTTAGTTACTACTAACTAACTT
>NW_012130105.1:1118215-1119789 GCF_000143395.1 Atta cephalotes | reverse complement strand
TATATATATATATATATATATATACTCTTTTATGGTTATCACAAATTCCTCTTCCTAAAATTCTTTTCCCTGATTTCCAGAATAAACAAACAAAATTTCATAATATTTTATCATTCAATAATATTAAACAATTTTTTTATTTTGGAAATATTTTGTTTTTAAAGCTCAATTTAATATAGCAATGTAAATTACTACACTATAAAAAAATGCAGTGTTTAAAATGTTTACGTTTATCTTTGTAAAATATCTTTGCAAAACAAACATTTAATAATAAAAGATATTTTAATTTTAAATATTTTAGCGTTTTAAATTCAAACACATAATGTTTCGTTTAATGAAAAAGTTCGTTTAATTGAAAACCTGTTTAAAAAACGGAGACAAGAACGAAACATTTTAATATCTTAATATCTCAGGCTCTTCTTTTTTGAGTATATTAATGTTGCTGACATTGCCTGCATTTTTAATTGTTAAGTTGAAAGTATTCCAAAACTGGGAGTGATTTATGTATTAAACTTCTTTAAACTCAAGAATTTTAATTTTCCAGAAAAGTTTTGCAAAATTCTGACTTTTTCCTAATTATCAGTTTTGTGGCGTGTAAAACTTTTTTGATATTACTTAACATTTTACATTTATAAAATTATATTATTAAGAATTGTCAATAACAATTATATTCTAGAAATTTTATTTTACTAAATATCTACATTTAACGCGTAAACAAATTATGCTCTTCCATTCCGGGATCATCTTTTTATAAAGAGTCTACATAGTTTATGTACTCTTTCGTTGAGATTCAGAATATGGTAACTCTAATCTTGGATCATTCATGATCCATGAGTGGCGCGGGAAGACATATTACGACGTAATCGATTAGAGCATAGCATTAATCTCCAAATAATGGTACTCGCGATATAGCGAATGTTCTCCGAACGGCTGTCGGCGTTACCATAGTCTTAATAGCTATTCTACTCGTTGTACGTCCGATGACTTGGCGTATGGCGTCACGACCGCGATGTCAGTATTGATTTACCGTCGGTTTGGTGGCTCCGGTCCGCTATCTCTCTCCATCTCTCTAGTCCCACTCCACCTCTCCTCCTCTCCCATGCTCTCACTGGCGCTTATCATTCCCATTCGCTCTAATTCGCCATTTCCTCCCTTGTTCTGTTGCGAGGAGGAGAACCTGAAGTGGGAAGAGGTTAAAGAAAGACGAAGCGAGCTGGCCGTTAGATCGATTTATATATACAGAGGGAAGGAGGACACTCTGAGTGCTCTCGCAGATTGACGATATATAGTAGTTTCTCCCTTTTTCTTTCTCTTTCCATCCTTTACGCTTGATGACGACGATAGTCAGGCTACCAGGAGGAATAGTTGTGCGATGACTCGGCGCACGCATTTCACGCGCGCGCGACCCGAAAGAAAGAGATACGGAGAGACCGGCTCTCTCCGTGCAGCTAAATGCGTGCGCGTGCGATTGCACGCACGTGTGCGTGCGCGTGGGTGCATCGGAGGGGATCGCAGAATGAAAGAGGCAGACATAGGGAGGGAGAAAGATGGAACTCTCTCGCTCTCTCTCTCTC
>NW_012130105.1:1110702-1115307 GCF_000143395.1 Atta cephalotes | reverse complement strand
GAGAGAGAGAGAGAGAGAGAGAGAGAGAGAGAGAGAATGCACTCTCACGCCGGGTTTCTCTGGCTCCTTCGCTGGGCGAAGTTCAGAAAACATCTCGGCGGATCTCGGCGTACTCTCGGCTGGCGAGGAAGGAGGCCTGCAACGCGCACGAACAACGGACTCCTTTGTCCGATATATCGCGCGCGATCTTCTGCGATCTTTCGGTCGCTCATCGTCGTCGACGTCGTTACGCGTGGCCGGCAACAAAACGTAAGCTGTTGCTCCGCGAAAACAGCCGATTCCTGTCGCGTCGCGATATCCTCCGGTCTCGTAGCCCCGTTTCGTTAAATTAGTCTCTTTGATGTGTCATACGTGTCACGAGCGCTCTCTCTGCATCTCCACTCACTCTTTCCCCCTTTTCGTCCTCTCTCGCCCTAATCGCGCGCTACTTTAGACAGAGCTTTCTTTCAGCGCGCAGCGCGCTGTAAACGACCGTAACGCGGCGAGTTTCGAGCCTGGAAATAAGCTGTTTTCCGAAGGTCTATTTTAATTGGCGGGAAGTCAAAAGCGCATACTTGTGGAAAATCGCCGACGTTGTTCGGGCTGCGAGAGAGCGTCTCTCCGTCGCAATTATTTCGGAAATAATACGATGTTGCCCGGAACGTTGGAAAATTTGCCGCTAAATATCGTGGAAATTAGGCATGAAATTGAATCATTGTTAAAGAGCGCGCGGATAACGTAGGTCCGCCTTAATATAAAGTTAATTAAAATTGTGAAACCGTATCTTGTGCATAACGACGTGCGCGCGCGCACTAGAGAGGGAACACAAAATTTTTTGCTGAAACAGAATTTGATGGCCGCGTTTAATAAAAACTACCGTGTACATTTCCGACTTTTGCCAGTGCAAATACTGGTCCTATTACCGGAGTGAATCAAATTACTGGCAGCGGGGACGCGTCAAATAAACGAGGTGGACGTTTTCTTGTCCTCGCCGACGCGACGCGACGACGACGAGGTGCTTTACCGCCCAAGGCGGAGACAAGATCTGTCGCGCTGCTTTACATTCTCGGATTTGTCGTACTCGCGGGTGCGAGGTCCCTGACGCTGTTTTACATTCCGCTGGTTAAAGCGCGCTGAATCTCCGCTTTTGTAACGTATGAAATAACTGAAAATCCGCGTCGCCCTTCAAAGTCCGTCAACTTCGTTCCTTCGTTCTCCCATTAAATCCTGAACGAGAGAACGACGGAGGTGTTTGCGGTAGGAAAGTTTAACCGTGCGCTCGATAGACTGCACTAACAGTTTATTTAACGACTACTACATCGTGAAACGTAAAGTCGCGTTTTCAACCAACTTTTTAACGTTACAACGCAGCGATGTCAAGGTCCTTGAACCTCAAACTCAACTAAATAGTGTCTTTATTAAATGCGCGCGATATGTCGTTCTTTTACTTCAAAAATAAAAGTAAAACACAACTCGAAATTAATAGCGTTTACTGGGAAAACTAGCAATATTGGTAGATACGCAATGCGTGCAATTAAGTGCAAATCAATTGACATATTTTTCAATATTAATAAATAATGTAATCTTTTTAATTACATTTTCTTTGGTATCACGGTAACAGAATCTCATCATGATAACTTTAAAAGGATTGAATTATTTATTAATGCTGAATCGATTTGCACTGAATTGCAGTGTTGCATTAGTTTTCCCGGGAACACGTCTATATCATTCACAGAAAAAATATAAAACTATTTTTTAACTTAACAGAAAAAAATTATGGATTATAATCAAATGATATCAATAAAATGTATTCTTTAATAACATAATCAAATGTGTTTTTTGACATTTTCGTTTTACAAATCATAATTCTTAAAAAAATCATCCTTTTTGAGCTGTGACTGATGATTTTTTTTTGAAGTTTTAAATCAATATATTTTTTATGATTGATTAGGTAATTTTCACTTATTTATGATACCGTAAAAATCACATTTTTTAAATTGTGTCGCGTTTGAAGGACGGTGACGTTATGTATCATTTAATGAAAAGACAGATTTTATTTCAAAATATTTAGAAGTAATCGCGAATTATCAGAGATCAATTTGTCAGAGATTTGGCTACAAAAATAGAATACATTTTACTGTTTTATTACACTCTGATAAAAGTATGTCACGGAAGATGCATTAATCATCGGAAAAAATGGACATGAAAATTTAAAAAAAGAAACATCGCGCGAATATAAATATGGTACATGCTGTGACAATAAGTGATACATAACGCCATTGATTTCGATACTCGAACGAATAATCTTCACGATTAATTTCCAAGACCCGAATTCGCCAGAGACCCAGGTCGACACGCGTATCTTCGCCACGTACGTGTCGCGGTCCGTGAAAGATAACGCGAAGTCACTTGTCATTCCGCGGGAGAAAGGAACAGGCCTTTTGCCTTCGAGCAAGTTCTGATCAGCCCTTTTTAGTCTTCATTCGGATTCCTCGCTGGCAACGCGAGCGAGTGCGAATGGCAAATGGCGTGTAAAAAAAAGGAGAGAAGGAAAAAAGGAGAAAGAGAGCGAAAAGGAAAGGGGAGGGGGAGGGGGGAGGAGGGAAAGGAGAAGGAGAAAGAGTCGAGCGCGAGAATGCATCCTAACGACACACGGCATATCTCATTGGAGTGCTCGATGCACTCGCGCACACGTGCTAAGGTGCGAAGGAACGGGTCGAGTGTGTGACGAAGTAACTAACATTCCTCTCATGGATGCCGCAATATGCGAAAGATAAGTACAGCCGTCCCATTCCGTTATCCCTCCGGCGTGTCCATCCGTGTCTCGGTATTCACGGTACATACTGTTTCACCAGATTTGCATCAAATTCCACGATAGTGTACATGTATTGTCTAGTTCGATTAAATGATTCGATATCGAATGAGGGAACTGTCCTTTTAGAAGATCTCATTTAAATCTTGTATTTTTTTTATTTTAAACATTTCTACGAAGTGTTCATAAATAATAAATTAAATAAATTAATTATATACTTATTCTTTCTTTATTGATTTCTCTTATTTAACCGTAAAGGTTGAATTTTATTGCTCATATTTTCTGTCTCTTTGAATTTTTCATTATCTCGTATAAGCTGTGGATTGAAATTCGCGTATAGAATTTCTATTAAAAATAAAGTATGTCATAACTACACAATTAAATTTGCTGTTAAAGCAATTTTTAAAAAATATCGAAGATTAAGTTTTGCCCTGTTAAATATTCATAAAACTCGAATTTCACAAAACTTTTGAATTTTACTCAATTTTTCATTTAAAAAGGGATACATTTCATATTCAATAATACCAAAATATATTAAAAACACGTCTAAAAAATATTCTAGATCAGGTATAAATACAAAATATTCCTAATTATTTATGTAAAATGATTCTCCGTGTTATATTTCCGAATTATAACACATATTCCCTCTGGTTGCATTATTAATTGGAATTTTAATTGAAAATGGACAAATCAGAATTTTATGATTGAGAGTGCGGTTCGCCACTCTCTTGGCGCTACGCCAAGCTTTTGATTGACCAATCAGAAAAAAGAATTTTAATTGATCAATAAAAAAATGCTTCGAAACATTTTTGTACAGCATTAAGAGAACCGTAGCCTAAATCTATTATAAATCTTTGTTGAAATAATAACTATAGATTAGATTTGATTTGATATCAGAATTTGTTTATCTTCAATTAGAAATTTTTCTCAGTGCGTATATATCATGTATAAATATATACGATAATTGTAACAACCGATGTTATATTCTAGTCTTTAACAAAAGGAAGGTTATATAATTTCCATCCAGTCTATTTCCTATTCACTTGAAACAGAAACGGACTCAACTAACTAAGTTAATCAGTACAGCGTGAATGCAACTGTAGATATGGCACTTGCTTCATAATTCAGACTATATACATAACTTCTATAGACTGTATACGGATAGATCGATCTATAATATCTGTCATTATATCAATTGGTTAGGTATGATTTACAAGACATATTCTACCGAATATGTTTCAGATTTCTATTATTACCATATCGACCTTGTTATAAAGACCTTAAACCTTATTATGGCATCGAAATTTGCAAAATGTTTTGAAATTAAATTCGCTTGTCTGAACTTCAAATTCAATAATTATCGGCCGATAATTACGAACACCTGAAACTGTTCAAGTAAATGGCAAGCTTTATTGAACTTTGTCATGCGAGTTAATTGCATATCACGGATATCAACGTCATATAAAAAGGACGGACACGATAGAAGATCGGATGTGTGTTTACGTGAAACGACGCTTTCATCGGCGGAACGAGAGGAGATATCCTTTTTTTAGAACACGGCCTGTCGTTGTTTCGCGGTTAAAACTCTCGGCATTATCCACGTGCCGTTTTTACGAGTGAGCCGAGCGAACCGCGGAACAAAGACCATATGTACACGTCAGTCAGTCGCGAAACACTATCTTTAGATTCCTACTATAGATGGTGATTAATTATTCGTGTGTACGTGCCCGCGTTCGTTGTCGTCTGACACGACGAGAGGGAAAGAGATAGTAGAGAGAGAGAGAGAGAGAGAGAGAGAGAGAGAGAGAGACGAA
>NW_012130105.1:1102404-1106235 GCF_000143395.1 Atta cephalotes | reverse complement strand
GAGAGAGAGAGAGAGAGCAAGGAATCGGCAACCTAGTGGTCGTCTTCGTCATAAATTATTCATCTGCGTGCCGTTTTTGTTTCGCCGGCCGCGTACGCGATATCCCGAGAGTGCGGGTGCATCGATAAAGTCGGAACTGGTTCACGGAGCAAAGGCTCGTCTCCCTCGTTGCGTCTCACTGTTGTTAACCGCACATCCGTGGTAACCTTTGACGACCCGGCGACGAGTATAACTCGCGCGACTCATTCCGGTTTGGACAGAATTTCCGCTTGACAAGAAATAAACTCCGAGCTAACGATCGATCGTGCAGCAGAGAGCTTTTAAATTGTACTAAATACACATATACAAATATATATATATATATATATATATTCTTTAAATCTGTCGAATCGATGGATAGTCACTAATTACCAGTGGCATACTTGACATACTTGGCACTGGATAATGAATGATTTTAGTTCAATTAAAAAAGGAAGAATGTTTGAGCATTATATAATTAAAATACTGATATTTACATTTCAATCTTCTAATACTACATTCGCTGAATTTATGCACTAAAACAAGATTAGTTAGATAATAAAGATTAGATAGGTTAGGGATCTCACATTTCATTTACTGATTACCAATGACTTGACACTGATATCAGTGATTATCCACTGATTTAGATTTAGAAACTATATATATATATATATGTTTAGTATAAAAATAATGATTTAATCAAGCATCTTATATATAATATTTATAATATAGAGAAAACAAATTTGACACAATTGCTTGATTTATGGCTCCTATTTTTAATACTAGAATGTGTTATTGTGAATGAATTTTCACTCCGACTACTGTTAATGTAAGAAAAATATGAGAGCAGCGCATTTTAAGATTAAATTACATTAAAGATACTTAGCATAAAAACTAACGACTTATTAAGCAGTTTATTTAAATATAATCCAGAGAGAATAAATTTGGATAATTCATAGATTCTATTTTTAACCCTGGAATGCTATTACGAGTAAATTTTCATCCATGCACTTTTTAAGGTTAGTAAAATTTTTATCACTAAAATTTTATTTGCTTAAAATAATATTTAATAAGATTAATATTAAAGTTCATTTATTATACAATATATATATTAAAATAATGTAAGAGAGTTCAGTTATTGTATTTTAATACTTTAACTATAAAGTAGATATAAAAATGTAAAAAAATTAAAAATGTAAAAAAATTGATCAATATTATTAATTGTTTATCATTTTGTGATATTATATTTATTAACCCAGTTCAGTTTATAATTGCATTTGAAGAAAATAATTTCAGTGCGTAGTTTGCAAAATGGGATACTAATAAATTCACATCAAAAATATTACTTAAGCAAAGATCTAGACCATTAAAGCTTTAGTTATTCATATGTATATTCAAATTTGCGATCTTAGGACACTTTGTCAAAAGTTAAAAAACTTTTTAATTATGTGGATGAATTTTCACTCAGAATAATGTTAATGTAAGCAAAATATGAATAGCATTCCAGGATTAAATTATATTAAATTATATTAAGCATAAAAACTAACATTTCTTATTAAACATATTAAATACATAAACCAGACACGAGAGAAAAAAAAATTCGGTGCGAGTCGAGGGTGATTCTTGGCTCCTGTTTCAAGAACACTCTACGTTACGTCGACAATAAGTATAACAATAACTATAAACACAGTGAGAAAGGGTGTAAAAACGTAATCTTCTTCTAATGGCCTTAACGGTAAATCTAGACATTTTTAGAAGCGTTTTATCACACGGTACACGGCCACTCAACGTAACGTTAAATGCGGTAGCGTGATTAAGACGACGATTTATTACGACGATATGCGGAATGTCGTCGAGCATCGTCGTGCGTTGCGAATCGCGACGTCAGTTTAACCACGCCTAGTCAGCCGCGCGACGACGGCGGTTTCTAGTTTGCAAACACTTTCATCGCAAGTATGCTGGGCGGGGGAGGGGGGGGGGGGGCTTCCGCGAGTAGAAGCAAAAAAATACGCGGTAAATGTATTTTATGTCTCTCCCGACATATAAAAGGCAGGGGGAACCGAGTATCGACGGGGCGGTGCGGCGCCGGTTCGTGGCTCGGAAAATGTCTCGTAAAGTTATGCGATGCGAAAATTCGGGCGCCGGCGTCCTCCATATCCATAACACGGGCAATATTCGCATTTGCCCATCGTTGACGAAATTTTCCAACCGCGATAAGATAAATCGTCCCAGTGACCGAATATGTATTTATGTCCAAACACAAAACTTTATAATTGTTTACATATTATTAATCTCAAATGCTTTTTTAAATCTGATGTTATTTAATCTTTAGCTTTTAAGTAAGTGGCTACATTCCATGCAATTATCCTAAAAATCTTGTTCTGAAAAAGTAAAAAGAATTGCCTAGAAGCCTTATAAAGTTATTTTTACATTTCTCTATCTCATAAGAATATAAATAATGTAAATTTAATTTTATACATACTATTGAAAAATTATTAATTGTAAAAATAAAATTTGTTTGGGGCTTTATTTTGAATATTAAAAGTTAAATTGTTAACTGTAGTGTTAACTATAGTGTTAACTTTTAATACTGAAAATAAGTTAATTAATCGGCCAGTATTAATATTAAATTTCTATAAGTTGAGTACTCTACTTATCTTACTTAAAAGTTAAATACAATTCAATTATAATATTGATATTGTAATAAAAAAGCATTTGAGAGATTAACAATAATAACTTTTTTGTAAGTGTTCAGACATAGTAACATGTTCGGTCACTGGGACGTTTACCTTACAATCTACGAACTAATTCCTCGAAAACGTGATCGCGAGTGCGAGAACGGTAGAATCGAGTACGTTTTATAAGGTACGTTGAGGAAACGTAATTTAAAGTTTGGAATATATAGAACATTCCCGATGCGTTATAGAAATCCTTTTCGCGAAAGTAATTTAACTAAATCACGTTTAATTGCATTTAACAGATATTTTATACGAGTTATTCTCCCTTGTTTTAGCGAACATTTTCTCAAATCAAACCACATTCGCATAAATTTCCAGGACGTGCGTAAATATTTTGCGCTTTCGAGTAACTTTTTAGTTACTTTCTAGTCTCGATAGTTAACTTCTATCTCGGTAATAACGATATTAGAAAACCTAACCGGTAATCCTCGTCTCGCCGTAAAACCGACGTGCTTGAGCAAGAGATGCGCATTTAACTCGCGTCTTATAAAACTGTCACTTGGTACATCCTCGCTTATACGCGCGTTCTCCGGTTTGGGAGCCGGTAAATATGGCGTGAGGCTGAAAGAGAGAACCGCCTGTGTGAAAGGGATCTCTAAGGGAGCATGAATAGTCGAAGGAGCACGGATAGCTTCTTACGCGCGCGCGTCAGCGTGTACGGACACCTGCGAAAGCAGAGACGGCTTTTCTTCTCCGTTCTAAGCCACGGTTTTTCTTTTTTCAACGCGCATTGTCGTCGCGGCGGCGATTGAAGGAGATTAATCGCAGCCGTGCGCAAGGGATCAATCGCCGTAATGGCCATTTAAAACGTGTTTCCGACCGAGGACGACGGATCGTCGTGCCTCGACGCCACGTATATAACCAATAACACAGCAATTATATCGGGACTCGTAGTAAAAGGTGAGCGGCCGTGTAAGAATTAGAAAAATAAGGAAAAAAGACAGAAACATGCTAGTCATAGTTGATCAAAACACGTTGTATGTGAGAGAGAGAGAGAGAGAGAGAGAAGAGAGAGAGAGAGAGAGAAGAAAATTATAGTATTATATATCAAGCTATGAGATAAACTCCCTCAAGC
>NW_012130105.1:1095279-1097925 GCF_000143395.1 Atta cephalotes | reverse complement strand
TTACATTTTGTCTCGTCCTCGGATTATTCTCTCTCTCTCTCTCTCTCTCTCTCTCTCTCTCTCTCTCACTCACTTGTTTCTTTTATCTCTATCATAACAAAAAATGTGGAAAATGCAAAATGTTTGAAAAGATTATATCGCACTTTCGAAAAGTAGCACAAGTAAAAAGTATAAAATTGTTCTTGGGAAAGGAAAAAAAAATTTGCGTAATTAATTATTTATAGCATAAGTTAACTAGAGTTAATTACAAATTACTTGTTTCAAGTTTTAGCGATCCTAAAGTCATCTGTTTTTTACTCATTATTTTTCGAATAAGTATTTTTCTAACTGCCTTTTATATACATATTTAAAAATCCTTCTCTACATTCCACAATCATAAACGTAATGTAGTTCAAATAGGCGACTTTATTAAAAAACGAAAAAGTTGGAAAATTACAGTTCTGTAATCAACTTGTAACAAAATTTGCTTTATATTCAAGTTTACTTTGTTCGTATAAAACAATCTTGATTTGGACTAGAGATTATATGTGTGCAAACAATATTTTTAGAGTTAAGCTTAGATAACTAATATGAAAGATTAGTTAATTATAAAATTTGTACTTATACGTGCGATATTGATGTGATATAAGTTTATAAAAATATGTCAATGACGTAAATTATATGTGTAATTATAAGTCCTGAATGGATAACAGACGACTTTAGGATCCCCTCAAGTTTTTAAAAGTAATGTAATAAATATTAATTTTTTTCATTATGATATTATATTAATTTCTAAAAATTATCTCTATTCTGAATTTTGATATTGTTCCTGTTTTTAATTCATTCCTATTTTCTATTTGAATTCAACTGTATAACTTTTCCTGATTGAAGACCGATGTATTTTTTTTTAGAACACAATCCACATAATACGAAAATAAAAATAATTCTAAAAGTGTCGACTTCTGTCACTTTCAAACGATATGTTTATTGCAACCAAGACGTAAATTACTATTCCACAATCGTACTTCCTGCTTATAATGCTACACGAATCTTATCTCCCCTGTTTTATCTAAAACGCAAATGTTTGACTGTACACGCGTACGAGTTAATCTACCATTCTAAATAAATACTCCATAATCGAGAGAGAGAGAGAGAGAGAGAGAGAGAGAGAGACATCGATGCATTTTTCTCGTTGCGTCGATTCCCTCGAATTTTCAAGTACGACTTGACTTGACCTGGTAATAGGGAACGACAGGAATCGTCCAGGCCCATTTTCTCTCGACGACTTTAATCGTAATACTTGACGCGAAGTGCGTTCTCGTTACGCGCGAATTCAATTGTGCAGATTCAGTAGAACGCGATCGACGAAACAACGGGAGGGAGGGTGCGTAAATCAATTTATGCGAATAGGATTCGCCGCCACCGTCGTGGAGAGCGCGACGCTGATCGAATCGCTCGACGTTTTCGGGAAAACCCGTGCTCGCAATCCTCGCATCTGTTATAAATGCGATTGAGGGTGAGAGAAAGCGAGAAGAGGAGAGAAACAGAATCCGTGGGAAAATCGAGGATTCCATTGAAACGGCGGAACGTCGCGTCGCCGAATCGACATGTAACGAGGATCCTGTATGTGCAATATTATTTACGTATGGTGCGATGCGAAAGGGCGGAGAGGGAAGGGTACGATAGATTGTAACAACACTAAGGCTGCAGTCCACGCTCCAATGCTCTCAGAATCATTTCACTCTTATTACCCATACACAATAGGGAAGCTTGCAGTGTTGCAATGTTAGTGCAATACTGCTATAATGTTAAAAATGTTGTTGCAACAATTTTCAGTGTTTACTTCAATGGGTACTTTCTACGTGATGACACAAGTCGTTCTTATCTTTCTTGACATTCAGAGAGTGATAAAGATAGAACGGCACTTATGTCGACTTGTGTCATCAAATGGTAAGCACCCACTGAAGTAACATTGGAAATGTTGCTGCAACATTTTAACGTATTATCAGAACGTTGCTAAAAATATTTCCAATACTGCAATATATATTGCTGAAGCGTAAAAATATTGCTCCAACATTTCTAACGTTATTTCAATATTGCAATGTTGCTGCAACATTTCTAATGTTAATGTTATTTGAATACTGCTCTAACATTAAAATATTGTTACATTTCTAATATTACTTCAATATAGCTGAAACGTTGCAATGTTACAGCAATATTGCCGGAGGGATCTGTGCTGCATGGGTTGTTTATCAAGGACAGACATGCGTTGTGAATCGGAGCCTAGGGGGAACCCAACCAGGGGGAGGCAAGGGTAGAAAAGGGACACACATGCCCGAGGGGGAGTTGAAAGAGAAAAGAGAAATCATGGCACGTACCTTGGACTGTGATGCCGAACGCCGCTAGCAGAAGCAACCGATCGATCAATCCGCGGCACATCTTCATTAATATATCCGAGGGCTGCCCCCGTCGCGCGTCGTACCCTTTTTCTTCTCCGTCGTGCTGTCCGAGAGATTGCACGCAATCGCACGTTGAAACGCACACACAACCGAACTGAAGATGGGGAGGGAACTGGGAAGGTTGAAGGATCAAGGCACCCAGAGTCAACACTCTCAGGGCACCGATCAACACTCGCGCGTCATCAGGCCCGTCACGGCGCCGTAACCG
>NW_012130105.1:1091930-1094723 GCF_000143395.1 Atta cephalotes | reverse complement strand
TATATATATATATATATATATATATATATATATATAAAATAGGACTCTTAATAATTGTAAAAATAATACAGATTTATTATTAAAAATAATACAGATTTATTTAACTACTTTGAAGTCAGTGGAGTAAGAGGTGCGCAAAATAAATTTTATTGTTGTACATAAATTTTATTGTTTTATTATAGTTATACAATGCTTGAATATCATCAAAGGAATATTGTACTATTCTTCTTCTAGCAAACGCCTTTCAATTGCTTATGTAAGTGATATTGAAAGAGAAAATTGACTTCTCACTTTATTTTCAATAAAAATTGTTCTCTATTCTTCAAACTTATCTAATATCTTTCCAATCTCAATTTCTTTCAATACCTGGCCAGTAAAATCGCCGATTTAAATATTATCGGATTATTGCGAGCAGTTTTGAAGAATAGAATGAGAAACAGATTTTCTTCTGCAATATCTCTGTGATTGTAAGATGTTCTGTTAGAAGAATAGTAACAACAATTGCACTATTTAATCCTAGAATATTCACTTGGTGTTTTATATCGCAGAAAATGCAAAGGCGAGAAAATGCAAATTGTAAAATATTGTTTATGAATATCATTTAATACATTTTCTTCCTTTTTTAAATAATTATGCTTTACAAGCCCTTTTCAAATCTGGAATTTCGTCGAAAATTCCTTAACAAAAAATGTTATATTAATTAAATATTTATTTTTTTAGAAATACTGTTACAATAAGCTACTTAAAGTATTTATTTAATATTTATTTGCTTTCTCTTGTGTTTTTCACAGAAAATTGTGATTAAATCCATATCCATAATCTTTTCAAATACCAATAAATCGAAAAACAATAATATACAATATTAATTGTTGTTAATAATAGTGATTTGGATTGGGACGTAAAAACATCTCAAATGATCGTTTATGTAAAAAAAAAATCATAGAACTCCACTCCCGCTGAGCTTGATTGGATTAATGAAACAAGTAATATATTTCCCAAATGTTTACATTATTTTACTCTCTAAATTTATTGGAATGAAAACCATTCCAAAAGAATTAAAATACTGTCACTACAAAAAAAATAAAAAATTTGCATTCTTGAATAAGAGTAGCAGATTTTCACTCCTTTTTAAAATGATATTTTTAGAGAAATGCAGAAATTCACAAAAAGGAGTGAGATTTCTTTCCTTTGGAATGAATGAATCTCATTACAAAAAAAAAAAAAAAAAAACAGTGAAAATCTGTCACTCTTATCCAAAAGTGCAAATTTTTCCTCTTTTTCAATAGTACATTTTAACTCTTCTGGAGTATATATTTCACTCCAAGAAATTTAAATAGTATCCATGCCCTATATCTATTTAATTTCGTTAATGCATAATTTGTGTTCGCAAGTCACGACGGAATTGTACGTACTTAAAAATAAAAAAAAAGATCAGAAAACAAATGCAGGGTGGACACAAAATGTTTTGAAAACCAAATGCTTGCCTACGCGAGCGCGAGCACAATGCAATAGATGCATAAGAATGGAGACTCGGAGTTTTGCTTGAATAACGATAAACATCGCGTCGCAAACAAAAATAGAGTATGGAAAGCCTACCCCGCTTTATGTATCGTTGTCTATTTTTAGATAGCCGCCGCACGGAAGCTACTAAAATAAATAAGCCGTTCCTTCGGAATTTTCTCTTATAATATTCGACGAATCTTGGTTTTTTTTCTACACCCGGTATCGGTAGTCCGCAATAAAATGTAAAATACAATGTGTAACGCGCCGCGCCGCTTATACGTCCGGAATATGTTGAAACGCGTGAGCATCTGTACGCGAAAGAAATACATAAACGCATAAACGGGATCTCAAAACACGACGAAAGTCGTGTAGTTGTTCGTTCCCTACATATTATGCGGATTTTCAAAAAGCAATTTGCTCCACCAGAAGCTTAATTATCTCGTCTATTTTCGATTTAAGCAGCGTAAACGCGGCGATATGATTTCGCAGAGAAATAACGTCGCGTTTTTTATGATTCAAAAAGCGCAACTCGAAGCCGGTTTCGTAATTTCGTAATTAGCAACTATACAGCCGCCGAGAATAATCGGACTATGCTTTGATTAATAAAAAGCTTTTTACGAAAAAAAGACAGAATTAAGGTAGAATTTAATAAACTCGTTGAAATTCGTGTGTGTCATCATCAAAGGAAATAACTCCCGCGCTAATTAGGGGTACGAAAAAAGGGAGGGGAGAAAAAGTGAAAATCATTTAAGCAATATGACGAGTCAGAGTTCAAGATAAAAGTGATATCTCACGAGCTATCTACAGCAGGGTCAAATGTGCCTCCATCAAAGTAATTGAGGGTTAACAGAATTGATTTCAGACGAAATGATACTGGAGGCGGTACGTAAGTATTAATAGAGGTTGTGCGCAAATCGAAACGCTCTTCGGAAGTCTTTAATAATCGTTCCCCGTTTAAACGATTAAAAGTCATTTGCAGTTTAATTAATTATATATTATTTGTTATGTGATTGAATGCAATTAATAATAAATGTACACACATCGTGACGTTGCGGTAAAAATATACAAACGTTATTCCTCGTAAATTGTAATAACTCGAGTCCTACATTGTAACTATTACGCGTAACTTCTATCGTCAGAAACTGAAAGAAAAGTTCATTTTGCTGCCTGGATTATTCTCTCTTTCTCTCTCTCTCTCTCTNTCTCTACTCTCTCTACTCTCTCTCTCTCTCTCTCTCTCTCTACTACTTACTTACGTACTTACTTACTTACTTACTACTTACTACTACT
>NW_012130105.1:1088477-1091024 GCF_000143395.1 Atta cephalotes | reverse complement strand
GAGAGAGAGAGTAGAGAGAGAGAGAGAGNANAGAGAGAGAGAGAGAAAGAGAGAGAGAGTCCGTCGTCACTTAAAACTTACTTCAACCGGCTCGCCCGTCGCGGCCGGTCCGCGACCGCGTCTGCCATTTCACGGGGACGAGAGCGGCGGCGAATATCCATACCTCCTCTCTTTTCCTCGATAGTTATGTCCGTATATCCGTTATCGATAATGCGATGCGGAAACTGAAACGGAGACTCGAGTATTCGACGACAGCCGGTGGGGGTGAGAGTGGCAATTCTTTCGGCCGCGAGCTCGCTGAACTCGTGTCTCGTGAGTCTCGTCTCCAGCGCGTCCGCGCTTCGGTTACAGCGAGGGTCGTACTCGCTCCCTCACGGGTTGATCGATGCGCCCACCGCGCCGCTGACAACGCCGTCGTTACGACGGCGAGTGTCCGTCCATTCTACGGGAGCGACGAACGCCGAACGTACGCCGAAGGGGGAGAATATAATCCGACTATTCCGACTCCGAGTCGCGTCGCGTCGCGTCGCGTCGCGTCGCGCGGTCGGCCGGCGCGACCGGCGGCGTCACAGACTCAACAGTCGCGCGCGCGCCGCTGCTCCGCTTGATGATCCATCTCGTGCGGGGGAGAGCCAAGAGCGCGCGATCTACGATCGAAGTGTAATAGTGATCATGGTGGGGAACAGAACGACGAGGGAGGGCGAGCGATCGATGTTTATCGCCGCGAATGTCACTCGAAACGAGCCGGGGGAACGACCGTTATTCTCTGGTTTATATTCCTCTCTCGCGAACGCGCGTTAAATCCCGCGGGACATCAACCCGGACGGCCGCGGATGCTCATTGCTCATCAAGAGTGTCACTCCGTTTTTTAGATAGCGATGTACACGTCCACTGACGTTGTTCCCTCGGCGGTTGTTTCCACCCGCCGGACCGGTCGCCAGTCGCTCTCGCGAACGAAAACAGAGAGACGTGACGTTCCGCCGACAGTGGGAAATACAAACGAACGATACCACTGACGCGAAAGCCGATCCGCGACTGACCGCCGGGGTACGCAAGCGCCCGCATATTTAGCGCGCCGTTCAGCGCCACCTGCGTGACTGGGGAGAACTAAACCCATGCCACGTACAGGGTGATCCATGTATAAAATTTTACGAGTCTCCTTTCCTCCGGGAAAACTCCCAATAACAACGGTCACGATAATGTCGAAGTGACGTTAAAATAAATCATGACTGATCGAAAAGATCCAGTAACTTTTAATCTTTAATGGGTGCGGGTTTATTTTTTTAATTTTATAGCTTTTCCTTGAGTGAGATTTGTTATAATTTATTATTTTTTCATTGGACTTTTTGGTACAAGATTTGACACTGTTTGAACGCCATTATTATAATAATTTTTTCATATTGTAAAGGTTAATAATAATAATAATTTTGATAATAATCATTTTGATCAGAATTGGGGGTATGTACTTTAAATACTTTTATTTTAAAAAATAATATTTGTCAGATAATTGTATTTAATATTTTGTATTTCAGCAGAGCACATGCAAATTTATTGTGTGTTTTGTATTTCATGGGAGCATATAAAAGTATTTTATATTTCAGTATTGATAGCGAAAGATTGAAAGTATTTTATATTTTTAGCATTTATTAATGGCAATCAATCTTAATATTTGAATTATAAAATACAAAAAACTTTTAAATTTTTTAATTTTAAATATAAAATATTTTCATGTTCTTCGCTGAAATACAAAATATAAAATATACTTGTATTGCAAAAACTGTTTAAAGTAAAAGTGTTTTAAGTAAGTGTTTCAAATTTTAACGTCATTCAAACTTTTTTTGCTTGGGTTTTTACAATAGAATTTTTTTTGGTCATAATTCTTTAAAGTTTGACTTTTTTTAAGAAATGGGACATTTATTATAAACTATCTAGTTATTTTTAAAGATTTGGAAACTTGAATATAAAAAAGTGAGGTCATAATAATTGGTGGATTAAAATATCGGATATAATATGATGATAAGAAGTAAAATATTATCAAAAAATCGTAATAAAATTGTTTATTATGTAATTTTGGAAAGAAAACTATTTAAAAACAAGTAAAATTTGATATGAAATGCTGTGTAAAAATAAAAAAATTGTAATAATTTTACAATACAATTTTCTACTAAATAATATTAATACTAATTAATATTTTACTAATTAATATTTTTATAATACTAATTAATATTTTATCAATAATTGAATTAGCAACAGACATATACATACTAGTAAAAATTATTAGAAAAAATGTAATGTTTTCCTCGATTATAAATTTCAATATTTCTTTATCAATAATTAAATATTTTTCTTATCATTGAACGATTTGAAAATATACTTTCAACAATAACGTAATAGATTTCTTTAAAACAAGTTCTAGTTGAATTGAATAGCAAAATATTTATTAAAAATATAATTGTTTTAAAGACAGTATATACACACACACACACACACACACACACACACACACACACACACACGCACGCACACGCACACGCACACACACACACA
>NW_012130105.1:1058287-1084288 GCF_000143395.1 Atta cephalotes | reverse complement strand
TAATCGATAATCGTCAGACTTATTATCGAGACGATAAGTTGAATGATGGATTTACCTCACATCGACAATCACTGACGATACGCATTCGTGTGCATTTCTTAGTGCATCCAACGACGATACCATATCTACAAGATCGGGAGGCATAGTTCGAGAATTCGATTCTGCTGCTGTCTTCTCCACTCGGGACTCTGGACCCGCCGCGAACAGATTTCCCCGTGAGCGCCACGCGGCTCTTCGGCGCCGCGCTCGGCCATCTTCGGTTTCGCTCCCCTGTGATCGCGGTGACTTCTCGATGAGAACGGGACTCAGGATCGTGCTTAGGCATATGCGAATCCTTGTCGAACGGATATGATCCACACAAACTTAAGCCCGTCTCACACTGGAGATTGAAGAGTATAAATTGAAGAATAGAATTCAGCCAATTTTTGAACGAAATGGATTAAAATTAAGATTGGTTAAACTCTAATCTTTAATTCGCAATTCTCAATCTCTAATGCATAGTGTGACATGGACTTTAGGTATAAATATATATTAAATATATCATATATGTTACAAATATTTATAATATATATAATATATTAATATATAATATTTATATTTAATATATATTTTATTCATACGATTAATTTTAAATTGCCCTTTTTGATATCAAGGCATGCTAGAAAAGAATTACATCATACCGATTTGGTAAAATAAAATTGTCGCAAGAAACAGTGTCTTGTTTATTTTCAATAAAGGAAATCCCAATATTCTTTAATCTTTATTCAACATTATTATAATGTAGTATATTATATTATAATAGTAGTCTGTAGGAGTAGATCTCGCTTCTAGCAAGTAGTTTAATTAGTTTCCCTAATCGGATATTCTCGCGGGAACTATCCAATTTCGTCAATGGATTGGTCGCTCGTGATCGGAATACGACAACGATTTGAATTCAGGATTTAAAAATATTAGAATTAGATAGACAGAAATCAAAATAAACAGATGATCATTGAACGGATTACTGTTATTTAAACGTTTACGTTGACTTAATTACATTTCGGACAGTTGGTAGATCACAAGATACTTTTAATCCCGCAAACATCGTGGAACCCACCATTGCTGTGCTTTTGATATCAGGTAAACATCAAACACATTACGTAAATTATCAAATTCAAGCGCGTTGATGCTACAATTGTTTTTGAAATTTCATTGCAAAGTCCATTCTACAACTGCGTAAGGATAGTTATAGATCGATTAAAAACAATTGTAGTTATAAGAATTAATCTATTATAGCCGAAGAGGATAATATTCAACTGTGATTGGTTTTACGAGAATGATCAAAATGGCGACAATATGAAATAATCGAATAAAGCAAAAAATCGTGCATTTCTTAGAGAAATCTTATATTTATGACCTGTTTTTTTTTACTTGAACTTTCGCACAGTTCATCTTTCTTCTTCTTCTTTCTTTCTGAAGAAAAAAGGAAGAAAAATGAATTGGTGTAAAAGTTCACCTAAAAAGAATAGGCTTTATATCACACTAATGAATGGAAATTGCGTCTGCATTTGCGTCTCTTGATTCCTCATGCTGGCCAACAGTTCCTTTCTGATTGAATCAAGAGATTCAAACGCAGATGTCACAGACATAATCTCCAATCGCTAGTGTGATACGGACATTATGTTTTACAGGTGGAGTATAGCAGAACTATCTGATTCCGTTGCAATTATGCTTCCGCGTCGGAATTTCCTGATTTCGCGATGGTCTTTTATTTAGCATGAGCACACAATAGATAAAATGTTCATGAAAAACAATTAAGGCTCCAGGATCCTGTTCACCATTACCATCTCAGATTGTGACGGCAGGGAAAACATAGAATAAAAATTTTTGCAAATTGTATTTAAATAGAAATATTTTTCACTAAAACAATATTTGCAATCGAGAAAATATAAACTTATAAGTTATAAAGCATATTAAAAATTTTTGTTTTCAGAAGAAATTAAATTATGTTTGTAATTTCTATATATTATTAATTCAATAGTGTGAGCTTATCATTTTTATATCAGTTATACATCATTTATTTCCAGATATATGTCATTTATTAATTAAAAGATCTCGATAGATAAATTGTGAAAACATTGCATATAATGATATCGTGAACTGATGACAATTTTGCAATAATTGCACTAAAAAGATCGTTATAAATAGTTTTGTCAAAATAAAATTTTTAAATAATATTTGTCTAAAATTGAATAAATTTAATTTAAGGTATCAATACTTTTTAATTGAAAAAACAAATCAGAATACGTTGTTTTCAAATACTCAAATGAACATTTCCGGAAGATCGAATTATATATGCATCCCAAAAGCCGTTTGACTTTAAATTTTTTAGTTTAACTGATGCTAAATGTATAATACTTTATGTTGCAATATTTCTACATTACATATTAAGAATAATTGAATTTTATGCATAATTATATTTCTAAACTATAGTTAAAATATTTTTCTCAATTATTGGACAATTTCTTTCCAAATTTAATTTGATAAATATGCCACTAAAATGATCGCCATTCATTATTGTTTTGCCAAAAACAATAATGTTTTACTATATCGAAATTAATTGTACAAATAGTTATTAATACATGTTTTAAAAAAAGATTATAGTTCTAGCATCTATTTGTATAATATGTATAATATGCCCCTATAATTACAGAATACAAATAAGATTTTGTTAATTTGTATTATATGTGTATAATTTAATAAACGTTGTCCTATCGGAGAAAGAAAGTAAAAAGCCAAGATGTTTTATGCATAAATAATTTTATAAGTTTCCTACAGTAATAACGTTTCAACATCATCATTTTTAGTATTTCAAATTTTAAAGTTAGAAAAGTTATCTGATTTTATTATCTGATTTTCCATTAAATGAAATTTAATATTAATAACATTAATATTATTAATAACATTAATATATATCGCTCACTCTAATCAATTCAATTCTTTCTAAATGATCCTCTATAATTCTCATCATTTAAAAAGATTCGAATTTCCTAGCGAATGATATGCAAGCGATAATATTATTGAATTATCTTTAAGAGATCAGATAATGTAATCTCATTTAATTTTAAAATTTGAAATATTGAAGATGATCTAATAACAAGATTGAAACGTTTTATTACTGTAAAGTATAAATTTATAAAGTTATTTACACATAAAAAATCTAGCGTTGATTTATATGCTGCTCATCCACTATTATTATTATTAATTTAATTATAAAGCCTTTGTCTAAAAAGGAGAGATTTTGATATATTACGAGTCAGTTCTAATGTGATTACAAGTGCTGTATTATTGAAATATATATTTCCATATTATTATATCTTATAGAAATTTGTACTGTGTTTTTTGTTTTTGACCTTATGATTTCAAATAGTAATGATGAATGAACACAGGAAACCTTAAAATTGTGTCATCTCATGTGCAGTTACGTACATATTGCTACAAATTTTCCAATCAACAGTCGTTCAATACATTAGACCTGTTTTTTAAATTTCTTTTTTCATTTTTCTAAATTTCTTGTGATGATTCATTTTCCTCATTTTCTTTTCAAGGAGATAAAGTTGAGGAGATAAAGTAAAAAAATGAACTATACATGCAAGAAGTTCAGCTACAAAGAACAAACCTTTGTCTATCGTGTTCTTGTCCTTATTGCCGCGGGGTTCGCGAGACTCATAGAGCCAGCTCTGGTTCCAGACCGGCTCTTTCAACATCGGGCGTCTAAGCAGCTCACCGGCGCGGCGCGGCGGCGGGCGGCCGAGCGATGTCCATCGACAACACGATTACGAACCACATGTACTCTATGGGTTTCATTTAAAGCTCGCGAGCATTATTTCATCTTTGTTGCTTGTCAAATATTAAACAAGGATACGTGAATGTCAGGAAGAAGCATGAGATGTCCACGATTCCTTTAAATCTTAAAGAACAACAAGAACAATTAATATTAAATACAGTATCTTTTAAGATAAGATATATCTTATTGTGATGTGAATACAACAAATTGGAAATAGAGGCGCTAAATGGTCAAGCTAGAGCTTCTTGCTTAAATAATTTCGTGTATACATATCTAATCCTGATGCAAACTGACAAATTTTATTTATTTTCAGTTTTGAAACGCAATCCTCACGAATTAGAGCAGTAATATCACAAATTAAAAATAATTAAAACTATTTAAACGGATTTAATGATTAATGAGTATTCATAAGAAATAAATTCTGGGAAAGAAAAAAGATTTGGTGGAAGTTATAGAAACATTTTTTGAGACTCAAAGATGGCTATTGTTATAAGTTTAAGTTTTTCCAATTCGAAGATTCAATCAGTATACAATTTAAAGAGAAAAATAAAGCAAATTAGTAAATTACAATAGTAAATTAAATATATGTAATTTTCTATTTTTTTTTATCTGCTGGTAATTAATTAAAAATAATAATATAAAACAAAACAAAAGTTTAATAATTTATACTCGATTTCCTCCCCCTCCCCCCTCCCCTTCGAATTCAAAATTAAGTCTCTAATTTCGTCCTTCACCTCTCTAAACAAAACCTACGCCCATGCAAAGATGAAATAATGCACGCTAGCATTGCAATTTGCGAACTTAAGTGCAATGCACTCTATGTTGATACATGCATGCGCGCGATGATGACGATGTTCGCTAATAAAAAGCTCCTTGGCGGCGTGTAACTGTCCTATCTTCTACCTGAGGCGAATTGCATGCAAAATTGTAAAGGCTATAGCACACAAAAAATTTCAATAGTAGAACATAAGACGATTTTAAACTCATGGCACAGCAATAAAATATAAAGCAGTAAAACGTAAACAATAAATGAATCAGCCATTCAAAGTAGAGAACATAAGACAATAATGTAGTAGTACATCTAAAATGATTTGCTTACTGCTTACGTGTACCAAATATAAGCCAAAACAGATAAAAAAACGTAAGATAATAAGATGTAAGCAGTAAATAAATTGACCAACAATAGAGAACGTAAGGCAATGATCTTATATTCTTTACTGTGATTGATCGATTCACTTATGTTTTACTTCCTTTCTTTCTATTCGCCATGGGATATAATAGGCTTTTTTACAATAAACCACGAACTGAATTTTAAGTCTTAAGTCGTAAGAAAATGATATCAATTATAAACGATTATTCTTCTCATATTTGATTGTGATTGATCAATTTCTTATGGCTTAAGACTTCAGTTTAGATAATGGCTTAGTATAGAAAATCCATATATCTTTAGGCAAGTGACTCATAGAACGTAAACAATAATGGGCTTTCTACAATAAGCTATTACCTAAGCTTTAGTCTTAAGCCGTACGAAATTGACCAATTATAGTCGATCAATTTTTTATAGCTTAAGACTTAAAGTTTAGATAAACAATAAGTGAATTAGCTAATTACAGTAGAGAATAAATGTAAGATAATAATATAAATAGTAGAGAGTGTGTAAAACCAAAATGTTGATTTGCTTACTTTTACATTTTATTTCTTACGTTTTTTTTATCTGCCATAGCCTTAAGACTTTCGCGTTCCGTCTCGCATTTTCGGGTCGCAGTCGCCGCGCGCTGCCCTAAGTAAATATTCCAGAGTGTTCTGGAATATTGTTGTAAAAGGAATCGCCTGTAAAACGAAAGGATAGATCTGAAAAGACAACGACGTTGAAAAAATTCCAAGAAATTACTCAGAACCGAGAGCGTATACGAAATATTTATCTTCCGTGAATTGTCTCGCCCGCGGCATCGAAAATAAGAATGAGACAAAAGAGTGGACTCGAGAGAAACAGAATGTGTTATGAAGTTGAATTTGTTATGAAGCTGGAATTGAAGAGATATTAAATGTGCTATTATATATGTAATGCGTGTGACATTAAATTTATGAATTCCCTGAAATACTGTACGAGTGATAATGGTTGGAAAATTTCATGTATCAATATTGGGGAAATCAACAATTTACAATTAATATCGTCGCGTATAAACGCATTTGGTAGATTACCCAAAAACCTTTTATTCCACGGTGGGCGCGTATTACATTTTACAAATTTATCAAAGATCTGGGTCATGATGAAATTATCGTATAAAACCGGATTGCGGGATTCATCATCTCTTATCCGCGGAATATTCGATAAAAATTAAGTTGTGGTATAGAAGAAGAAATCATGAGTTTTACCTCCCTTTCTGAGGCAAGCGAGTTTCAAGCTTTATTTTGTTGCTGAAACGGTCGACTTCATAAAATGTCGTTCTGTTTCGTTCTCAAGTCGATGTTGTTCCTGGAAGACCACGCCGCCGGGCCGACCAGATAAACATTGTTGATCCCCAAGTATTTTCCTCGAACTTTTTCAACCTCGTACTCTCTCAGGAATATTTTCGAAGTTCATCCGTTTCCTTTACGCACGCTCATAGTACGACTTTCCCAGATAGAACGCAGAAGTCATAATAATACCTTAACACTTTTAATTAGTTACATGAAAATATTCACGTCGTTAAACAAAATAATCTGGATCGCAGCGACTAATTAAAGGTTAAAGATATCCTTCCTAAACAGCACAAAGTTTAAAATTGTAACATAAGACATCTTTTAGATAGAAAAAAATTGTCTTATGATCCGATTTTAGACATTTTTTGTTGTCTGGGTCATGTCATGAACTTATAAATGATAAAAATAAAGTCACGATGACATCCTATAATATAATATCATTATAACTTTTGTGCTCTACTTGAGAAAAATAATATATTGCGCGATGTCATTATAGAAGTCATAAGGCTTATATCATTTAATGTTCATAGCACTCTTGAAATTATTTCATCTTTGTTGTTTATCAAATATTAAACAAGGATACAAATAATATTCATAATATATTCATAATACTCATAAATAATACTCATAAACGCTGTGAGCGCCAAATGAAAGGAAGCCATAATGATACCATAGAAGGGACATCTCTTACATTATAACCTTATAAGTGACAGATGAAGTCATGATGATGTCCTATGATATATGACTCTTATGATATCATGACGACGTTTTATTCACAGTTGGAACATTTGTATTAAATTTAACACATTTATATTTTCCAACTGTATTATTAGTATATTTTTAGTAAAATTAACATTTACAATTAAATTAACGTATATTTTATTCACTAGGAACTCATTTTAAAATACATTACTTTTTATTATTTATATTTCACTTACTTATAAATTACATCATTCTGGCAATAAGAAATATTGAATATTAATTTAACATTCAACTAAATATTCAAATAACATAATCACATTTTGTTAAATTGACATTCGTACATGTTACAAATTTAACACAAAATTTTAACGAGGACTTGAGTGGATTAATTTTAATAAAAATGTAAAATGTTTTTTACTGTGCGGTCATTATGACTCTTGTGGCCATATTTCGATATACACTCCCAGCAATCTTAGTAAATATATTAGATAATATATAAAACTGCTCTAACATGTACATAAATACACATGTTTTACGTCTATGTTATGTGAAATGTTATCGACAATTATCCTCGATGTTTCTTGGACTGTCAGCATAAAAAATCTATATAGTATAATAATCTAAAATATAATAACGTAAACTATAAATATTCAATACTGGCAATGTATATTGGAACACGGCCTCTATGTTCTGTCTGAGTCACCGTCTCAGCCCAATGATCCATGATACAAGTATGCAACACCCGCCGAAGGATGTCAGATCTGCTTCAACAGCTGCGTTTCTAGCATCGAAAGGCACTTATTTAAGGTACTTGCCGCATTTTTTTTCTTTTCTCGAGACTCTCCCGCTTGGAGAACCTCCACAACGTGAATGTTCCAACCGCGTATCGCCCAAGGATGCATGACACCTGCAAAAAAAACCGGGAGAAGTAGCCGCTTCAGCGGCCGTGTATTTACAGCGCAATCGGAAGACGGCAGTGGTATCAAGAGATAACGGAGATGCGAATGAAAAGACGGCTGTGCGATACCCGCGTCCCGGAATTCATGTGAACAATTGCATGGACGTCCCAACTCTCGCGCACAAGCAACCGAAAACTATCCGGCAACGAAGGTACAATGTGCGATGCGCGCCATTTTATTCATTTTATGAGCGCGTTCTTTCTTTATTTTTTTGTTTTACGCGGTCTGATTAATCTTGTTCTGCGACTAATTGCGTGACATGGCGATGGATCGAGCCGAACGTGACGACGGAAACGAGCTAGAATTTTCCCTCCACGATAAATCGCACTGACAGCCTTAACCGATTCTTAATGGTGATCCCTGTTCCCATCTTGTCGGCGATCCAATTAAGATATACATGGTGTCTCAGAAATGGTACGTTTAATCTTGATATCATAGAGATACTTAAGTATTATGTAAATGATGTATAAAGAGAGAATATCGTTTATACAACTTTTCATTGATCCGCGATTATATTCACAGAACAGTGTTTAAAATAAAATAAAATGCATAAGATAGAACGAGATGCATGCACGGAAGAAACGATTTTGCTGAAGTATCTAAAAATTTAGCTAAGTGATTACAAAAAATATTCATACAAGGAAATTTTTTTATAAAAAAAAGTCTTATTTGTAGAAAATAAACATTAATTAGCAATTTTATACAATGAATACATTCTTATGACCTAAACAAACGCTTTACATGTATTACAGAAGCTAAATTTCTCAACTGCATGAATACTTTTTGAGTCATCTAAACAATACACTTTTTGAGTCATCTAAACAATACAATTTTTAATTTTCGTTTATTTTTCAAATGATATATTTTCTATAATTAATACACATCTTTTTGATATATATAATTTTAAGAAACATACAATCTATTTTATTTTTTATGAAAAAGTTAATTACTTAGCAAGAAATGATTGTCAATTAAACATCGAATCGACGTCAAATAAACGACGTAATGTTGAAATCATCATATCAATATTGATTTAACATCAATTCGATAATTCATTTTTTGCTGGATAATATTTACTTTTTAAAAATAAAATTTTTTTTTAAATATTTTCTTTGTACGAATGCTTTTTACACTCATTGTAAATACAGATTTAAAAATAATTTTTGTTGGACTATCAAAATAATTATATAGAATGCTCAAACTAATTGTCAAAATTTTTTGCAACGTTGCACATCATGTTTGAGTTTTTACGTAATTATTTTGATAATTCAACAAAATTATTTTCAAATCTAGCTAAATTTTAAAATATTTCAATACAAAATCGTACTTTTTGTGCACATGATAATAATTTCTTATATGTAAAATGTATCGTTTTTTACGACAAAAGTTAATAATTACTTTTACAAAGAAATAATTTTGTTGAAATTCAACTGGATACAGTTCTGAAAGTAATTTTGTCGGACAAACCATCAAAATAATTATATAGGAAATTTAAGCATGATGTTACAAAACATTTTAACATTCTAACAACAAGTTAGAATATCCTACATACATAGTTATTTTGATGGTTTGAAATTATTATGTACCAGATCTGTATTTAGCTAAATTTTAAGATACTTTAGGAAATTGTTCTTTCTGTGTGGATATCTCATTCTCTCTATCTCATGCATAATCTATCTCAATCTATTTTAAGTTCTGAAAAATACAGCTGATCAAATACGGGAAAAAACGATTTTGTTGAAATTATAAATTTAAAAATTTAGCTGGATACACATATGAAAATAATTTTGTTAGGTCATCAAAATATAAAATATTATATAAAAAACCCAATCGTGATAAGATGGAAAAAGAATTTAACTACTAATTTGAAAATTCTGTAAAAAATTATTTTAATAGTCCAAAAAATTATTTTCAGATTTGTATTTAGCCTTTTAGATACTTCAGCGCGAAATCGTCCTTTCCATAAATATTTGATATCTCCAATTTTTTACTTGAGTATTCTAATTATATCTTCTCGGAATTAAAACCTGTAGTAGAATTTTTTCTTCGGGAAAATTTCAGGATAATTATTCATTGCAGTCTATTAATATTCAACAATCAAACATCTCAATATATCATCTTTTTATCGCAAGTATGACTAGATTTTATCGCAACTTGGGAACGATTCGTGCTACAGTTTTTAGTGTTGGAAAAATTGATCTGGGATTAGCAAGCATCGTTAAAATAATAGTTGCGGTACACCCCGTAGATGAAGTAACAAAATTTAATTAATCGAGGTTAACGCCGATCGGTATCGCTGCAACCGGTCCCAACCGCCCATCATATTACTCTACAAGATAACCGCTGTCGTTAGCATGACCAGATAAATATTGTCACTGAATATTGTCAGGTAACTCGGGCGTAACCACGTTTTCGCACTCCATTTTTATCTAATCGATACATGGTCGTTACTTTCCCTACATGTCGCGTGCATTAATTACAAATAATGGTTTTTCGCACTGTCGCTTGTTCGATCATTTAATAAATAGGCTAAAGCTTGGATTAATAAGGCAATAACATATACGTAAAACCGGTTACGTTAATATATGTTTATAATGCATCCATCATATAATCACATATTGATATACGTGAAGTAAACATTCGACAGAATAAAATTTGAATTTTATATGATAAATTAATGACACAGATAATATTTATATAGTGTTCTATACATGGAAAGTACAGTTTTTTTTACATAAAAATTTAGCTATCATTGAAAAAATAGATTTGATAGTTCAGCAAAGCTATAACTTACTGCGCGAATTCAACATTTATAACTAAGAAGATTTGATGATTCAGCAAAGAAATCATGTCTGTAAGCAACTATCAGTATGTTAATTCAGCTAATTGTTTCAATGGAAATTGCTAATATAACAAGTTTTTTCATTACAGCAAAATGCATTATCTTAATATGTTTTATTAAAAATTTTGATTTATTTATTGGACTGATTTTCATAAAAAATTATCTTTGCTGTATTAAATAATTTGTTGTGCTGTCCCAACAAATCTAATTACCTATAATCGCTAATTTTAATCAGTCGCATAATTTAGCTACTTTAACATAGTTAGAAAACTAACTGTCTATATATTATGATGGTGCATTTGAATTAGTGAAGTTTAAATTGTTTTAACAAATTTTTTCTCTTTTGTGTAAATACAAATTAAAAAATAATTTTGTTGGACTATCAATACAATTACGTAGATCGCTCAAGTATAATAAGTATAATGCTGCAAATAATAATTTTTGATATTCGAGTAATCAGCTTAAATGTCCTTATAATTATTTTGATCTGATAAAATTATTTTTAGATCTTGCTAAATATTTAAATATTTTAATAAAAAAAACTTTTTTCTGTAGCATTCAATAAGAAATACATCATCCAGGATTATGGGTGTGGTCAAAGTCTCACTACAAGTACTTTGAAACATTCGATTGACCAAACAAAAGAAAGAATTTTACGAACTGACCGATCACCGTTCAAAGAACGTTTCGAAGCATTTGTAGCATTAGTCTTATTGTATTCTCGTTACAAAAATCAATTGATTTCAAACTAAATTGATTTCAAAATTTATATGAAAAGTTCGCGCGACTGGATATAATATCTAATCGTATTATTAAAATTCATATCAGATTTTAAAAAAAAAAGATTGAACGGATTTGTGAATGTAACAAGTAAATCGACTCTATTTGGATTACTATTGAAAATTGCGAGTCACATCCGTGCGATTGTAATTGCACGAGTAGAATCGGATTGCGAGTACGAATCATCGCTACTGCGAGTTTCATAACGTTGATTGTTTGAATCACATTCGTGCGGTTGCATGCAGTTGCATGAGCTAGAGTAGAACTGTGAGTTCGAATCGCTGCTACTGCAAGTTTCAAAGCTGGCTGATCGAAATATTTCCCGAAGATCGTCCGTTATGTTTGATCGTTTATCGGCGGGCGACAAGTAATCCAAAAGGTCAGCAACAATTTCTCGACGTGGTCTGTTGAAAAATGTACCTACAACCTCGTGAATATCGATGAGCGGCTGCTTCGATAGGACGTGCCTGCGAGAGCGATTTTAATGACGTATCATTAATCTCCAACGATATTCTCGTCACGTATCAAATATTATAATTGGCGTTTCGCGTTTTTTATAAAATTATTATTAGGGAAGAGACATAAATTGAATATAAAAATTCTACACTGTGATACACACATGAAAAAAATAGTTCACTGAAATATCTAAAAGATACAGACTAGAAAATAATTTTGCTGGACCGTTAAAATAATTATATAGGACGCTTAAATTAAATTGCTAAAATGTTAAAACGTTTTGCAGCATACATCATGTGTGAACATTCTGTATAATTATTTTGATGATCCAACAAAATTATGTTCAGATCTGTATCTGAATAAAATTTTAGATACTTACATCAGCAAAACTATGTAAATTTGAACATAGATACATACATTTCGTTGGATCATTAAAATATTTAAAACGTTTAAAAGTTGATAATTTTGCTACAAAAAGCGTTAGCAACCAGTTTAAACATCCTATATAATTATTTTGATGATCCAAACAAAATTAATTTCAGGTCCGTGTTTATAACTGAATTTTTAAATATTTCATCAAAATCGTTTTTTTCGTGTATTTATTTTCCTAATGTAATTATAAAATATTAGATGCGAGCGTACCTTAATAAAATACCGATCAGACCTCTGATTTCCGGGTGTGATTTAAAGTAAATTTCGTTTTCCTTTCGAATCATCATTTTCATTTTGTTCAAAGCTTGTTTCTGATCTCTCGTTAGAGCGCCCACATCGTAATTTTGCATGCCGTGCGGTGGATCCGCTGGATGAAAAGCGTTTCGGGCTTTAAAAGGCTGGTTAGACATAATGATCACCGAAATATCTCTTGACAAGGAAGTCCGCTAACGAAGCATGCTTGTCACGCGTAATATCTCCAGTATGTCAAATTTCAAATTATTACTTCGTATAATATTTGTTTGCATTTGTTCATGCGCAAATCGCGCGACACGACGCGACGAGCAGTCCGTAAAATGCAGAAGTGACTTGACCGACAAAAAAATTTGACGCATATAAATTAGCTTTTGTTTTAACGCAAAATAACATACACGAATCTGCACACACGCGACGCTACGGCACGGCATAAATATTGATGCAATCTATGACAGCGATATCCAGGCGATGACTCACGTCATGTCCATGTATACTTGCGAAGATTAGCTAACTATAAGCCTTTCTAGTTAACAGCTTTATGTGGAAAACTCAAGATGAATAGATGTATATACATATACGTTAAAAATACATGGAACGTTAATTCTAATAATAGAGACAAGTATGAAAATCGATTTAACAAAAAAGATATTTTAATACGAATTTTAATGTAATAATATATATCTTTATACAAATAATTGCGATTAAAATACTAATAACATAATATATCGATAACTTTATATCACATAGAATGAGAGATTATAATATATTTTTTTTTCTTTATGCTCGCAGAGGATGTATATAGAAAAAGTATTTTATTAATTTTTTTATTAAGATTTAAGTATATCAGTTCAAACTTACGCTTTAATCACATTTTTTAATTGTTTACAGTTTGTTACGTAAATGCTGGTCATGGATATATTTTCGTTTTGATAGATTCTCTGAGTCGAATATCTCTCTACAATTTTACATATGAATTTATTTCCAGATCGTGTTCCTGCATTCTAAAATAACAGAGCTTCTCGGTTTTCTTTCAAAAAATATTCGGTTTGCCCTATTTATAAAATATTGCAAATTAATATTATAACAAGTCATATTTATATACATTTTAATTACTATATTTAATTACTATATTTATTAATTAATAAATCGAGTGACAAATTAGTTGTTCATTTTAAGTTCATTTAGTTCATTTTAATCTTTTTATTTCTCTTATATTATGTACGCGACATTTATTCTTTATTGCATTTTTAGAAATATCTGATTCTGTTATTATATGGTTGATTCAAGATCAACTATGAGTCTTTTTATTTTTTTGCCATGTGGCGAACGGAATGAAACATTAAATCAATATGTCATTAATAAGTAGGTTCGTAGGCTTTGTTTATTGATTCCGCGCGATGTTATTGCGCTATCGAGAAGATATCGTTATTTGGTAATTTTTTCTAGCAAATTCCATTGTTAATTGACTTGTTTATGTTCCCATAATTGACTAGATATTTGAATATTTATATACAGAAAGAATTTTGTTGAAAATCTAAAAAAATTTAGCCAGATACAGATCTGAAAATAATTTTGTCGGATCAAAATAATTACATACACTGAAAAAATGTGTTAAATTTTAATAAATCTTGCGCTTGAAAAGTACCGAGAGGGTAAGACTAAATATTTACTAAATATACATTTTTTGGTGCAAGCTATTAATTTTATTTAATTTTTATTGAGTAAATATTTATTATTGTAAATAAAGCTTAGTTGGTACTGTTCAAATAAATATTCATTAAAATTTATACATTTTTTTTCAGTGCAGGAGTCTCAAGCATGATGAGCAGGTTTTTCTGTAAAAAATTTTGATGTTCTGCAGATAGAAAAATATATACTGTACGATGCAAGTAATAATTACTTCTTTCAAATATTTCAAAATTTCATATATCCGTAAATCTATCACAAATTCATTACACGTATTAAATTTATTCAAACTATATTCTGAATCTTAATAAGTTTAATATTTATATTTATATTTAAAGATTATTAAATCAAAACAAATTTGTTTGTATGTATTATAAAGTCATTTCTTCAATAAATTCTTTTATATTCTTCAAAAGAAAATAAATTTTTGTTTTGAATAATATAATAATGAATTTGTCTAAAATTTGTATGAGTATTCCATTTTAAAATTAGTATCAAGAATATATTTTGTATTAAAGATAATTGTTACTTAAAAATATGAAAGAAATTCAGTAATTACTTTTCTTAGCAATAAAATAATATTTTTCTGTGCGTAGCGACCAGTTTGAGTATCCTATATAATTATTTTAACAAAATTATTTTTAGATCTGTATTTATCTAAATTTTTAGATACTTTAACAGAATCATTCTTTTCGTGACATCTGTGATATTTACACGAGAACCTTTCCGTCTACTTAATACTAGGTACAAAAATGACATTCGGTAGAAAATAAAGAATATCTCCCGAGCATTTTGCAGTTATATTTCAACCTGTTAGCACAGGAGACGAGGTTTTCCCGCAAGAGGAGAGAATCACGTTCTTATTGCGTCTTTTCATGGTGCGGAAGATCGCCTGCAAAAAGCGCCCGCCGCTGATGTATCTTCCGCGTTGTATACTAACAGGTTAATATTCTACACGTAGTAAAACAAAAAAGATAATACGAGCGCGCGGGGGCGAGTGATGGCGCGTCGCGAATACGGTAATTAAAATGCCCCGGCAGGAAACGACGTCGCGCCACGACTCCTTTATTATCCTACCACGCGACGACGCCACGTACCCGAGTTTTTCTGCGACTCATCGCTCAGTTCGCGGCATCGGATATTGCGGCGGCAGCAACATTGTTGATTTTTTTTATTTCTTCTTTTCCTCGAGATGGGGGTTTTCTGCGGGTTGCGCAAGAAAGTAATGCAAATGCCCGCGAGCGCACAATTTGCGCGAACTAGCAGGAGGAACTATCGTCGCCGCGCGATTATGTAACCGTTGTATGACAATAGAAGGAGTATCCCATAATTTTTCACGCTGCGGTTGCGGTTGATAAGAACTTGATCCATCACGCATGTATTTTATCGACGGTCCAAGTTAATTCTAAATCGCGCAAAGTCATTGGTTTGCTTCTATGAGATTGCGATAATCTCAGGCTTCTTCTTGACGCATCGCAACGTCAACAAGTTAACGAGTTTCCGTCGTTGTTTCTTGTGGGTAGCGAACATCAAAAGCCACAGAATCGGCCATATTAGTCGGCATATCTTCATCACCACGAGCTTGTTCATGCAAGCGAAGAGCAAGCCGAAAAACCATGGTGCGCCCATCAGCAAGTACAGCTGCAAGAAGAGGAAGTACTTTTTCCTAAGAGCGTTGGACTGATTCCTCGTCGCTATCTCTGTGCTTTGTTGTATTCGTATAATCTTGTACGTAGTGAACACAAATAGCACATTGTTCAGGAGGAGTGTCAGCATAGGTAGGCCGAAGAAATATAAGTTCACCACGTAGTTCGGCCCGTCATGATAACGGCGGTAATTCGGCTTAAACGGGAGGTCCTCCGGGATGCCAGGGCAAAATTCCAAGATGATAGCGACGACGGCGGGTAGGAAGGCGCCGCCCCACGCGAAAACTCCGTACAGCCGGAGTCGCCTGTTCTCCTCTTGATTCGTCTGCTTACCCGAGCTTATCATCCAGCGAAACCGCGTAATGGACAGTGCCATGTCGAAGCAGATCACATTCAACCAGAATACCGTGGCGTTCGTAAAGTACTGCATTAGTACCCACAAGAATGTTTCCAAGTTGTCGCTCATCGAGATGCCGCACAAGTTACAGTAGCCGAGAAACGTCAGCAAGGACCCCTGCAGCAGCAGGCAGACGTTGTGGCGGAGCACCGCGCGATTGTAGATGCTCCTGGCGAGTTGCGGAACAGACAGGTATACCACGACGACGATAATGGTGAGAGCAACGTGGGCCACGTTGGTGTCCATGTAAGTCTGAGTGCCCCAGAAGAACACATTCCTTAGATCGCTGCAGTGATGAGCAATCTGCGTTTCATTCTCCTTTGACGATACATTCGTCATGCTGACGGTGGTAATGGTGGTGATGATCGTCACAGTAATGATCGTCGTCGTCGTCGTTGTCGTCGTTGTCGTGGTTTTCATTATCACTGTCGTCTCCGTCGAATTCTCTCGAGTCACTTCTGAGACTCCGGTCTCCGCGCATTTGATCAGCACCGTCGTACCGTTGATCATGTTTTCGATACAATAGTCCCTCGGCGCGCGAAAGATGGAATAAATGCGAGGGAGGTCGTATGGATGATATTGCAAATCGTCCTCCTCGCCCTTATCGCGGCAGTTCAAGCCCTGCACGGACGTAATCAATGTGGTAATCTGCTGCGGATGTTGGGCGATTGTTCGCAAGGCATCGTGCGTGGTGTAGTTGAACTTGTTCGGTTCCTCGTGGACACACTCTAGGTCTTCGTTGAACGCGTAACCGGCGAAGCAGCATTTCTTCGACGCGTTTGATCGATGCACGACCTCCGGATGACTCGGACGGGCCGCGATCGGGACCAGGTGTAGCAGAAGAATCGCGATGAACGATGGCACGTGCATGCTGACACACCCGATGCTTCACGTCCTCGCACTGACCGACCGTATCCGGAGACTCCGGAGTGTGACGATCACGGACGTGTCTTCCCGGCATTTGACAAGTCGGAAACAATCGGGGACTGACGATGTCTTGCCGGCGCAGTATCGCCGCCGTGATTTTTCTTTCATTTCTCTGGATGACGCAGCCATGCCAGACATATGAACGTTTATCGTGTGATGGTAGTAGACAGGTTCCAACACAGACAATTATCGTGGCTGCAAGCCACGGACAATACATGCGGTCAATTTTCACAACATGACTACTATTTCCAGTAAAATCAATGAATCTTATGGAAACGAGAGTTTTGAAATCTTTCAATCGACGCATTGCGTAATGCATTGTTATAAAAACGATTGATACTGAGAGGAAGCGAAGTGTTGCCTGATTATGTTGCTGAACTTTCCATTTCTTGAAAATTTAAGGAGGTGTTTCAGTCTTTTCACATATAAGAATTTAATCAAATATTAAAATAAGTTTTAATTAAATTAATAATTAATGAGTACACTGAAAGAAAGAATGATCTTGCAATTATAGTGAAAATTATCTATAAATACGAAAAATTTAGTTAAAATGAACTAGCAAACACTACGATATTGGATATGTTTTATGTCTAATCAATATACATGATAGAGATAGAATTTATATCCAAACCATTATTGTCAAATTTATTCAGACAGTCTCGCTATAATGCTCTTCTCTAAATGTGATTCATATTTAATTATGAAACCTAAATTTTTTTGCATATATTGTTAAAATATTGTGCTATGAACTGTCTGCGTATGATACACGATTTTTTTCTATCACTAAAATATTTTTTTGCGAGTAAGCATTCCTGAATTTTTCAGATTTTTTTGACCGTACAGCTTTCTTAAAATAATTTTCTAAAATAGCTTAAATTCTTATTAGAAAAAAGATTTAATTGTAAACAAAACATATGAATTGTGAAGAGTTATATGGATATAAAAGAATGAAATTTAAAGAATATTTTAAAATAAAAAAAAATGAAATTTCATCGTATCATTTTTGTGTAAGAGTGTAATATGTTCATTAATTCTCTTTAAATGATGTCACATTAGTAAAAACGTAACAACGTCGTTTCCACCAGAATATCAATACCTAAATTAAATTTAAATAATTACTATAAACAATTTTTCTTCAATATTTTCCACAAAAATATTCATTTCTGTCGTAAAAAAATTAAATTTCATTCATTATTTATTTTTTAGAAGATAGCAATAGCATTTTGTTCCTTTATGCTCTCGTGTTTAAGATAAGGAAAATTACGTAATTTCCCTTCATTTTTGAAAAACCTTAAAAATAAGATGTATTTCTTTGTAATAAGATATTTTTGTTGAATTTATAAGAAGCCATGCATTAATTCATATATTTAAAATATTATACTTAATTTAATATCAATTTTATGTAGCTTTATTAAATTTAAATTGAATAAGAGAATCCTATTTTTATTCAAAATGGATCTTGATGCTTAATAATATATATATGTAAATAATTGTAGATACATATATATATATATATATATATATGTAAATAAATTTATAAATACATTTATCAGTTGTTTAAACTGCGCTAATTCAGTTGTCGGTTTTGAAATGCATTCATAAACTAAAGTTGGAAATAAATCACACAAATTACATAATCGTTAATTGAAAAATGAAAAATTTATAAATTTATAAATATATAAAAATATATAAATATATAAATATATAACGTATATAAATATTAAAACACCGAGATTTGTGACGAAAATTGGATTTTTTCTGTTATTTAATTTATTTTTATTAATTTAATTTTTCCATTTATAATTGTTTAATAGATTTTTAATAAAAATTTAAAATATATAATAAAATTGCATAAAAAACTAAATTATATTAGAATGGTATTACATACATAATGGTAATACATACTTTATTAGATTTTTAATACAAATTTATTAGACTATGGATTTGTGATAAAAATATAAAAAGAAATAAAATCATAAATAAATCACAAGAATTTTTTAATGAATAATTTAAAAAAATAGTATTCTGATATAAATTATGTAGATTACATGATTCAGATTTGAAATAAATATTATTTAAATCACAATGTCAATGTTAGGCGTAATTGTTATATACTTTGTCACAGGTTTGCCGTGCGAATTGTTTGCAAAGTGTAGAATATTCGCGACGTAGTACAGCGCGGCACAGTTGACTATCGATTTTACGACCAATTAATCGCGAGACACAAAGGATTTTTCGTATATTTATGTGACACAGCATGCATCTGCTCGAACGCGCGTCAATCATGTCGACGTGTGCGTGCTGAACATGCAAAGAGTTTCCTCTTGGCGTCGTACGTTTCTCTGTTCGGGGAAGAGCGTCGACGCGCGGAAAGCGCTTAACGTCACGAACAGTGCGATTGTTGTGGGCAATAAATAAATCCCCATCTTGATCCTTCGCGGACGCGGCGAGGATACCGGTACAGCTGCGAAATAGCGAAGACCTCCGCGAACACGTGAAGGTGAACGCCGTGGAAGGGGGACAAGGACGAGAAGAAAAAGGTAGGGTGATACTGGAGTGGTGTGTCGAGTAACGAACGCAACTATTGTTGTTGGTGGTAGCGGCGAAGAGACCGTCGACTTGAATCGCGATCTTCTCGAGAGAATTGCAAGTCGCGAGACAGAGCCTTACGAAATTAACTGTTCGAGCGAAGTTATCGCTAATCAGGCATGAGATTATGCGATTATCCTATTTGCGCGTGAAAAGTGCATTTATTTTTGCTGGAACTAGGTTGAAAATATTTATAATGTAGATTATTTATCATATAAATAAATGTATTATGAACATGGAAGTATATATTGGAAAGCATAAATATATATACATATATATCGGAAGGTATAAATGCAATAATTAAATGGTAATAATTTATTATTTTATTTTGTTATATGAGATAATAATATATAATTGACAATTGATATAGTAACCAATAATCGATAGCTGACGATCTGTCGGCTATGTTACATAAGATGTTATTATAAGATGCTTCAAAAAATTTTTTTTTAATAATTAATCACATGTATATTTCTTTTCTCATTTCTTTTTTTCTCTATTTATGTAACTACAAAATATTATATTTAGATTTTTAATTTTAACTTTGCTACATGTTACATGCGGTCGATACTATTGTAACCTCAGCTTCAACATATAGAATGTCGATGCTAGATGACGCCAGACTCTCAAACAATTCACGGTCGGTAAATTTAAATAAGTGATCGTCCTCCATTTTGTTCCAATCCTTCACATTAGCGCGTTTGAATTTAAATTATTCTCGGAATCAGATACAAACAATTTGACCAACAAAAGGAGAGTGCCATTAAATATTTATCGTACTTGAAATAAATGAAACAATTATAAAAGCAGCAAGTAGAACAATCAGTTTCTCGTAAATCAATCTTGCTTTTGATTTATAATCTTCATTCTAATATTGTTCCAATCCGCTATAGCCGCGTTAAAAGAATTAAATTATTAATATTAATATTAATTTTGAGAGCTAAACAATTTTGCGCTTCGTCAACTAAATTCGAAAATACGTTAATGCTGCCGATAGCGATGAATGAATAAAAATACTTTCAAAAAGCTATTGTATTGCTTGATAATTTTTCATTTTATTCAGCTTGTAATTTTCTATTTAAAAATTACTAACACAAACTCATAAAAATTCGAAAGACAAAGAGATCTTTTGAAAATAGAGCTTTTAAGCTTTAAAACATTTTTTTTTAATTTAAATTTCGTTCATTTTCAACAAAATTACAGCTGTGTGAATTTTAAAGTTCATAGCGCTATGAACTTGTCCTGCTCTAATCATTTTTATATTTTAATATTTTAATATATAAATTTATAAATTTTTGAGGAAGTCATAAAGGAAGATTTCCCTATATTATAACAATACAATTTATATTCTATATCATATGTATATAAAACAATTTTTACGTATCCGCTCAGCGAAATGTCATTGGCAATTTACAATAAGTCATTATCTAAGCTTTAAATTTTAAATCGTAAAAAATTGATTAATCATAATTAATTATTCTTCTCACATTCGACTGTGATTGGTCAATTGCTTAAAACTTAGATAATGGCTTATTGTAAAGCTCAAAGATTTTCACGGGATATATTGTATCTTTCGAAAAACGCAGACAAAACAAAGCGCCATCGGATGCCCGCACCCATGGCCCACGAGGATGTATTGTTGTGGGGGGGATTATTGTGATTAGAGGCTTTATTGACACTGTCAGGATGGATACATGATAACGGTCAAGACAGCTTGGAGCAAAAGAGCTAGCAGGAGATCAATTTCTTTGATCGTTAGGTCGTTGGCAGTGCCGGTACCGTTGTTGCATAGATTAGTCTCGCAACAGGCGGTACAAGCATAGAGCTTGGTGCGTTCGCCGATCACGATGCACCCGGGCTCGCATTTGTTCGTGCAATTTCTTTGGAGAGACCACGTCTTCGGACTGGAGGTCGAGTTCTCGGTGCTGGTGGTGTAGGAAAATCGCTTTACCTGCAACGCACGAATTCATATTGTATTTCAATTTTATTAAGTGTGCAGTTTTACCGAGCGAGTCCTTCTGTGGAGCTCTCATATGAGATTTATTCGGAAACATTAGAGGAGATTATCATAATTACATTGTAAATCAGATGATATAGTCATAACTGCGATGGAAAAGAAACTTGTTTGCTTCATCATTATGTAATCATCTTTTCTGGATGAGTGACTTTATATACTATTGAGAGCTTTCATAACGATGTTTCTGCGTAGGAAAATTTAACAGTGGGATTTTATACGAGGATTTATGTCACAAAGGAAAACCAATAGCTCGGATTCTACATACTTTGTATATTTTGTCGATGTGTGTGATATTGAGTCTTTTTTAAAAAACAGAATATTGCGAAAGTGATTGTTTTTAGTGATTGTTTTTAATGCGTATGTGTAAATAATATCGAAAATATTAATAAGTATAAAGATCATTTATGATTTTTTAAGTTAGCATTTTGAACACATTAGCATTTCTATTAAAAATTAAAAATTTTTAGAAGAATTGTACGGTATTTTTTCATATTATTCCCTCATTATATCAAAAATTATGAATGAAATCTTTTCTATATCACTGGCATTTCGACAATTGCTATACCGATAAATAAACGATATGACATATCTCATGCATGTAATAATTTAACCGCATGTAATAATAAATAAACGCTTGAACGTGATGTTTGTATGTATGTTCAATTATATATATTAATTTGCTCAGATAAACAAGGTTTAAATTATCGTAACAAGTTCGCATTAAATGAGAATTCATCACGGACTCGTTCGTTAAAATCTCGCTTCAACTAACTCGGAGCAACTGGTAACTATTCCAATTTTCCTCTGAAAGTAGGTCAATCACATCAATCACGTTTCTACATAATATTGTATTCTGTATAAAATGTTTGGTGTGTATGTGTTTGTATGAGAAATTATGATGCAAATCTTAATATAGAAGGATTGTTGCATTTGACGCTAATCGAGTGTAAGAACGAAAGGTACAAACTTATCTCGTCTTACCATGCAGATTCTTCTGTCGTCCATGCATTTGTGCTCGTAGTCACTGAAATTGCCACTATTGCCAGTGATACATTTCTCACCGTGATCCATAGTGAAGCACTGATAACACCATAAGTCGTTGGCTCTTTCAGAAGCCGCGTGGGTCCGATGCTCTTTTGACATTAGCTGTCCTGTTTTATTATAAAAGCCATTCGTATTACGTATATATACATGCATATGTAATCGATATATATACATGCATATGTAATCGATACAATTATATCAAAAGTTCAAACGCATAGAAAGTAGGACGTTTGTATAAAAAAGTTAGCAAATTTATTTTTTACTAATTTAATCTAATGTGCTAATTATATACATATATGCTTGTTATAAAGATTTCATATAAGTTTATCATAAAGCAAAACAGAAAAGATACATAAAAATTAATTAATTAGATATTAATTAATTTTATTTAAAATCATATATGTAAAAATATTTTAATAATTAGAATGAACATAATATTGCAACAGTATGTAAAAAAACATATTAACTCATTATTTTGCAGATATTCAACTGTTTCAGATAGTTATAATTTATATGAAGCAAGAATAACTTTGAGAAACTGATCTTTGGCCAATTTTTTAATATAAATAGCTCATTCTAAAATGATGGCAAATTTGTCATCGAATCATATTCCTGCATTCCAAAAATATAACTTTTAGAAACATATATTGAAAACTTAAAAAAGAAAAAAGAGAAAAAAATTGTAGATTATATTCTACAGATAATTTATCTTTTATAAATTCTTTTCGTTTTTAATACATTTAATAATTATTTTTTTGCGCTCGTGAATCATCAAAGATAAATTTATTGAGATAAAAGTATTTAAAACAAAGATGCTTTTAGGGCAATCCTAGTGTTAAAAAATTTCATTGTTCTGTTTCAGGTTTATATCAAAAAGAATTGAACAATAGTTCTTCCTAAATATCTTTTCAGAATCATATATCTTTTTGATATTTTTTCGATATCTTTAAAGGGGGGGGGGGGACAAGCTTGGATGCTTTAATTACGCTATTGCCATGTCGAAATTCAGGTTTTACCAAATATTTAAATGTTTCTTTTCCTTCTTACCGTCCTATTACATAACATATAAAATTAGTTTTATATGATTACATGTAGAAAGTACCGTGGCGCTGCCAAGCTTCCGAAAAAAGTGCCTTGGCGCTAGACTTCGCCAGAATTACTCGACTACATCCATTAATTGTGACAGTATATCGCACAATTACATTTTTATTCAAAATCTTCCACACTTACCGTTCATAAGAGCCATTAATGTGACAAGCAGGAAGCATGTGATAAGGACGTGCACATTCATGTTCATCTCGAAGGGGTCTGGCTTCGTCGCGAGACTAAACTAATTGTAACGATCCGACAATAAGTGGACAACTCACATCTTCGAGATTGCTTTCGCGCGATTCACACGCGAGTCTTACGTGACAGTTGCAAAAAATCAACCAGATGATGCCTGATGGTCCAGCCAGCAAACGGCGGCTGGCTCCGCCATGTTGCGTCGGCGTCGACGTCGACGCCTGCGTCACAGCTGCGTCGAGCTTGCTCCAGAAACCTCGAAAGTCGAAAATCAATATTCGTAACTGGCGAAAACATCGAAAGCATTTGTCTCTACACCACTCGACGTCAAAACTATTGGGCGACGCTTATGATCGCCGTTGGGCTGAATTTGAAACATCACTTGAGATGAAAGACATCTGAATGCATGTCCTTTCCTTCATCGTCCGTTATATAGTATGTAATTAATCTTAGAGGTGAACGCGCAGGGAAATACCATTCTATCGCGTTGACAACCTTAACCTTTTGATAATCATCGCCAATTGTTGTTATCGCAAAAGAGATGACGCGTTTTGTCGTGAACGTTAAATAAAAGCACAAATATCTGCGTGATCGATAGAGGTGTTCCGAGGTTCCTGAAACTTGTGACGGAATTTCCGGGATTCGATACGTATGATGTCATTCAATAGCATTCGACACTATTTAAATTTAGTTTTAAATATAGTTTCATAAATATCTCTCTATATAATTATTCGGAATTGATTTTTTTATCTATAATAAAAAAAAAGCAGAAGCAATAGCAATAATAAATTCGCTGCTTATTTAATCATTTAAAAAACATAATTATTGGTAAAATGTAAATTTGATGCTTTTTAAAATTTTATTTTCCGCTTTTTAAATTTAATATACATATATATATTGATGGCATATATAATAATATCTTGACGCTTTTTATAGGAGTGCAAGCTAGTGACATCTAGTTTGGAAAGAAGCAATATGATAAAATATATGATAAAGTATATTATATCGCCTCATTTTATTCAACTACTCAATATTATCTCGAGTAAATTTTTTTCTAAATTATACACATATATTTACCCAAAGTTATTAACTACAAAGATAATATAAATTAGAAATAATGGGGAATTTCTCTCTCTTATCATTATGCTAAGAACCTTTTCGTGAAAATTTTATCCCTCACTCCCTTTTTTCTTTATAGGCATACCCTAGAAGCACTTTTCTCATGCGTTAGTAAGAATCATAAAGAATCTCTTTATGTCTTTTTCACCATTTGCAACCGCCAGCGATTTTCAATATTGTAGAGAATGTAGAGGAATGTTTTTTGAAATATATTTGATTCGCAAAATATATTTCAGAATACGAGTCATCGCTGGCGATTAACGTTTTTATTTTCCGATTTTGGATGATTAAATGGGAAAATAGCTCAAGTTTGTTTGAAAGCGGATTTACCAAACTTTATAATGGATGTACATGTCCACCTGGGACAGCGTTCTGCCACTTTACTATATCCAGACAGTTGTGGTCATGCTGAATTGGTCACACGCACATACATACACACACACACACACACACACACACACACACACACACACACACACACACAACACTACGACGTACGTACGTACCGACCGACGACGTACTACTAACTAACTAACAAAACTAACAAACGTAACGTAACGTTACGTAGTAGTACGTA
>NW_012130105.1:1041943-1058267 GCF_000143395.1 Atta cephalotes | reverse complement strand
TAGTATANNACTTAATAATAATATANATAATAATTAATTAGTATTATATTAGAACTAACTACTACTAACACTACTACTACACACACACACACACACTACACACACACACACACACACACACACACACACACACACACACACACACACACACACACACACACACAATAGCATTGTTCATACTTGAGTTTCTTACGTAATTATTTTTATGATCTAAAATGTAATAAAAATGTAATAAAATTATTTTTAGATTTATATCCATTTAAATTTTTAAATACTTTATTATACTTTAGGAAAATTATTTTTTCTTACATTATTATACTGCTTATTGTATATTATTTTTAATTTATTATTAGCTCCAATTTTAATAACGATATCTTGTTTACCTTCAACGTAGATTGATCAAAACAACTTCGTTTACTCCGTTATAAAATTACTCCTAATGCGTCTTAATCATTTATTACGTAATGTTTGATGAAAAGAAGAAAAAATATTTCGAACGGTATATTATAATTTGTAAGTTTCCGAACGACTAAGTTTCTTATTATAATCTTCTTTATCAAACGGTTCTTTCAAAGATTTATTTCATTATATAATGTTGCAATATGTCTTTTGTATTTATAACTGTACGTAATCTACAGAATAGGAAAACTTTGAAATAAATAAACAATGTATTAAACTTTTGTCTTTACAGGCAACGAATTAATACAGAATATTAGTCCGTAAATTAAATTCTTTTTTATAGAACTCTTTATGAGTGCGTGTTCTATAAGAGTTTATGAAAAATATATCTTGAATTTTTATGGCAGTTTAATGGCGTGAGTCAATATTAACTATATACAACTGTCAATATTTCAGCATACCTATTTTTATCCGTTAAACGTTAAATTAACGTTAAAAGAAGCAGAAAGAATTTTTTCTTTCAGATATAACATTCAAAATAATTTCAAGCGGTATATTCATCGCAGTCTATATTGCACCTGCACATTGCAGGGGTGAATACCCGCAGGGGAATCGATTTCAGGTTTCCCAGACAGCGGCTGTTATGACTTTTACCGGCGAATGAACCTCTTTTGATATATCAGCAAGCATTCAGTCGATGTTCAAGGAAAAAGAAACTAAAGCGAAAGCAAATATGAAATGACTTGGTACGTCTATTGTATAGAGTGGACAGAAACTGATCGAGATATTTTTAGAACGCCTCAATTTCAATGCGCCTTATTTTTTATAAAATAACAAGATTTGGGAAAGTTATTTTTCAGATTACCTTGCCTGTGTTTGTTATAAAAATTGAGTATAAAAGGTAATACAAAATTGGAGCAAATGTGATAAAATATAATATAAAAAATAAAATATTCAAACTTATTATACTTAATTTTTATAATAAAAGGTAATTTATTATGTATCTTATTATGTAACTTTCCCAACACTGATAATAACGTATTTTATTCTGTAGGTATAAAAATTAAAATATAAAATTTTTAAATCTCTTATTATTTTATCGACATTCAGCTTCTGTTACATACATTTGTAAATAAATGCCGTTGTCTATTTAATAAATAATAAAGCGATTATTTATATTGAGTCGCATATTCATAATATTACCTCCTTTAGAATTATTTCTTTTCAGAAATATCTGCAATAGATATTGAAAGAAGGCTTTTGTTCGCTAAAACTCTCTGAAGCTATTATCTAGATTACCGTTTAAATACAAATTACATTTATAAATTGTAAAGATATTCTTTTCAGAGAGTCAAATCACACAGACATATAAGTCAAATGGCGTGTATAATGCGATACCGATTTATGCGGCGAATACACGAATTGTATCCGTCATCTCCGAAAATATCAAATTTCGATATTTGCACAGAGGATGTCAACAACGATTTACAAATACCCCTTCGCATGCAGTCGACATAGAAGAGCGCAGGAGTTTAACGTCACCGGGTTTCGCACTATAGAGAATATATAATCCATTTCGTCACGTTATTCTATCGTTATCGATCTGCCCCTCGTGCGAAGTAAAAATAAGAAATAAATAACGAAATCTGTCGAAATCGAACTCACGAGGGAAGAAATATTTCACGTGGAAAGTCAGCTCCAGGATGACGCGCATCCGGTCAATAGTTCCATAAACAAGCATTCGCGGATGTATTTTTGTATATATATATATATATTAGGAGAATTATCTCCGAGATATAAATTGCACAAGGGGGGGGCCTATAATTTTTCCAACTAGCATTCGCCACGTTATTCGCGCGACGCGTAAGAAATCTGCGTCTCGGTAGCGTCGCGATGTGGAAGAGAAATGTCAGGTAATAAGTAGCTTTAATATTATTTTATGAGCCGCCTCGCAGGGCGAATATAATTTTCGGATGAAAAAATTGTTTACAACACGATTTTACACGTACGCGTTTTAGCCTTGTCATCTGTTAAATTAAGGAGAAATATGATATTCCGCCTACGTGCCGCCCTTAACAGCATATTTCATATTTTTTAGAAAAATTGAAGAAAAATGGTAGTCTGATTATGAATGGTAACACGATTTTGGAATGTTCAATATTAAATATTATGAAAATTAGATCTGTGAAGGTACACAGCTCTTCTCGAGATAAAATCCCTCGAAGATATCATTACATATTTATGAGGTTTATGTTATTTATAGCTCAATAAGAAAATTCGTGTTGAGTAACCTTTTAATTTTCAATGTACGGGAAGAAAAACATCTAATTCTGCGTGTTTCTTTTAAGTGTTTATTGTATAATATCGTGTAATATCAAGTCATTAGAAACCTCTTCGAGTAAAGCTGAAAATCGTTGTCTTATAATGCGCGTTAGAGATAATCGCGATGAGATGCAATAAATGACTATATCTCGCGGGAGTCAAGGATCTCAGACTCATAATACGCTCAAGCCTTGCAAATCTACCTAGCGAACGATATCGTTTCCCCTTTTAAGCGCTCCGTTTGCAGCTGGATTGCTTCTACTCGATGCAGCCATGCCGTCGTCGTTTAACAATCGCATAAAGTTTCGATTGCCTCCACGCGCTACATTGTCAGCGACAAATATCGCGTATATATACACGTAATTCCGTCGCTACGGCGAAAGCACTTGTCGGGTCGCTTTAGAGAGTTGTGTAAATAAGCAACGAGCTCTTTGCACTTGGTCTCTACGACTTCTCTTTCAATCTATAACTTTGCCTGCAGGTATAAATTCAACGTCATGTAAGAATCCATCGCTTTTTATTATCTGTCACACATCTGAAAAATAAAAAATAATAAACATTATTCCTGTTACATTAAATAAGAATTTTTAGCGTTAGATTTGTTTTCCATCTTTCATTGAATCTCTATAGAATAAAATTTCATGTCATATAGATATAAATGTGCAAAGCTTTGTACAATATAAAAATAAATCACCGCAAGTTCGTTCCGATTTCATTAATTTTTTATCATCTATGATCTTCGATCGAAAATTTAATACCGTTATTCAGAGCTACCGCATGCAGTTGCATTTTGAAAATTGACGATAATATATTTCGCGTCAGTAAAATGTATAAAGATTCTCACATCTTTCATCGCCCACGATCTTCAATTTCTGAAACGTTCCTTTTCTTCATTTTCTATTCCACGTGCGGTTGCACCTTCGAACTGTCGTTTTTCCTATAAGTCGACATGAAAAATGTCATCAAAATGTCTGTCAAAATATTTGATATAAAATATCTGATTAAAAAAAGGAGAGGAACTTAAAATGAACAGAGTAAAAAAGAAAAAAATTTTATTTTTTATATTATATTTGAAATAATTTCTTTTAAATTTTCGAATAATAAGAGCTGATAAGTGGCTGTGTGTGGAAACTCAGACTTTTTATCATTATTTTTCTAAACGTCTTCGATTTTCATTTAAAATTTAAAATATATTTTTATCAAAGGTAATTGTAAACCACGTTCGATTTTCATTTAAAGCTTAAAATATATTTTTTATCAAAGGACTGTAAATGTTCTCGACTTAACGTCTTTTTTCTGTCTTTTTTAAATAAATAAATATTTTAAATAATTTTCGAATTCTTATACACATAAGTAAAAATAATTAAATTATCTTAATTTAAAATTTATAGACGTACTTGTAAATTTCTGAATAAAATTGCGTAGATATGCAGCTTATTATAAATTGTTGTATTTCTTGGCGATTATTCATTATTAAACTCGAGCTTCTCGTTGATTTAATTAATATTTTGTAAAACTTAATTAATAGAATCAACAAAATACTCGAGCTATAGTAATGAATGTAACAATTGTCCAAGCTAAACAACAGTTTAAGTAAAATGATAGAACGTTTGAACAAGAACTGACATTTTAAAATATTATTCTTGAGTAAGCATGTCGCTTCTTACATGATGATAAATTTTCAAGGTGATAATAAAACTTTTCTTCACCTTGCTGCCGTTTATTTTTCGAGCATTTTAACTCGAGCTTATTATCGTAACATGTGGCAGAAGAGTATCGTATTACACAATAACACCATTACAATATTATCCGCTTACTACATAATAATGTAACGTGTATCGGGAAAATAGCGCATTACAGAACATCGTATTACATAACGTAAAAGATATCTCTATATGACGGTGCTCAACTTCGCCGAGTCGACTTTTTAACTTGAAACAATTTACGTTTTAAAAATAGAGCTGAAATACGTTTGCATAGAAATTTCATATATTTCTGCATAATTAAAAACTTTCAATTCAAGATACATGCGTCATATCGCCAAGACTAGAAAAAGTTAACGTTGAAATAACAGAAGCATTGCTTCGACTTTTTTCAAGCTATAACCGGGAGTCAGTCGACTTTGCGAGATAGCTTCGCTTCGTCGATTACTCAATCAATTTTTCTCCGAGGTACGTCGTACGGTCCGCTGGCTGGTATCATTAAATTATCTGTCAGTGTTTACGCCGAAGCAACACGTGAAACGACTCCTCCGCCACCGTCGCCGTCTCCGACGTTCGTTCCACGGTCCACCACCCCCGGTGCGAGTTGAGCCACCCCTCGTCACTTGCCCGGATCTAGCGGAATGTACTTAAACGATAGGAAGGTGCACGCGTCGATTGGTCGGGCAAACCCCGGGTCGATGGTGAGAGGGGGCGCCGGGTCTTTCGCGAGGCTCGTAGTATCGCTCTGACCACCGTCGCGGCTGGATTTGTTCCTCGTCGTCCTAAACTTGATAAGATCGTCGCGATCGCAAAGATCTATCGATGCTCATTTAATACCTCTTACTCCAAGATCTTCGACATCTCGCGTCGCGATCGATCGCGCGATCCCGAAGAGAGCTCCGGCTACATTCTAAAGCGGTTGAACGATCGTGCGGAATGATCGAGATGAAGCGATCGTATACTCGAATATAAGAGCGACGTGTAATAAGGGTAACTGCCGTATATAGGTGCAGCGGGGAAATCGCGGGGTCGTTACACCGGGGAATCGACATCGCGAAGCGGTGCGTGTGCAACCAGCGAGGGTCGACGAGGAGCAGTAGGCAGTAGTGGTAGTACGTCACGGGGTGGTGTGTCAGCGAGTGGATTGCAGTCGGACCGTGAATGCGGCCGTGTTAACAAACCCTTGGAGTCAACAGCGCCCCGTGGCCGACAATTCTACGGTAGGTGAGGTCTCGCTAATTTACTCGCCGGCCACGTCGTGTTTACCGATTATCTCAATCCCATCTTGATCGCGTAGCTTTTGAATATCCCGCGACATCGCGGACTTACGCGAGGAGATAAGCGTAACTCCTCCGCAGGGTGTTTGAAACTTTATCGCCTGTGGGTTGACATTACTTCCTTAATTGGCTCGGGAATAAGTTTGGGATGACGGTAATGATGGGTGATGGATATTTATACGATACCTCGTATAATACCTTAGGGCAGGAACCCTTGAGATATATAATCATAACTTATATACATAGTTCATGTTACTAGATGTGTATCGTGAAACTTTGGTAAGAGATCGATTATCTCGGGAACTTATCCTAGAGCTAATTATTTATGTCAGCTGGTTTATGAATTTTTTAATGCGATATTATTGCGGCAATTGATCGTAATTGAATCTATATGAAAATAATTTCTCTTAGAATTATCCAGAGACAAGCTATTCATTTAAGAATAAACCCGTTAAGAATAAAATCATTAGATTGTATTTATTGGCTGCGGAAAAAATCGTATAGATTGATGAACTTCCTTTATGCAATAATTATCGAATGGAATTGTTTATATTATTTCACATGGCACAAACTAAATGGATAGAATTTAGCAAGTACCAAGCAAGCGAGTTTATTTAAATATATAATGTTGATGGAACAGTTTACCGCCTCTGAATATTATTGCAGCAATTATATAAATACGTTTAGTTAGACAATTAGCTTGCGTGATGTTATTTGTTTTCATAATCACGGAATGCGAGAGATGTGAATGTATTAAAAATAGATTGATGCTAACAAAAATACATAGAAAAAAAGGTTTTAGATACTGAAGTATCTAAAAATTTAATTACACACAAATTTGAATAGACTTTTTTTGGACCTCAAAGTAATTATGTAGGACTTTTAAATTTGTTCTTAAAATAATTAAATGTTTGCAGCATTGCTCAGCATATTCGAATTTCTTACACAATTATTTTGATAATTTAACAAAATTATTTTCAGATTTGTATCTAAATTTTTAGGTATACTTTAGGAATTAATAAAATTTTATGTTTGAATTATTTTATTTTATTTTGCTCCACAATTTCAATTAGTCTCAAATATTTACTTCATGACTGAGAAAGAAGGTACTCTTTTCTAAATAGTTTGTAAACTCATGATTTTCTTAATTAACTTTTGATATTTATTTTAGTAGATCGTAAATCCACAGGGGGACTTATTGTTAGCAGAGTTATCTTTTCTCCCCCAAAATACGACCATTTTCCGGAGAATCCGTTCAACCATGTTTCACTAGTAACTACCAAATACGAGGATTATTGAGGAATCGATAAAATCTTGACGGTCGGTCTAATTGACAATTACAAGCCCTGGCAGGTTTATATAGCTGTGCTTTCGCAGTGAATAATTGCTCCTGATAATTTCGACCTTCTACTGTTGCATCTCAAATGAAACGTTTCATATATCAGTTCAGAATAGAATAGGTCAATAAAGGAAGAATAGTAGCCCTTCGAACTTCTCTCAATTCGTGATAGTCTTCCCAAGAGACACTTGATCAATGTGGACAAAGTATAGTTTTTATCAGCAATTTCAAATCTAAATTTAGACAAAAAATACAGTTGAAAAGTACTTTTTGCAAAAAAGTAGATATGCTAAAGTAGTAATGTTAAAACAAGTCACGTAACGTATTTATAAATAATTCTATTCAATTCGAATTTTTTTTGCTTGGCTTAATGCAACGTATTTAATTTTTTGAGTGCACTTTTATCAATGCACGCCAGGACTGATAAAATATGTTTTTAAAAATATAGCGAATTATATAGAATAAAAATAAGTATATATATTTTTTAATAAAAATTATTTTTACGAGTTTATTTTGTATTATTTGATGAATTTAAATGTTTGGATTAATTTTAATATTTTTGCACTAATATTTTTTCATTTGAAGTATACAAAAACATTTCGCTGTATATATTTTTATATTTGTACTAGCAAAGCATTCGATATTGTTCTCTATTTCATTGTCACTTTAAAAATCATGTACTGGGTAATTTTATTATAAAAATTTGATTATGATATACTATTTATTAAATGAAATGATTAAAAATTGCATCGATGAAAGAGATATCTGTTATACCTATTCTGTGAGAAAATAAAGATAACAAAGTATATTTACATCTTTTTACAACAAGATTTCGACTAATTACATTTGTAATTCGATTTGCTGTGAACTTGATTTCAAATGAACCTATAAATGAATGTTTTAATAATTTGAATTACCTCATTTACTAACAATTACCGCGAATGTTCTCTGGCAAATTTTGCTTAACAATCGATATAAACGTCAAGATGAGATTCAGTCTAATTAATACTATTAAAGACAAAGCGCGTTGTGATCTGTGTCTCAGAGTTAGAATGAGAATAAGTATATATATTTTCATCTATCATACTGCATATCAAGTATTATAACAAGGTTGAACGCATTACTTACAATGTCGTTACCGTAACATCGTTGGAACATTTAAATTCAATACATCTCACATGTCCTCCAAACGGTCTACTCAAATTGTTGTCAATTAATTTAATATAAGATCAATATGTTAACATAAATATTGTACAAAAAAATTAATATAAAAAATGTAACACTGACATAATTTGTAAGCATATTGTAGAAGCATATTTTTTCAGTAAAATTCACATTTATGATATGTTAAATTAACGTATTTTATTTATTTATCTTAGAATTTACATTTTAAAATATAATATTTTATGTTATTTACTTATTCATAAATTATATTATTTGAATACTAATAATTGTTGAATGTCAATCTAATTCAAAATATTCAAATAACATAAAATCACATTAGGTTAAATTAACATTCGAATATGTCTATTCAAATTATATTCAATACAATATGTATGCTCAAACATTTAACACAAAATTTCAAGGACTTGAGTGGATTGATTTTAATACAATTACAACATATGTTTTATTGTGTAGAGTTACTCTTTTTAATAACAATTGCATACATTCATTATTATTGACACTAATAATGTTGTTATTAACAAAAAATTAGTTTTATTACTAAATTTTAATAAATAGTTGATACTGTTATCAATAAAACGAAGCTATCGAAGTTACATTTTTTGAGTAGCGATATCGAAACCGTTACTTTTATCGTTATTTTATACACGTATAACACATACATATAGAGTGCGAGTTTAAAAAAAAATTTTCAAAAAAAAGGAGTGTTACGTTAGATCATGTTATGATTATTCATAACTATTATGAATCTCATGTTGAATAAAGAAAGATCAAAATTCGACGAAAAAATATATAACAGAAATTGTAACGACTCAGTAACGAATAAGTTTTTGAGTAAAGATAATGTTAATAAATTACTTTCTCTGATCGATAATGAATTATAGTATTGAGTTACTTTTTTATAATAAATAACGAGCAACAATATCGAGTTACTTTTCAAAAGTACCGAGTCGAAATTTTTCTGCTTCTTTGAACCTTAATTTTAAGTCGTATGTAGACTCTAAAAATGACATATGTAGACTCTAAAGATTTATAATAAGTTCTAATCTAATGAATTGAGCTTCTATGTTGAATCTGTAAATGGCAGTTATAAGATTTCCTATTTTTAGATTCAAAAGAATTTTCTAAATAGAAGCTAGATTAAGTAATATTAAAAGAGGCCCTGTTTGATTGTACAAATATCAAAATAGAGTTATAAGATTTAATTGAGATTGAAAGAGATTCAAATGATTAAAATTTCTGATTATTAATACATTACAAAATAATAATAAGAAATCTTAAATAATCGAGTTGCAACATTATTAAAAATGTAACGAATATTAAATTCGAAAAAGTACATCGTTGCGTTATAAAATTAGCAAATACAATTTCCGTTTGTGCGTCATACGCAGATATTGGATAGAAGAGAAATATTGTCAGTTTTATGAGAAGTCTACATTCTTTTACCCGCGATACTTTATAGCAAAATATATACAAATATGTACAATTCATAATCTTTAGCTTATTAGATATATTTCTGTCTGTTATTTATCCATCTTAATAAATAGTATCTTAATAAATAGTTCTCGAGTTCCTGGATTGTTATGGAAACTGAAATAACTAAATAAAAACTGAAAGTATAATAACCGGCCAGATTCAATCAATCGTTTTCCATATAAATTCTTTGAGAAAGGGCAGTTGGGACAGAAGAGAGAAAAAGATAAAACGAAGGCGGAATTCAAGCGCATCGTTCCCAATATGATTGACTCGTTCGAGATAAGAAATATTGCGACGATAGTTGGTATCCGAAGTATTTAATTAAGTTCGGAGGAAAGTCCCGTGGTTGCATGTCTTTGCACTTTGACATCGGCGCATATATCCTGGAGCAAAACAAATTTCCACGAAGGAGATTCAGCATCAAATAAAAATCGTCTGGAAAGTTTTTCGAGCTTTATTCGAGCTTATTTCGAGAGATAAGAGCGGAACTGACTCGTTATCGGCGAAGGCAGGCGAGACTTTCCGTTTTAATCCTTGAGAAATTCACAGGTAGATGTGGAAGATTAATTTCCATGAAAGGTTCGATTTATTGCTTCGCGTAACTTCGATAAGTTGCTTGCCACCTTGCGTTGCACGCGTCGTCTCATCTGGTGGAACGTACTTACGTAACGTAGCGTTGTCGCGCGTTTCGCGTAATTACATGGCACTAAATGTCCATCAGACACAGAGGGAGGCTGTGCATTGAACGAAGAATGGAAGTTAACGAGGCAATAGGGACGATGGCGTGAGTTGGAAGGCCGAATGAATTGTCTTTAATAGCTATTCTGTCGTTGTTGCTTCGTAGAAAACGTTCTACGAAGCATTTTCACATCGGACTGTTCTAAGGAAATGAAAGGAATTTAACAATTCTGTCATCTCTTTCTCTGTGAAAATGTAATTATTTATTCTTACCACGTCTGGAATGTTTTTAATGTCTTATGACGCTGTCGCGGACTTAATTATTAATTAATAATAATTAATATTAGAACAGAATACAATATATTATCCAAATACGCAATATTGATCTCTGTTATAACTGTAATTGAATAGGAAATTGGTTTAAAGTACTTAGTTAATTAGAAGAAATTAAAAATTATATTTATGTAATGCATAAAATAATATTGATGTAATAAATGGGGCAGTTATATTAACTGTAACAGCTTTTAATTATTGTTAATATTGTATAATTTCTGTAAATGAGATTTTTTTTCATCAATTTTACAGATTGATGTTCGATATTCGAATCCAGGTCATATGAAGAGCGATATTTTGAGAACAAATTCCAACAATTTCTGTTGTTAACCTTTGTTTTATATGTATGTACATAAATTTTATATTATTTTTGAATTCCAAAATAATTAAAAAATTATAATAATTTCAAACGAATCAATTTTAATTATAAATACAAAAAAATGGATAATCTGATTCAATATAAATAGACTTAGGGAATAATACATGAAAGGAATGAGATTTGTAAAATATCTAAAAATTTAGCTATACAGATTTGTAAATAATTCTGTTGAACTATCAGAATAGAATATAATCATGTACAGTTCGAACTCGTTGCTAGAATATCACATTTTTTTGCAGCGTTGTCCATCATGATTGAATTTTTGCATAAATATTTTGATGGTCCAAATTTTTTTCCATGCATCACCTATCATAATATTAGCAAATTAATATATAACCGACAGATATCCCTCAGATAACAATATTCTTTTTTTTTTTACTCAAATTTCCATTATCCACTCCATTCTCTTTTACATTAATTATAATTTGATATTTCAGTGAATAATTTTAATAATCATTCACCATTCCGAAGAGAAGTGTAAAATTCAGTGTTACGCATTGAGGAATCATTAATATCTGATTTCGCGGTTGCCGGTGATGATGATCGAGGCATTTGTTAATGAGAAATCGGTCACGAGTAGTTCGTGTAATACTGTTATAATTTATCTACCGTAACAGAGGGGATTATTACACACGCCATTAAATTACCATCTGGTGATTTTCATACGATCGCGAAACATTAACAGGTTCCGTATATAGACTGTCGACGGTCATCGTCGATCGCGTTGTGTACGAGACGGAATAAAAGCGTGACGTAATACCGGTGCACCGGTATTACGTCACGTAGAGTTTGAAGAGTGGTTGGTTCGCTCGCTCGTTGACAATATGAGATATCACCGTGAAAAATCTTTTTGTTATACGTTGGAAACGTCCGAACCGATTCCTCTGAGATTACTTCAGCACTGTAATTAAGTTTGCGAAAGGGTAAAAAAGAGATTTTTAAACCTGAAATCCGTATGCAATGGTTGTGCGAAGCTTAGCGTGTGATAATATTAAATTCAGTTTTATTCAGTGGTGGATTTAGTAGAACCATCCCCTTTCTCAAATAATGGTGATTTTTCTTCTTTCTATTTTCTGGAGAAAACGTAATGTAAGAATCTAGTAAATCATAATGATAACAATAATGTCTAATAATGTACTGTAACTAGTATTTCTTGTACTTATGTTTGTTTCTATCAATGCAGTACATTAATTTAAATCTCAGTTCAACTTGCTCTTTATCTTTTTCTAATTCTTAGAATGAAGTTGAATTGAGATTGAAATTAAATTGTATTGGTCGAAAGTAGAAAGAGGTATAGTTGAGGTATAGTCATTCATATAAGCGATTCTAATCTTAATATTATTATACCCTACCTTTCAATGCGTACATCTTTGTACATATTGATTATTAGGATAAAAATTACTATATACCTCACAAGTCAATCAAATTGGGAGAGATGCTCTCATGGAGAATATCGGGATTATCGGAAAATTCGAATTCAAATTCCGGCTGAAGTAATACTTTTTGTAATAAGTTTTTTTACAGATTTTAAGATGTTGATAGCCTCACATCGACAATCTGATTTAATTTGTGAAAGGAATATTATTTTTTCAATTTCATTGTCAAGACTGAAAGTAACCGATGCGGAGTTATTCTTGGAAAGAACGATTTTGCTAAAATATCTAAAAATTTAGTTCAGATATAGATCTGAAAATAATGATGTTGGACCATCACAAAATAATAAACGTAGGAAATTAAAACATAATGAGCAATTTGCAGTTTTCAGATATTTACAACTAAATGATTGCACTTCACTTTGTGCCGTTCAGTCCATTAGTGGATGTCTATAGTGGAATAAGGAACGTGTCATAGATATTGAAGCACATTAGATCGCTGATGATGACTACAAAGCGAGTCGAATGTCACGTATGAAGATTAACTATTAAAATTACTTTCTACAATAAGATTAATCGTGCTTTAATGTTTGCGCTTCACTTTCATTCGCCTAAATTTTTATTGTTTTTATTGTTGAGCAAGTTGCAAAAATTTTGATATTCTAACAATCAGCTTAAGCAGCCTATATAATTATTTTAATAATAAATTCAATAAAATTATTTGTAGATCTGTAGTTAAATTTTTAAATACTTTTGTAAAATCATTCTTTCCCTATCTGAGATAAAAATTATTTAAATATAGATGTATTAGTCTAACATCTAACTTTGACCGTAATTGGCATTTCTCGTACTTAATTGATTTAATATCTAACAATAATTTCAACTATAATTGGGAACTTTCTAATTAACGTTCTACGTTGTATATATCGCATAATGCTTTTTTGATACTTTCATCTATTAATAGATAAAGGAAGAAACTTTATAAGTGCATGTCTACCGTTGCTAATCGACACGTCATGCGGTTCTCTTTTAAAATAAAATCCGGTAGTAGACGATCGCATCTAGCGGTAAATGAAGTATGTAACTTTGCGTCTGAGAAAATAACCGGGCGAGAATTTATTTACTTTACCAAGTATTCTCATCACGTCGTTGATTATATTCTTTTTCTTTCCCTCTTCTCTCTCTCTCTCTCTCTCTCTCTCTCTCTCTATCTATCTATCTTCTCTTTCTTTTTCTTTCCTTCTTAGAGACTCAACTCGTTAGTCCTAAAGCTCTTTCGCCGGTATGGTGCTAATGTAGCAGCGACGATGCAACTCTAGCTCCATCCGGAATAATCTCACTATCTTGTGGTAGCTCAGCAGTTGGCCACCTTTGAAACTCAAAAGCCAAGCCGTAACACTGTCGATCGATAGGGTTTATTACTAAAGGCGCACTCAAGGGCTCTTTGGTTTATCGGATGTCGTACTAGTGTTCTTTGTTCGGTGAATCTCATTTGAGAGTCGCCAACGCTGAAATTTCCGGCAGGTTAAACTACGAAGGATATCGGAAGTGATGAAGAAGGAAAACAGAGAAAAAAAGCGAGAGAGAATTCAGATTGATGGCAGAGAAGAGATAAAAGAAAAAGAGAGGAAAGAAGAAAACGGAGACAGATGAGTACGACATGATGTGATTTATCCGAATGCAACAGAAACGCTAACCTTCCTCTCTTTCCTTTCACTCGTTATTGAATCCTCTTTGCGGTATCACGGCGTAATTGGCTCTCGCTCTATAAACTCTTACCCTCATGTGAATTGACTTAAATTTAACTCGCCGTTCGCACAGTGCAGTTCGTTACGGTAGCTTCAAAATAGATCTATCCGGCACGAACGGAACGATCTGATTGATTACGTTACTTGCAATTTGCGCATTTTCACGCTGCAGACAAGTCTTGCTTTTCCTCCTCACTATGCGATCCTGCAGCGTGTTTCAAGTGATCACATAAGCTGTCTCGACCGAGCGATCAAAAATATTATATGTATATCAAACACGCTAAAATAAATACCATATAAATCGAATCATTTCCTGCAATACGCGATTTTGCAAATGGCAAATTTTATCACACCTATCGTAATATTTGTTTAAGCAAATATTACATATAAATTTGAAGGTAATAATCTACGTTGAATTTTCTTTTGTGATGCAGTTTAAATCGATTATCTATATTCTTTATAAGTAATTTCTTTAGTAATTTTTTTATTGCGTCTCAATAAAAGGTTATTAAAGGAGAATATGATATTATTTCAGGTAGCAGACTGATGTTATTTGTTATTTTGATGTAAAAATGACATTAAAGATGTTATTTTGACATTAAAATGACGATAAGTCAGCTTGCTATCTGGGATATGGCATTTCATTGAAATTTTATACAATAACGTGATTAATAATTAATAAGTATTCAAATTTTAGATTTAATGATTATATTCGTTAAAAAAAAAGTATTGTTCAGTCAATTCTAGACTCAGAGTTATGAAATATTTTTTTTTTTTTTTTTAAGATACTATTTATAAAAATGTGACGATACTGCATAATAACTTAAAATTTGAAGAGAAACAGGGGTGAACGTGGCCTTTCACAAAAATAGTTTAAAAAAATTGGTTTTGCTTTAAAAATAGTATTTGTTTAACTAACAATAAAATTAATAAAAGATAAAACATTGTAGAATGTATAAATAAATATAAACATTATAGGAATTTTAAGCACGACCATATGTATGAATACATTAAATACGATAAAGAAAGCCATGATCGATCAAAGATTAGATGTTTTGAATAATACATTATTCTTTTTATTAAATCAATTTATTTCAGATATAATTGCGCACCGATAATTTTTGAACTTTCAACACAATCATTCTAAAACGCTAACAATCCTCTCTCAATTTGATTAAAAAGAAAGAAATTTATCGCGAAAAATGTTACCTCGGCTAAGATTCGAACCTGTAACCTCTCGACTTCCGGGAAGAATATCTCAGTCAAGACTTTAGTCAATAACCGTAATCATATCTGAAATAAACTGATTTAATATAAAGAATATATAATGTATTATTCAAATATTTAACTTTGACCGATCTTGCTTTTCTTTAATGTATATACACACATATATACATATATATATATATATGTATATATATACATATATATAGATATATATATATATATATATAAAATACATTATATTACATATATATATATATATATAATACATAAACATAACTTTTTCCGCATATAGACTGCTTAGTACTAAAAATATAATACTATTACCACGTAATATAAATTATAGATTAACAGAACTGCAATACAATTAATTTATTACAATTAATTTTTTTGGCATGAAAATATACTCGAAAAAAAAGAGATTTTTGATATGAAATCTATCGAAAAAAAAAATCAGCAACAGTTTAGAGAGCTACATTTGTAAAATGTCATGTTATTTTGTTTAACTTTACAAAATTCGAAATGTATATAACTAAATAAATTGCTAAATAACAGTAATAAATAATATTCTCAAATATTTATACCTAAGGAATACATCGTTAAGAGAAAGTTAAAATTATTTTGACGTCGTTGAAAGTCAAAATGATGATTTTGTTAAAAAAAATGATGATGATGTTATAAAATTTGAAGTTTTAAAATAAAACTATTTTGATTTCTTGTTAACTTTTGTGTGATAATACGCTCAAGTTGAAAGTCTGAAGAATAATGAGAAAGTGTGTGTGTGAGTGTGTGTGTGTGTGTGTGTGTGTGTGTGTGTGTGTGTGTGTGTGTGTGTGTGTGTGTGTGTGTGTGTGTGTGTGTGTGTGTGTGTGTGTGTGTGTGTGTGTGTGT
>NW_012130105.1:1039923-1041923 GCF_000143395.1 Atta cephalotes | reverse complement strand
TGTGTGTGTGTGTGTGTGTGTGTGTGATTAATATTTCTTAATATTTTCGCTGAAAGCAATAAAATGATAATTATTTAGAAAGTATAAAAACATTATAAATCTAAAGAAGCCTTTAAATATGACTTAATAAAATTTTCCTATTTCCTTTTTGAGAAAGAGAGAAAATTGGAAAAACTACAGGAATAATTTGCAAATATTTTCTCGCAGAAAGCAGTATAAAGTACTTAGGTAATAATAAGGTACGCTCTTTTTGTTATTCTCGTAAAGAACGCGTGGAATATTCTAAGATTAACGTCCGTGCATTCGCAAGATTAATGTTCCTTACTCAATGGAAAAAGTTATTTTCTTCCGTTTATGTCGTGTACGAGCATTTCTAGATATTCTTATTGTGACGCCGCGTCGCGCGGACAATAGAACTCGAGAACAGCTGATTTTATTTCGATATATTGGTTGAGTATTGTTCCATTTGCCGACTTCAGTCAGTAACAATTTTAAATACCTGAGAACGTTGTGAAGGGTAAAGCAAGAGTTCAAAGTCGCCCTCAGAAAACAAAATTTCAAGCTCTTCCCCGAAGTTGACAACTTTGAAACGTTAACATCCCGTCCATCCCGTCATTCGTAAATCCACGCCGCTTGAGAATCGAATTAACCATAACATTCTGATCAAAGCGATCTTTCCTCGAATACTATCCATTGCGATTTTATATATTTCTCTCTTCCAAAGAGATCTTGTTCTATTGGAACAAATTTAATGTCGGATCGACATGGAACCAAGCAGTGAACAACTTATCGAGAACGCAGAATAGAAGCACCACCTCTGTGTTACATTGTCTCGGAAATTGCACGTAAAGTGGTTCTGCGAAGCGAATATTGAGTATTCTCACGCCGATAATTTGTGCCCTGGGTCACGTAACTGCGTCATGTTCAGTTACTGGCGGTTTTGTCGGTGAAACTTTTATTGCACAGACGGGCCATTAATTGTCGCAACTTTTCGATTCCCTCCCACTGTCGAGGTCGCCGCAACAAAAAAAAATACATCCCGACATCGGTCGAAAACATCTGGTGTACAATGCTGCTAATGAAATTGTCGTCCATTTAAAAGACGACGAGAACAGGACCGTAGAAACATCTATCTCGCTCCATTTAAGAAACCCCTTCGACTAATCCGATTTCGTTTTAATCCATTTGATCTCTCTAATATCTTCTTATGGGAATGCGCATTCAGATATCTTTTAGAGTGCCCTTCTGAAGTATCAGTTTTCATCATGGATGGTCCTTATCATGAATAGAATTGGAGGTAGAAATGAAAGGTCGAGCGAGATGTATATCTCGAGTGGAGAATTTTCATATATGCGTGATCACAAATACGAGAATCGTATATATTAAATGGCGCATAAATTTAAGAGATCATCCCAAAAATTCTGAATGTTTCAGAAATTGGAATTAAATCTGATAAATCAAGATAAATCAGAGATAAATCTTAGAAATGTATCAGGATCGATATACGTGTAATTACAGATATAATTACAGATAATTCAGTCCTGTATTTTTAAAATTCTGTGTATTTTTAGAATATAAAATAGTTATCGATATATTCCAGAAAAATCTGATTGTCAAGCATTAAAGAAAATGTTTATTACATGGAAAGAATGGTTTTGCTGGAATATCTAAACATTTAGATAGATACAAATTTAAAAACAAAGTTAGATCATCAAAATAATTATGTAGAATTCAAATTAGTTAGATTGTCAAAACTTTTTACAGTATTATCATTAGTTTAAGCGTTTTAGATAATTATTTTGTTGGTCCAACAAAATTATTTTCTGTGTCTAGTTAAAATTTTAAGTACTTTAGCAAAATTATTCTTTCCGTGTAATATTAACGTAAAAACCGTTATCCTTTTATCCGAAATATTATAAATTTAAATTTTGATAATCAATTCTTTCAAATATATATATATATATATATATATATACGACAAGAATATCTTATTATTTACG
>NW_012130105.1:1033720-1038513 GCF_000143395.1 Atta cephalotes | reverse complement strand
TATATATATATATATATATATATATATATATATATATATCGTACTTTATATATACATATATATACATATATATATACATATATATATATCGTACATATCGAATGAACCTTAGAGACTATTCTCCTGTTCGGTGTATTTCAAATTTAATTCTAGATTCCATCTCCCGGGATATGTTGGACTGCTCATTGTTCAGCAGCGATCTGTGTTCTGTGCACGTTCGCAAACGCACGAATCAATATACAGCGCGTCGAAAGATATTACGTTAGTGATTGGATTCGCCAACATGGAACTATCGATCGGACCCACATGTTGCTTTTATATACATCAGGAAATAGATTTTAAATCGGCGAGATAAAGGTCAATTGTCAATTCACAAACGTTTTAATTGCTATTATCTCTTCCATTAATTGTTATTAGCAACACCCGTTTTTAGTTTTATCATTAATATTAATTTTACTACAGGTATTAATACAGGTACATAGAAAGAACAATTTTGCTAAAGTATCTAAAAATTTAGCAGATCTGAAAATAATGCTGCAAAAAGTTTTAACATTTTGGCAACCAATTTGAATGTCCTACATAATTAGTTTGATGATGCAAAATTATTTTCAGATCTGTATGTAACTCAATTTTTAGATATTTTAGCAAAACATTCTTCCTATCTTGTAAAATAACAAACAGATAATTAATATATAATTATTATTTTTAATATACGTAACAATTATTTGCGAAATATCATTTGTTTTGCATAAAATATAAAGTTTTTACAAAGATCTAATTTTATAAAAAAGCTATCGAGATTGTGCAGCTTATTGAATTATTCTAATCTAATAAAAGGACATTTATAAAATTAATAGATCGATTAATTATGCAATTTGTTGTTCCATACAGAGACAGGTTCATAGAACAGGTTTTAATCTAACATACATATAAACACACTTGCATTATATTTAGTAAATAATCACACAGTTGGGAAAAAATCTGTAGGCATCTCGATGCAATTATACCGATATTTAATTGGTCTAAATTTTTTTTAAACATATATTATAAATATTATAACTATTTAGTATTAATCAACATATATCAACATTTATCAAAATTTCGTATGACTACGTTTTCGTAGTAGCCAGTATTTGTAAATATCGATGCAATTATACCGACATTTAATCTGTTTTTAAAAATAATATATGGCATAAATATTATAATTATTTAATATTAATCGAAATGTATACATTAAAATAATTTTCGCAATGACCACGCTTGATTTGGTCGAAATTTTATGCGCGCGCCATAATGAATCGATTGACAAATCGTCTGACAAATGTTATGTAAATGTCCTATCACAATGCCATTACAATAAACAGTTTAATTAATTTCTATTAATAACATCAATATCATTTCTTGTCAATTTCCCGGGGAAACTCCCGTCGCGACGCTGACGCGAACAAGAATTGTTATTCTTATTAACACGCATGTAATGACGCGCGGAAGCGATTAAAATAATTATCGTTAATAATGATATTATCCATTTCGGTGAAAATTCGTTCGGCAGGATGGACAATCGAGGTCGCAACTATCGATCGGATGATTAAATCGCGTCCCTTCGTGATCTTCCATGAATATTAATTTGGATACAATGCAATGGCGTTCACCAACGTAGTCAATAGGTAGTGGGATAATGAGTGACAGCGAGATCCATGGGACGTTGCGTTGGCCAAGAGTGAACGATTCAAGGGCGAGTACGACGCCTAATTTCTGCAGACGCAGATACCGTCGCGGCAGCGGCCACCTTTGCGTCGTTGCGACAGGCATCTAGCTGCGCAGGCACTGTGATTGATACTTAACCACTTGGACTGCCAGGACAGAAGGTCGCAGGTCACGCGCCGGTTTCGGATGGGCGACAGATCCGACGGCATCTCATCGTTCACTGGATCCTCGATGGTAGCTGAAATGCAATTCCTCCGCTTTATTTTCCGATAAAGGTAGAGAACATCAATTATTGCGGAGTATCGCGTTTTATGTACCCTTTAAAAGTATCCGGTGTCTTGAGAGCTTTCGTTAGACTGCGTAGAAGAGGTTTTATCAAGGATACGTATAGATATGTATATTCTCTTATGAAGATGAAGTTAACTCCTTTTCTTTATTGTTCTTGATACATAAAGCGAGATAAGTAAAAAGTTTTCGAAGAAATTTAAAACAACTTCGTCTCCCTTTCTCTCTGTTTTCAAAGTTTTATAATGGGAATTGTATGACTCTTGCGAATTAAATTTCAAACTTCAACCTTTTTATGTAACTCTAATTATGCAAATCACTTTGACATTTGAATTGATATTTAAAAAATATTTAGCAGGGCCTTTATGGAAACAGCTTATTTAGTACGCAACTAAGCGCGAAGATTATTTCTAATTCAGCATTCGGAAATGATATAGTAACTCATAATAATGGAATTCATCAGTAGAAAAGGTCGTGTCGAGCTCGATATGAAAGGATATCGACAGCGTATTATCAGAGAACGCCAAAAGAGTGTCAGCGAGAGGAGAGGAAAGCGAGAAGAGGAAGAATATATGTGCAACTATTATGCAGCGCGAGACAAAAGACTGAGCATTCTAGATATTTATTACTCTATTGCAAAGTATCGTCACGTTGTATCTCGGCGACGGCCCGTTTTCCGTGAAAATAAAATTACGGTATAATATTCAACGAGCCAAACATTTATTATAATATCCGATCTAATTATCGACAAAAAAGTTACTTAATGTAACTCAAACTTGATATCTCAGTGAAATAAATCTCTGATAAAGTAAGAATTATATATAGATTAATCTAAGATTAATTACAACTTGTTAAGAGTCGCTCCATTACTAAAGGAACTTGACTATTATTTAAATCTAAATTTCGAAACTGATATATGTATATATTGCTGGTTCTCAATTAAAATCTCTCTGTCAAAAATGACAAACAATTTTCTTTATTATAAAAGTAATATATAATAATATAAAAGTAAAATAAATTGAGCTTTTGAGATAAAAAATGTAATGATTAACAGGCAATTGAAAGCAATAATCAATGCAATTATTCGTGCGTAATAATTAATAAATGTATTGTTCTAGACGTTACATATAAATAAGAAGAATCGAACATTTCGGCTCCATTCGAGTCATCATCAGCAATGTCCTATGGTAGATTCAAAAATTAATCGAATCGGATAAAATAAATATAAAAGAGCAGTTGAGGAAGTTTGAGAAACATTCATGTCAATAAGCCGAGTGAGCACAGCTGCTAATTATGATCAATATTGAAAAAGTACAATAAGTTATTTATAAAGAATGGATACGCAAAATTTGTTCAGAGTACTGGTTCGCACCAAATAAATTGTTGAAATGACGATTCCGCCATAAACATAATTACTTTGTATATAACGTCTTGAACAATACATTTATTAATTATTACGCATGAATAATTGCGTGATTATTGTTCTCAATTGCCCGTTAGTCATTATATTTTTTAATTTTCTTTATATTACATCTACAAATTCGGATTATTCTCATTAAAATATGCCTAATATTGATTCTTTTTTAAATATGAGTTATGTTATTTTGATTTTCTGAAATTAATTAGTGCTTTTTGATTAGTCTAAATTAAGTGAATCTTCTGTTTACGATTAATAACATCGATTAGTAATATTGAATCAGTAATACTGATAGTATACATCAATATTTTTATAATTTAACATGATTAATATACGAAAAAAATGGTTTTACTGAAGTCTAAAAATTTAGCTAGATACAGGTTTAAAAATAATTTTGTTGGATCATTAAAATAATTATATAAAAATGTCAAGCACGAGTAATGCTGTAAAAAGTTTTGACATTCTAACAACCAGTTTGAACATGTATATAATTATTTTGATGGTCAACAAAATTATCTTCAGATCTGTAATCTAACTAAATTTTTAGATACTTGATCAACAATTGTTCTTTCTGTGCATTATTGATAATAATATTTTAACTCAATTTTACGAATTTTATACAATCAAAAATCTGTTAATACCCATAAATATTGACAGTATTATTAACGATGATTCTCAAGCAACAGTATCCTGTGCTCAATTTGTTCTGATGCTCAAAAATCAAGAAATCCATATTCAATCCATCAATATTAACCGCACACAATCAATAATATTATCAATATTTGTTGGTACTGACAGTATTATCGATGTAGAAGAATATTACAAACCCAGCATCAGTACTGTATTACTAGAGCAGATGCTGCTCGCGTCAGCACCGGAAGATTAAGATAACTCATAAATTTATTTATGAATTATTTTCTCAGTCTTTCTCAGTGAAATGTATGCTTACTCAGTTCATAAGTAGGTCCGTCATAGACAGCCGGTAGTGTGCTGACTGAGGTACAAGCCAATACGACGAAGATAACGAGGATAGCGAACAGCTTCATGATTGCGGAACGTACTCTCATGCGCACTCAAATTTGTTTTGAATAATAATAAATTCCTAAGGACGCTACGTCGCTTTATATATCTCATTCTTATCGCCAAGATAATAATTCTTTTCTGCTTTCCTGGATGCTTTCCCATCCGCCGCCTTTCCTCTTGATGTCACCGGAATTCCCGCGGTTTCGCATTCGTTATTTCTAGATACGCAGTCACTGACCAAATCCGCTGTATAGACTGACCTATGTATTCGAAAATTAATTTCCGGCATTATCACCGTTATCGAAACGAGTAAAAGAGAGAGAGAGAGAGAGAGAGAGAGAGAGAGAGAGAGAGACGAACG
>NW_012130105.1:1026584-1031119 GCF_000143395.1 Atta cephalotes | reverse complement strand
GAGAGAGAGAGAGACGACGAAACAGGTCGATCGATCGCAGCATTTCTGTTGAACGGAAGCGTGGACGTGACTATAGTTCGCGATATAAGTGAATTAAAAAGAAATCGACAGGTATTCATTCCGTACTATTTAATTTGTGAACTTGGCGTACTTGAAGGTGGTGGCGCACTTGGATATAATTCTTCTATTTCTTCATACTTTTTTGACATGCCGATTTTATTATATAAAAGAGAAAATCTGATAACGGAATATTGAATGTTAAGCAAAGAGCAATTTATTTCAGCATTATACATGCTTCAATTATGATTAAGAGATTCGTTTTAAATTTTCAATTACTCCGATCAGATTTGATCTTTTGCGATAAAAGGCCAGAATACATGCAGATATTAAACAATTCAAATTTCTATATTATGACCACAAAGAGAAAATTTATTGAAACGAAATTTAAAAATCAATTGGAATAACAACTCTACCATTTTTACGAGGTCTGTTGTTTCGCTTATTATACTATAATAAATGTTCTGCGCGTTTTGCATATCCAAAACATCAGCAATTTGTTTGTGAGAAACGTCACGTTGTCGATTAAACTATGTGAATAAACAATCGATGATGGAAGGTAATTCTGCAGCTGTCGCAGGTGATCGCAAATTTCATTAGCGTGAACAATACTACAGCTGACCCAGATACTGAACAAAAATATGACTCCCGAACACTAAATATTTATGCAACTGCGCAAATGTGACGTTTAATGCATAGATGTCATTTGCGACATGTTTTTTCCCTTTCACTGCATCTGAACGCATTACGACTCGGGATTATCCCCGTTACATCCCACGCAAATATGTATTTATAGAAGAATTAATGCCGAAATTACCCTCCCCCTCCCTCTCCTTCCATTATATTACACGGACGCGAAGAGGGAAGGTATATTCTGGATATATCAAATCGAAATGCTTGCACGTGCTCGGAATTACACGAACCGAACAAGGTTTTATATATATTACGTGCAATGCTTTATACCCGTTCATGGATGCTTGTCTCTGAGGAAAATAAAAAATTCTGCGGGGAATTTCTCGAATCTCGGTATCGCACATACTCGAGAAATCCCGTCCATTCGGACATCCATTCGGAATCTTAAACAGCATGTACACCGAGGCGCTAATTCCGTTATAAATGGAGCTAAATACCGGATATCTAATGTCTATTCAACTGATACAATTTAATCTTGAAATTTTAAGCGTGGTTTTAAAAACTAAGAAAGATGAAGAGTAAGTTGAATCAAAATTAAAGTTAACATTAAAACCGTGGATTTAAATTAATCCAATCGCGATTCAAAGTAAATCTGGGTTTTTTATAAGAAATGATTGTCATCATAAAAGTAAAAATATTTGTTTATCAATTAAATTAATTGTTTGTGAAAGTTATATATCTAAAGTTATAAATCTAAAGCTCTACAAGCAAATCCAGATTAACTAGAAAAGGAAAAACTATTAGAGGGATAAAAAAATGACACTGCCGCGGTTCTAATGTTAACCTACATTGATGAAATGGAGAAAATATTTGTAGAAGATAATTAAAGAATAAAGATAAATAAAGTGCACTGTCTATGCTTATAGTTTTAATCTTTAAATAAACTTTAATTAAAGAGAATTTCCTAGAATATCACAATTAAAAATTTAATCTTCAAGATATTAATAAATTGAAAAATTTTTAGAATTTATTAAATTTTGAGATCTTATAAAATACATATTTGTAAAAACAGAGATGAGAAGGCAATCGTATTGTCCGAGTTCGAGCAGTGGAAGCACCGGTGAGCCGTTGATTGTCGTCGAAGAAGAAGCGGAGCGCTGTCGCGCGGAATCACCACCACGATGTGTCGATCCAGACTCACCATCCTTGAATCCCTATCTGCTCTCACCATGGAGGGATGCCAGGAAGCACTCCTTGCCGACGCCACAATGTACATCCGGGATAACCGCATCCCAGGTATGTGCTGTGTATACGTGCACAGGAAGTCCTTCGCGGTCGGCGTTATCGATATGCAATATATCCGTTTTACACGAGTGCGAAAAATCTGAAATTAGGTCTTCGAATGCTAAAATTGTCGGGATAATGATCGATTTTGAAAGGAAAGAAAACAGACACATGAAAAGGTTTTATTGAAGTATTTATAAAAATTTATAAAAATTTAACTAGATATATTATAGATTTGAAAGCTTGTTGGATCATCATTATATAGAACACATAATTATATAGAAATCTCTCAAGCATGATGAGCAATGTTGCGAAAAGTTTTGACATTCTGACTATTTCAGAATCTAATTATTTTGATGGTCCAAATAAAATTATTTTTAGATCTATATCCAATTAAATTTTTAGACACTTCAACAAACTCGCACACTCCGTGTATTAAGATTATATCAAAATTAAAAAAAAAGATATTAAATTAAGTTAAAATTAAAAATGAACATCTATAAACGTTTCAACTTCTATTTTAATTTAATATTTTTGTTCTGATAAAACTATTGTTTGATTTATTATTGTTTTGATGAAGCTTTACAAGCTCCTGTTCACTCGCCATTTCTATTTCAAATTGTGACGTCAGAAGCAAAAAAATATACAATAAAAATTCTTGAAAAATAATTAATATGAAAATATTTTAATAAAATAATACTTATACTATTAAATTTGTAATGTCAAACTATATCCAATTTGAGTTTTTTTTTCTATAGTATTACTGTTTCTACACAATATGTATTAATTTAACTAAAAAAAAAGGAAATTAAACAATTTAATTCAATAAAATGTATTAAGTTTGACTCTAGTTTATTATTTATTAAATGTATACATTAATATAAACATTGTTTACTTTAAAACTAACAATGGAAATAGTTTGATTTATATTTTGATATATGCGCTCTTCGAACGCAACATAAAACTGAAAAGTAACAAAATGTTATTTTTAACTCAACGGACAGTAAGTTAGGTTTACTATTGCTTTTTTTATACTTTACAAGGTATAATCGACTTATAAACTCGAAAATTCTTCTTTTTTGTTTCGTTAATTAATAAATAATCTCGAAATTATATATTTAGAAATCATATATTTAGAAATGAATTAGGCATAACCAAAAACGAAATCAATAATGTTTACAGCTGTTAAATTAATAACATACAGAATAAATTATTAAATTAATAATATATAGAAATAAATATGATTTCTCCCCAAAACGAGAAAATAGTTTTCGGTAGATTTATTTTATAAGTCTATTCCATCGATTGCAAATGTTATTTTATTAAAAAATATTTTTATTTAAATATAAATATTTGCAAAAATTTTTATTGTGTATTTTTTCGCTTCTGACGTCAATCTGGTACAGTAGTAGTGAGTGCCTTAACAGATATCTTACTATTCTAAACCGCAATGATATTATCATTTTAATGCGTACAGTTACATTTTTAAAAGACTTACGACCAAGATAAATCTATAAATAATCACATTAAAAATGTATAAAATCCGAGATTCAGATTTATAGTATTTCTCGATGAGGCTGTGTCCTTTGATTGCCAATCCGATTAATTAAATTTCTTTCTCAAACAGTAAGATAAATCCATATTGGGTGTCGATGTCGATGAAATGGTCTCCTCTTAAATTGCACGCGATGAATAGGTGCGACGGTTGAGCGAACGTGGTGGAGAAGGTTCCGGTCCATCAGCGAGGGAGGCTGCTTTCCTGGCGACGCTTTCACAGACGCCGGCACCGACGGCTGGCGGCCGGCGGCATTCTGTCGTCACGATCTCCAGGGTGCCGACTACTCTCTTCGGGCGCAATCGTCGCGAATCCATCGCTGCTTTTCCTATGGGAGGCGCCACCAGGATATTACAGAGCCGGCGAGATTCGTCCACCGGGATGACCGGCCCGCCCAGCAACAGTGGAAGCACTCACAATCTGCAACTCGATATTATGGACGATATTGCCGAGATAAAGGCCAGGAAGGTAAATTGTAACTCTGGATTAGCGATATTGTTAGAAGTAATCGTAGTAATAGGGTATACAGCTTAAAGTTATATATTTACGTGAATAATATAAATGAAGCAGGACGAATAACAAACCATAATGATGAGATTATTCAAGTCTTATTTTTTTGCTAGTTTAATAGAGAATTAAGAGATAAGACGAGTTTTATCATAATCATTTGTAATCTCATGACAACCACTTAGGCTTATTAAGGTTGACCGTTATTGATTTTTATTATGTCTATACTTGTTTGCTCGAAATTAAAGATGTAAGAGTCGCGCGGCTTCTAATAACAGTCCAATTGCAATTCTATGACATTCTCAGCAATGTAAATTTGAAATTCAAGAGATCATATATTTTACAAATATATTAATAAAATTGCCTGTAGGAGTTCAATTGCAATTTTAAGACATTCTCAGCAACGTACATAAATTTAAGAGAGATCTTATATTTTATAAAGATATTAATAAAATTGATTCTTTGAGAATATATATATATATATATATATATATATATA
>NW_012130105.1:1019653-1025244 GCF_000143395.1 Atta cephalotes | reverse complement strand
GTTTAAATTTACTATTTCGATTAATTTAAGTTTTAGTTAATATCTTGAAAAGTTCTAAAAAATAAAAAATAAAAGATTTTTACAAAAAATCTTATATTAAAATACGAAGTCATCAAATACCAGACAAAGAAGTTTTTAAATAAAATATTAACAAGAATAAATAAATTACAAATTAAAATGAACAAACTTAAAGGCTCAAACTCAAAAATTCAATAATATATTCGAATAAGGCACATTAAACGGTGCAAAAAAATATTGTCACAATCACAAAATTTTTCCAAATGTTTCGGTTCACAATGGAACTATCTTTAATGGATACATCACTTACATTACATCTGTTCTTCTTTAGTATATTACACGTCGTTAGATAATATAACAAATAAATTACATTTTAGGACAAATAGACCCGAACAGCAGAGTAATATATTCCTCATCTAATCAATATATTTCCTTTGAAAAAATTTTTCAAAGAGAATAATTCAAGGTTCAAAAACAAAATAAAAATTTATAAAGCTTATACTTAAGTTTTTTAAATTCCATTTTGTATTACATTTTGTAGAAAAAGCGCATACTATTAAACAATTGATAGGTATTTACGTCAATTCGATGTATAGTTAGACAGTTCTCTGACGTTTTGTTTAATCTCGTTACACTTCATTTTGAAGAGAATGGCGCATACTATGAAGTCCATTAACAACTGATAGGTATTTATGTTAATTCGATATATAGTTAGACAGTTCTCTGACGTTTCGTTTAAGCGAGGAGCGCTCTAATCGTGCTCGTACACGCGTCCCAGGTCCGTTTAAAGATGTACAAGACACCATCTCGCGAGCGCGTATGCGAGATCCAGCCTCTGGAGGGCAACAGCAGTTCTACCACTCAGAAATACATACAGCATCAGAAACGCCGGTTCTCCGAGTTCTCGGCATCGGTGGCAGCGTCAACGTCAGCTTTACGTAGACGTGCGTCCGAAATGACGAGGCCGCTCTCCGATATCGAGTTACCCGGAACGTCAAGAGTAGCTGCAGCAGGTATTACATGCTCCAACACAGATCTGATATCCATCTTGAGTTCCCTGACATCGTCCGCGACGGAGATAAATACGTGTGGCACGTCCGAAGCATCGAGCGCGAAGGACGAGCAGAAATCGAGCTGGTCAGCCAAAACGGCGGAGCAAAGGCGTAGTCGACTCAAGAGCTCTCGATCCAACAGCTTCGACGTCTCCATCCTGCACAGCACTAAAAGCAAGACACCAACAAGCAGTGGTAAGAGCACCATTGGTGCGTTTATAACGCCAAGCACCTGGTTCGCCAAGAGACATCAGCCCATCTCGAAGAAGAATCGATACGACGAGGAAAGCGCGACGACGTTCAAGCTGGATAAGTCGCGGGTGATTAAAACTGTCAAGGACACGCTCGTGAAGAACGCCAGGCATAAGGTCCTCTGGGACGACAGTAGTGGTACCAAAGTGGATGCTCAGGTAAATGAATGTAATTAATTACGCTCCATTCAGACAGTCCGTACTAATAGCAAATTCGATGCAGTTAGTGCGCACTGATGCACATTGAAATTATCGTATATAAATTTACTTAAATATGTATGTTTAATATAAATATAATACAAATATGATATAAATGGATTAAACCGCGAAATCATCAGTACACTTTATTGTACTGTTAGGTAAAATTTCGATCTATTTTATAATTCGAAACATTTACGTTTTATTTACAAGGGGAGACCATGATGTTGAGGTCCGATTTTGATCAAACTTGATGGAGATATATAATATATTTCTAACAATTGATATGCAGTAAGATGTACATTGAAAAAAAAGTCTGGTTGCATTAACTGGAATTTTGATTAAAAATAGACAAATCAGAATTTTCTAATTGAATCTATTATTTACTTGAGATAACCACAAATGCAATTAATATGATCAGAAATTTTTAACTTATTCATTTTAACTAGAAGTTTTTCTCATTACTAAAAAATAGGCGCTAAGAAATAGGCAAGAAATTATAATTTACATTAATTATAAATAAACGTAACCTCTAAATTACTTACTGCATCCTATTGCACAATTGTTTTTAAAATAATTCTATATATATATAAAAAAATAAATAACAACATTTAAATGAAATTGAACAAAATAAAACATACGTATCAAAACATAAACTATCGCACTGTGAGTCTAGCTCATCGCAGTGACTTCTTTTTTAGTTTAATATACTTCTATTTTCTAAGTTTCTTGAAATGAAATTCCACTCTAAAAGAGTTAAAAGAGTTATTGTCATTATTGAAAAAGAAAAATTTGCACTTTTGAATAAGAGGCAGTTTCGTTCTTTTGGAGTAAGATTCATTTCAAAGAAAAGAAATTTCGCTCCTTTTTTTGAATGAATCTTAGTAAAAAAAAGAGTAAAATCTGCCACTCTTATTCAAGAGTGCAAATTTCTTACTCTTTTTTAATAGTAGCAGTATTTGAACTTTTTTATGAAGTGAACTTTCACTCTAAGAAATTTAGAAAGTAATTGAGCTACTTTAGCTCATTTATCGGAATTCGGTGGTTTACAAACAGAGCAAGTGTTAAGGAAGAATGTACAATTTCGATTGTCTCGTCTATTTTTTAGTAGTTTAGCTTCTTACTTGGCACACGTCGGTTGTTGGGAGTGCACTATATATCCTTACCAAGTTTGATTAAAATTAGTGACCTCAACGTCATGTCCTCCTTAGATTAAATTAGTGTACATGACTTTAATATACACCAGTGCAGCAGTGCACTAACTAGTACGTTCAACCGAACTAGTTAAGCTACGAACAGCATTAATATGATGCATTCCATTTCACCTTGTTGCTCACCGAATATTAAAGAAGAATAAAATTTATTAAATGATACATCATGCGTATCATACGTAAAACTAAATGAATTCTACGTTAAAGATTACTATTCGCATTCGAAAAAAGAAAGCTTATTCAGGTTTATTCACGCTCGCTTGTTTAATCCGGTTTTATAAAAGAATTGGAAGTTATTGTTAAAAATATACTATTTATAGAAAAACTAATAAAAAAGTAAACATTGTTTTTTCATCAAATGTATTTTAAAAAATCATGATTAGAATTTTGCTCAATTTTGCGCAAAATTCTGTTATTTATACAGTACTTATATATATTCATCTGCAAAAAAATAGGCCATTATAATGTCACAGTGGTCCATTTTTTTTTTACGAGTTAGTGTATGTATGTTCATTTGTGCATTCAAGATATATAATACATCGTAAAAAAGAGAAAGGTCGCATGAAAATGAAATTTTTCGCTTGATTTGATATTGATAGGTGCTTGGTAATGCCATCGAGAAGATTCTCACCTCGGGCCACAGGGGAAACGATGCGGAAGCTTCAAGTAGTTCATCCGGAAAGGCATCCGTGTCGCCGAACAAGTCACGTGTCAGTAAGGTCGCCGGTTGGTTCACGAGTGGGAACAAGGAGCAGGAACAATCGGACTGCGACTCGATCTGCTCCACCCTAAAGGACCTCTTCGTCAAGTAGTGTACCATCGCCGGACTATCTCTCGCGATTACGACGATTCATATATTTTGTTGGTAAACAAGATCCACTGAATCAACAGTACAAGTTATTTGCTGCACTGCCGCTATTTATTTATTTGATTTCTTTTTTGCCGAATAAGTTTGACATTCTGAACTAAGTCTCGCGCAAATCAGACGAGATCCGTGTAGGAATAGTTCTCTTGTTTACTTTCTTGAATTGAGAAGAGTGCAAACGCGAGAAAGGTCGGAGGAAGTAAGAGGGAAGAAAGATCAAAGCGGCGAAAGATTGCGAGTTGATCGAAAATGTTGCAATCATTTTTTTTTTTTTACATATTTCTTCGTGGTAAAATTCAACATACTCTTGCGCGCATCTATTTTTTATGAAATACATTCGAATGCTTACAGTTCCTTCTCATTCGAAGTTTTTTTATTTAACTCGGAAATGATCACCTGGGATATCTTTACATTTTAGCGGCAAAAAAATATGAATTGTAAAATATTGTTTTATTTATATTGTGTATATTATTATATTATTATAAATATTTAATATATTTTCTTTTTTTTAAATAACTTTTCTTTACAAATGTTTGAATACACAATTTCATCAAAAAATAAAAAATTGTTACATATTAATTAAAATTTTTTTAGAAAAACTATCGCAAATAAGCTTAACGTGCTTATTTCATTTAATACTTGTTTGTTTCTACTTAATTTTTAGAAAATTGTGATTAAATTCATATTCATGTTCTCAAATACTAACAAATCAGAAAATAATCAATAATATACAATTTTTTGTTAAAAATAGTGATTTTAATTCGTGTAAAAACATCTCAGATGATTTATGTAAAAAGAAAAAAAGAAATCAAATGACTATTCTTGGATTCTAGGAATCCTATTCTGAAGGAAACAAGATAGAATCTTATAACAAATCCATAGAAGATAATGCGAAATTTTGTTTATGGTCTGGTGAAAATTTTTCTTATAATTTTTATACAATTGGAACATTTTTCAGAAATATTCAGAAATATTCCGAAAGTTTACATTTTCTTTCAGAATTTTTTATACATGTAAATTTTGAGATAGATTCTGATTTCTCATTCCATAATTTAAAAAAATATTTTTTAATTTTTTAGATTTTATAATATTTTATCAGAAATTATACTTATAAAAAAATCTTAGAATTATGATATTTTATAATTAACATATATGAAAAATTCTGAGAGAAGATGTAAATTTTCTGAGAAGTGTTCCAATTCGTATAAAAAATATGAGAAAGTTATGAAATTATATACAAATTTTGAAAAATTATATGAAAAATTCTGAGAAAAATTTTCATCAGAGTGGCCTTATACGATATTTCATTTAAAGAGTAAATAGAAATCAATGTTTAACGTAATATTTATTGATAAATAAATATTCATGATTATAATTTTTATATTTTTATTTTTTATATTTTATTTTTAGAAATTGATATCGTTAAATATGGCAATTTACGAAAGCTGAAAGCCAATACGTTTGCGTAGTACGTAAATATTGAGTTCGATATGAACGGACTATTTTCGCTCTCCATATGGCTTTATTCCGATTATATGTACCTATACATATTTTGCGACTGATTGATACCCATGATCACTACGAAATGATAGATAATGCGATCTATCCTTGTCCATCCTGGTTATGAACGAAACACAAAGCAGTTACGCACACAATGGGATATATATACGCGCCATATAATTTTTATTGATAGTGCAAATATCGAGGAAATCGATTATAGAACTATTTTCATAAGCAATTATTTTTAGCAATATGTTCATTTTAAGTTGTCGCGAGCAGATAATGTTATAGTATGAAAGAATTATAGGATAAAATTATATGTGACATATAATAAGAGAATATTCTGCGCTAAGTTTCTCATACATTAACGCAGATAATGTGGGTAAACGTTAGTCTATCCTTTGCGGGCCAAAGGAGATGCACACGTTATAATTATAGTGTGTATGTATGTGTATATATATATATATATATATATATATATATATATATATATATA
>NW_012130105.1:1014107-1018336 GCF_000143395.1 Atta cephalotes | reverse complement strand
TGTATATATATATATATATATATATATATATATACATATATATATACATATACGTAAAATATATATTCTGAAAGAGGCACACAGAAAGTGGCGGCTGGTCCGGTTAATTACATGAGGCGGTAATTTTATCGTCTTTCTTCCTGTTTCATTAATCGGATTGCTATGTTTTTCTGCTCCTCTCGGTCGACGTTCCTCGACATTATTTCAACCGCACGAACCGCCACTGATTACTGAATAGAAGTACATGATATATGTAGAGATATGTGTATAAAAATCATCATGTAAATTTAATAACAATCTACAGCAACGATCTACACGAGGTGTATACACATTGCTGTGTGTATATGTATATGTAGTGTGAGTGGGTGGATGTACGCGTGTATGTTTCAAGCAGAAATGTAAAAGATATTCATGTCGCAGTCTCTCGAGAATTTTATGTTTCAAAGGTAGAATGTAGCGAATGCGATGCAAATTAATTAAACACACATTTAGCAGAGTCATAAATGAAAACTATGAATGGAACTGAATATCACGATATGTACTGCAAACATATATTTTTCGGTTTTATTCTGTTTCTTAATTGTGCTTGTATTTGATAATTTTGTTTTCTTAAATTTTATAAGGAAACTTAAAGAAAGGAATTGAAATATCTAAAAATTTAGCTAGATATAATGATTTTGTTGGAATATCAAAATAATTATGTAGAATGCTCAAACTGATTGCTAGCTAGAGTGTCAAAACTTTTTGCAGTATTGCTTTCATCATGCTTGAGTTTTCTACATAATTATTTTTGTGGTCTAACATTTGACAAAATTATTCTAAGATCCGTATCTATCTAAATTTTTTTATAGAGACTACAGCAAAATTCTTTCTTTATTGAAATAGAGAAAATACGTTATCTTTCTATATATATTCAAATTTTTTCTCATCCAATTATATTTTAATTCTCAGAGAATTTTTTACGTTCTGTTCTTAGAATATCTGACAATAGTCGAACAATAGTGTACTAAATGCAATTTCTAGTATTAAATTAGTATTTCTTGATTGATGTGCAATCAATAATTTTATTGATCTAGTCTCGCTCCGTTGCGGTGTGATTAGAATGACAATAGACATGGTTCCTCATATTCATGCTGCTTTATTAAGAATTTGAAACCTCTTCAATTTATATTAAATTAGTAGCTCAGAATGTAATAAGTGTGAACTTTATGTGTCGCTTTAAATAACAACAGTCATAAATATTTATTTGAAAATTTACAATAAAAAATATTTAAATGAAACGGTGTGACTTATAGATTACGCATTATTTCGATACTTATACGTCTCTTGATATATCAATGTTAAAAAATGTTTCAAAGATAATAATTGTTGTTATCGAGAATTTTGAAATCTATACGGAATTGATTGCGTAATGTGATTGACCTTGATCTATATGAACTTCAGAACTCATTTATGAAAAACATGTGATGTGAGTAGAGTAAAAATACTTAAATGTTCTTCGATTGGTAATTAGAGTCTATATAAATCCGCCTAAGTCTATAGTTCTCCTTCATATCACATAAAAATTATTGAACGAAAAGCAGCGTAAGCAAATAAAATAAAGATGGAAGTACAAATTATTAAACGAAATAATTAAAAGACCAAAAGTGTTATTTTGTCTTACTGGATTGAGTAATAATCTCAAATAAATAATCTCTGACGCAGATAGCAAGTTTTTTCTGAATGTCGTAATCCTTAATCCTTAATTCCCTATACGATTCTACTAAAATTAATTATTGGCGAGATTGAAAAAATGAGAAAAAAAACAAATACTTGTTATTTGCGTCAGAATTAACATAGATATATATTTATGACTCTTTAACCTCCTGATAAGAATATTCGATTGATTTAGAAAGAGAGAAAGTGAATAAATTTATATTAATTTAGTAACAATATGAAAAAAAAATCATAAAATTAATTGACAAATGAGCCTCATTATAATTCTTATGATTGTGTTCGAAAAGCATGGATAAAATCCGCTTGCATACTGTTTAGAATAGTGCATCACCTGTTCGTATGTTATTTAGATTATCGAAGTGTCCTAAAGTTGTAAATAGTATTGGTGCTATACGTTCTATCAATGTTCTCGCAGCAGATTGATGAAACATGAATATGAAGAAAAAAGTAAAATATACGTTGATCGTAAATGTTGCAAACAGTGTATTATTCATATATGGATTTCCCCAACCTTAGCTTAGATGTCGCAATAAAGGATAAAAAAAGATTAGTTGTCATCTGAATTTCTTCAGGAAAATATTTATCTTGGAAGAATTTATCTCTCTAGAGGAGATATATAAATCGAGTACAGTATCCAATATAGCTATTGAAAATTATAATAAATGATGTACAAATAACGTACAACTATTTTTCTTTCTGAAAACAATTTTATTTTTAAGAAATCGAAACTTTTCGGACTGTTGCAACTACATTTTTCAACTTGGTGTTGTATTACAGTAAGATGGTATCGCTTTCAGGCATTGCCTGCATTACGATAGGCGATGCGGGATGCCTTTGATTTTCGGCAGAGAAGAGGAATGGTTTATATTTATAAAAAAAACATACAATGAGAATTCTCTAATCGTGTTATACATTTATATGTATTATACATATGTAAAATTAAAAGAATATATAACGTTAAAGAGAAATGCATCGGTTAACACACTGGAATCAATACATCAATCACTGATTTTTAATCTTTGAAATACCTATCTTAGTATTGAAGATATTCATATTTTGAACACTCACTAAAATATAGGATGGTAATTGTAAAATTTGAGCTCATTGCATGTGTTTTTCTGCTATATCACTTAGCGATACTAAGCGAGTGTATTCGTGGAAGAATATGGATTTCGCACAAAAGTCTAATACAGATTTCTTATAAAAACACGGTGTACTGATCGTGAAATGAAGCAAAGGAAATTTCAAAATTAGCAAATTCATGTAAAAAAAATCACTGCGAACAATTCTCTATTTTCTAATCAAAAAAAGTGAACTCACTTAAAATAAAATAGAAAAAATATTATGCAGGCAATTTCTTTCATTTATACAAAATTATATAAGTTTGAATTTTCTCGGTAAATTATTAGCGGTGATGAGAATCTTGATCGATAGGAATGGATGAAGTAGGGTAATAAAGACAGCAAATAGGTATGCAACAGCTAAATAAAAATGCAGTCATTACAGTATCTAGTTGATCTACAACTCTCCGCTATCCGCTATTATGATCTTTTTGGATGTCTTGCCGCTTTGAGAACCCATAGCCTCCAACTGAAAAGAAAAATAAATAATGCATGTTAGCTAAGCTAATAAATATTTATAAAATTAACCTATCAAGCGAAAGATCTAGACTCAATATTTCCTCGACCCTACTAAAACTTAAATGTCTTTATAAAAGGACATTTAAGAAAGAAAATATTAATGTTTTCTATATTTTTATAAATGAAGAGTTGAAAGATTCAATATTGAAATAAGACGTGACTCCGTATAAAAGCAGTGAGCTGGTAAATAAATAATTCAGGTTCGATTTCCTTATTCCACAAATGGATTTTAAATTCATAAATAAGTTACATAAAGAGAGTTTGAAGTAACTGATAAATAAATTGTGTATTGAAGATCTAAGATTTATAAATATATAATGATAAATAAGATAATATAATAATACAACAAGAATACATGTTAATTGCTTGTAAGAATTGCGTATAAGAAATGCTAGAAGGAAAATCATACTTTTCTAACAACATCCATTCCTTCGGTGACTTTTCCGAACACGACGTGCTTTCCGTCGAGCCAGCTAGTCTTGGCACTGGTGATAAAGAACTGGCTGCCGTTAGTGTTGGGGCCAGCATTTGCCATAGATAGTATACCAGGTTCAGTATGAGTCAACTTAAAGTTCTCGTCTTCGAACCTGGCGCCATAGATAGATTTTCCACCAGTGCCGTTGTGATTGGTAAAATCACCACCCTGACACATGAAATTCGGAATCACCCTGTGGAAACTGCTGCCCTTGTATCCGAAACCCTTTTCTCCAGTACAAAGCGCGCGGAAGTTTTCCGCTGTCTTGGGGACAACATCTTTCCTCAACTAGAAAATTATATCGAAAGTGATTAAAATTTCTAGATATTTAATTTATATTCAATAAAATTATGTTATATATAAATACATAATATAAATATTATAATACATAACTATAT
>NW_012130105.1:1003298-1011085 GCF_000143395.1 Atta cephalotes | reverse complement strand
TATATATATATATATATATATATATATATATATATTTATACATTTTTTGCGAAGAAAGTGCACTTAGTTCAGGAATAAGGAGAATAATAAGAAATAATTTCATATATCAATATAAAGTGGACAGGATAGCGAAAGTTAAAGATCATTTTTTATTATAAATATATAGTTGATCTTCTCATTAAGTAAAAAAAAAAATTTTAATTAATGTTATTATATATTATTACTAGACAGATAATTACGACAAAATACGACTTAAAATACGACGTTAACTGACAATTAATATCCCAGTAAATAATTATTAATATTGACCTCATCCAATTGACGTCAAAATCAACGATATATCGATTTATTAATTTGATGAGTCTGCATTTCTCGCTGAAATCAATTTTTTCCAAATCTACTTTTTCAGTTTTATACTATATTTCTTGTGTCTGTTTTCAAATCACTCAGCAATGAATTTTTTATATTATTGCGACTGGATTGCTTGATGTTTTATATATATATATATATATATTTAAATTAGTTATATTAGAGTTCTCTTGATCGCGTCTATTTAAAGAAAAAAGATATAAATCAAAAAACATCGAGACAAGTCTTAGCAGAAAAAGCTGTTGATTGTTGGTATAAACTGGGGGAATCTGTTTGTAAATAAACGAAAACCTGATCTCAACGTAGTTCTATCAATATCATTTTATATGTATATTATATGTACATATATGTATTACAAATCCAATAAAGAAAAAGCAAAACAGAGTATTCCACGACAAAATGAATCACGTGGCCAAATTAACGATTGATGAAAAAAATTCCAGATTTATTCGATTGAAATCCAACTTTATCGGCGACGAATTTAACTGAAATAAAATTGCTTACAATTACAGAATCTCCGATTATAAATATAAATTACTCGTAAAACTTTTCTAATTTAATTTGTCCAACCAATTATCAAACAATTAATTATTCCGTCCACATTAATAAAACATTGTTGATATTAATTGCTTGATAATTCAGTCACTCCATTAAACTGGATTTGATCAAAGTCGTCGTCGTAATTTTTATTATTTCTTGCATGAGAAATAGAATCAGCGCAGCCAAATTGGCCAGTCTAATTACTAACGCTTGAAATGGAAATAATAATTTCATCATTAACTTTATTAATTCTGTCGACTATTATGCTTTTGTGAGATGTATTTTGCGTCTATAATTATGCCCCTATCTGTCGTTTTACTTCTACGGTACCAGTTGCTGACACGGTGTTCGAGCTCGAGCGTGAGAGTCGAGAATCGAGGACGAAGGCGTTTGAAATAGGGAAAAGTAACGGGGCGAATAACGGATTGGACATTTAGTGCATCCTGCCGTGGCCACTCCGAAACCATTACGATAGATTGTCTGCACGTGGAAAACGGATAATTATACCGAATCAAATGTTGAACGCAAAACGGTGGAAGATGAACGCTCGGTTTGTCAGTGTTTAAAATCTTCGATGGAAACAAATCGATATTATTATATTCGTATCTTCGACAATAAATGTCTTTCCATCTTCCATTTACAATAGATAGTTTGCACGGTGAGCAAAAAGTGGTCTGATAATTATATCGATTTAACTGAAGATATCAATAAAGATTATTATTATTTTGAACGCTGAATCGAATGTTTATTTTGGATTGTCCGCGTTTAACATTCCTAAGCTGACATCATTTCGACGTCAAAATAACGATAAATGACGCTTGCTATCTGAGAATGTTAAACGATTAAAGACCGATTTATCAGTATTTAAAGTAATAACAGTCTTTATTTTAAAAAGCATAAGTGACAAGAGAAGTATGAGTACATACATTATAAAATAAATTAGAAAAAGCTGTAAAGGATGACGTATCAGTATAATGTTGCTCATTGAGACTCTAAGCCTATAATAATACAATACATTGAAAAAAAGTTTACTAAATCTTAAAACATGTTTCTTTGAATAGTATATAAGTAAACATAATATAAGTAAACATTTACTTACATTGTTATAGTAAATAAATATTTACTATATAAAAAAAATAATTAAATCTAACTAAATCAAACAAATATTTATTAAAATTCACTGTTTCAATGTATAAATATAAATATAATAGCATACAGACAAATAACAAAATTTTCGATCAAGATTTCTATATCTAGATATAGAATCTTTATGAGAGGATAATGATCATTCTATAACTTCCATTTATCAAGAATAAGAAATTCTCCTGAATGTTCATCTTATATAAAATTAGTAAAATGTATAATTATTTAATCCATAGACGTAATGCGTCTCGTATCTTTTTTTTTATGATGATATGTGTTTTACATGCACAGAAATTCGCTAGCAAGGAAAAAAAACGCTGGATCGAAGGACACGATTAGACGATCATGTTTTTCACGGAAAGCTTCCGCCGCGTCTTCATGCTGCGCCACGTAAAAATGTCGTAAAATTTCGTCATGCTAAAGCGACGTAAGATGATGATGCGTATTGTTTCCAGGCCGTTTATCAGTTTGCATGACGTGGTGAATCTTCTCGGAATGAAACGGAAAACCTGTGACATTTCCAGGATTGACGGCGTGAATTCAAGAAAAAAAGCTGATAAATGATTTTTCCTTTTTCGCGAATAGAGTTTATTTCCAAGAAGATAACGCTTCCGACTGGAAGCTGCTTGTTAATCCAAGCCGTTATGTGTTTGTGGTAATGAGATAACATAATTATGAGAACTATCGAGAATAAAACGAGGTGGTTAATAATTGCTACGCGAGAAAAAAACGCTCTCTCTCAGTTTATATTAGACACTCTCTAAAAGAGAATATTTTATATGCAGCAAAGGTGCGAATCATATATTTGTGAGGTCAAATCAAATCAAATCGAATCTTTGCTAATATATGTTCGAAAACGAATCGAATCGAATTTGAAATATTTATATCGAATCAAACTTAGGTAGCACATATTGATTTTATATGCGTTTCTTAAATATTTGTAGAACATTGAATACATTTAGAAAATATGTATAAAATGTATGAACCAAGTGCCACCTGAGAATCGAGTCATTTTATTTAAAAATGAATTGAATTCGAACCAAATTTTCCTGGATTTACATTAAAAGAAATTTGAAAATAATAAGATATTTTTCAATAACGTTCCAGATTTTTTAAATAGACATGAAAATAAATCATTCAATTAAGAGTCGTGCATAAATGAAGCAAATAAAATAAGCGATTGATTTGAAATTTTGAACTTATCCGAAAAGCTCTCAGATTTGAAAACTAATTGATAGTGGATTCGATTTAAATTCGAACTATTCGCATCTTTAGCATACAAACTTTTAATTTTAATAAAATTATGCGAAAGGGAAGAGAACATATGTTTACTACTTCTTTCTCTTTTTGTTTTATTTTTTCCTTATCCTTTTTTCTCTTTTAGGAATTGATAAAACATGGCAAATCAATCAAAATGACTGTTTCATATTCAGACTCTTTATAAGATCTCTATATGTATATTAATAGGTCTCTATATGTATGTATTAAATTTAAATTAAATCGAGATTTTATGCTATCTAAAATTAAGATTTTCAAATTTTTGTGGAGAGAGGTGCTCTTCAGAGGTCTCGACAGTTTTATAGACACGTGTTTACGTTAAATTATCTCAAACAGAATAACAGATCATGATAACATCCAAATGATATTAAAATGAATCTTGTCTGATCTTAAAAAGACCTTTAATAATTATTTTGAAGTTATTTTGATGCTATTTTAATCATCATAATTTTTTTTACGCTTAAGATTATAAATGTTTCTAGTCTTAACGTAACCTACTGCAAACGTTAAAAAAAAACATATTCACTTTTGTAGCAATTAAAGTTTCAGTGTCAAAACTACACGTTCGTAATAAACTGGATGATGTTTATTGGCACATAGATATATAATTTATCGTAATTATATGAATCGCTGTGACCGAGACGTGAGTGGTCGCCCCAAAATGCGAAGATCGCCTCGTCATCTCAATCCAGGTTTTGATTGTCAAACATTGAGAAAAGAAACGTGTATTTCTGTAATGATTAAAGTTTCTATTTCAAAACAACACGCTCGGAATAAATTAAACTTCGAATTGAATACTATTTATCGATATTATCGATATTAAGTGAGAAATGAGTCATCGAATTGATATCGATGATTTCAACATTAATTTCAACAATAGTTTGACATCGATTCGACGATAACTGATGATTATTTCTTGCATTTCTAGGTAATTAACAATTTATTCATAAAGAATAAAATCGACTGTACATTTCTTAAAATTATATATATTAAAAAGATATGTATTAATTATAGAAAATATATCATCTGAAAAAAAACGAAAATTAAAAATTGTATTATTTGGATGCTCAAAAAGTATTCGTCGAGAAATTTAGCTTCTAAAATCAAAAATACATATGAAGTATTCGTTTAAACATATTAAAACAGAATGTATTCATAAACATGTTAGAACAGAATGTATTTATTGTATAAAATTGCTAATTAATGCTTACTTTCTACAAATAAGACTTTTTTAATAAAAAATTTCCTTGTACAAAATTTCCTTGTTTTTTGCTCTCACTAGATATATTTTATCGTAATTATACAAATGATTAGTAATTAGTATATGACAGTAGTAACGTCTTAAAATAGAGTTTCATTGATTGATTCTTCGAATAATTCCGATTCGAGTCTTTAGACCGTGTTCATAGTCCATTCTTATTTCATTCTTATTTTTAAAATTGTCTCAAGTAATGTTTTAAAATGTTAACTGTGATTGGTTTCTGACATCTAAAGATGTAATCAAGACTCAAATATAAAAATTTATAAATACCTTCTTATAATTCTTTCTTTCTCTTCATGTAAGAGAGATGTTTGCTCAATAAGCATAAGAACAACTCACGATAAATCATTGTCAAAATGACGTTAAAATGAATCATAAATTACTAAAAAACTTTTAGGCTCGGTCCGATTTACGTTCACAATACTCTTGGAATTATTTCATTGTTGTTTATCAAATCTTTAACAAGAACAAATGATGTTTACGAAAATTGTGAGCGTGAATCGGACTGTAATTTTGTAGTGATCATTTTGTAGTGATCATTTTTATGATTAATTCTGCATAAATCTCTAAATAAAACACGATATAACGTCAAAATAACGTTAAAATAAATCTTAATTAATTGAGAAATAATTTTTAGTAAATATCTTAGAATCATTTTGATGTTATTTTGATGTTGTGATGACTTGTGTTCTGTTTGTATGAACTTCAAATAGAACAATTAACGATAACATTAAAATAAATCTTAACTTAATTGAAAAGTGACTTTTTTCAAATTATTATCTTAGAACAATTTTGATGTTATTTTGAGGTCATACTTAGTGACTTGAGTTCTGTATGTATGAATCTCTTTCCAAGTAGAACTATTCACAATGATGTATCTTAACTAATTAAACAATTATTTTTAGTAATTTTAAAACAATCATTTTCGCAATTTCGATGTCATTTTGACTCGTGGCTTGGATGGCTTCTAACTCTTTAAATTAGAAGTAATATGGCCAATGAGCTAACTGTGTTCGGTATATTTGACATGAACTCAGTGATTTTGTTGATTTCATTAATCCCGAATGTCGCGGACGAGTCGCGCGTCGCGGTCTGTCGTCACGCATAAGAATTGAGAAGGAGGAAAGACGAGAACGACGCGGTAGGGGTCGGCGCGCTTCGGGAGACGCGGTTCCACGAAACAGTATATACTGGCGCACGATGACTCGCCGTGACAAACACGCGCCAAGCCGTTTCGCGGGAGGAGAGGAGCGTCACCGTCGCTTCGCGTCACCGTCGCGCGGATCGCGGTTTATTATACGGTCCGAGTCCGTACGTGCATCATCGTCCTCGTCGCTGCTACTGTCATCGCGCTTACGTAAGTCGTAACGCGATCCGCGTTTTAACTACTTTTGACGACACGACATGCGAGAAGGGGACGTCGGGAAATGTCAGAATAGATACGATCATTGATGACGTGAAGTGCACGAGAAGACACGAGGATTTTTATATACGAACGACAACGAAAGGATCGAATGGTAACGTTTAACGGGGTCGCGTCGTGGAATGGTGACCGACAGCTCCTCTTATATCAACGCGACGCCACAAGAGACAGCGTGGACCCCGTCGATGCGCGTGCACGTGCGGATGATAATCGGGCTACCGGTGCAATCGAACGAGAGTCACGGCCGTGCGGACGAGTGGACCCCGACGGCGGAGGATGCGATCGCGCGTGCTTAAATTGCCACACGGACCTCGAGTGATATGTACGTATCGTATTTTGTATCGCGCGTGCCGTGCCAAGACACGAGAAGGCGCGGAGCGGGACTTCGAAATTTCCCGCGCGGACGATAAGCGACTACGTTCAAACCCGTTAATCACGGCAATGTTCAGACGCGTTAATAGCGATAACATTCAGACGCGTTTGAATTGACGACAATAACAGCGTCAGTTAAGTGTGTCGAAAACGAAAAAGAGAGATACGATAGTAAAAAGAAAAAAAAGAAAACGAAAAAGAGGGAAGAACCGTCGCCGTGCGATCGGTTTTTTAATCGCCGAGCGATTATATTCGGTGACTCGAGGAGAAAACAAACTTAATCTGTTGGAACTTTCACGGCGAGAATCACGTTTATACCCCGCGACTCGTGCTTCGTATTCCGTCGATCACGTGATATCTGCGCGCGGAGTACTCCGCGAGGAAGATCGCGCGCAGTCACTCGACAATTTGACGATCTACGAAACGTACGCTCCACGGTCGTCGCGTCGGCCCGTTGCTCACGTAACGTGGTTTTTCGGAACGCACAGTTTACGACGCTTACGCTGTACGCGCCGGGTGCGCGCACACGCTGCATGTACATCTGTACATGAAGACTGGCGAATGCGGGATAATAATACGTACACACATATACGCACACCCTCCTGCTGATTTCATTGGTTTCGCGGTCGCCGCAGGTCCGTGAGTCCGTCGTGTCGCGTGGTGTCCCTCGTATCGGAGGGCTTTTCCGTGACTTTTCCCAGTTGAGAGTCAACACACGTGCGCGCTCGCGCGCATGTGCTCCGTGTTAACTGCGTGTGCGAGGGTGTGTGCCGTTCCGTTGTATGTCAACGCGTGTGGCTCGCGACGACAAGTGCCGGCTGAGTCAAACCATCTCGCACGCGGCCGAAGATGGAGAACACGACGTGTCCGACTAACGTGCTGGAGAGCGCGAGCGTGCCCGGCCTGATGATGCTGCTCGCCACGTTGATCGCCGGCGGAATCGTCCTCGTGATCTGCTACGCTGTAAGCCGGCGATCGCGTTCCCGCCAGGACTCGAAGAAAAGTAAGCATTCATTCTCAAAGTCCATCCTACCGCGGCGTCTGAGGCTTATCCGCGTGCCGCACACACACACACACACACACACACACATATGTGCGCGCGCGCACGCGCGCGTGTGTGTGCGCGACACTTCGCGCCGGCGGCCGGGCCGAGCGAAAATCGGCCTGTTATTAAATGCCTTACACACTGGCGGCGCGCGACACGCTCACGGCCTGATCTGGTTCGTCGGCCACGTTTCTTCCTTCTGCACATCGGAGCATTCGGAGCCGAGCGACTTCTCGCGCCAATTTCGACGCGTTTTAATTCCGCACGTTTTTAAGTCCTCCTCTTTTTGGAGCAAATTTCCCAACTTGAATTTTTTGTTTTTGGCCTCTCTCGCTCTCTCTTTCTCTCTCTCTCTC
>NW_012130105.1:992425-996514 GCF_000143395.1 Atta cephalotes | reverse complement strand
GCAAGAAATGATCTTATAACCTTAATGTATAATGTATATGCATATTAATTCTAGTATATTCATCTTTAATTATGTAAACGTTTAATTATGTAAATGTTTTTTTTTATCACATTATAATTTTATAATTATATACATGCTTTGATATTCACAGAATGTACAAGCAAATATTTCTATCCATATGAGCTTGCAACAGGTGTTTGAATTTGAAATATTATCTATCTGCCTCATAACTAAGGCAGTCACGTCGCGATTATGAAACTGCTTCATATATTACTAAAATGAATTCTAGTATTACAATTTTATTGAGTTTCTGGAATACATCTCGCATCTGATATTTGTCGTTCGAGTTAAAGGGTGAAATAAGGAGAATCTCCCATGCCATGATGTGAGAATATATAATATATTGAGCATAATAATAGTTAGGAGATTGCTACATTTGAGGCTAAATTTTGATTAGCTGTTTATCTGTCGTCTATTTGATCTGTCTGTAGATCCAATAGATCGTGAGAGAAATCTTTTATTTACGAAGATAAACAATTTCCTATGAACACTAATCTATCTCTATCATTAAAAAATTCCATTTATAAATATAGGGATTGCAAATTACAACAAATGCAAAATATTTATCAAATATACTATTATATAAATAATAAATTTGACAATTAAGGGGGAATTCTGATTTAGAAGTTTAATTTTTAGGCTATATTTATGAATTTTTTTCTGAAAAATTCGTAAGGTCTATTTAAATCAAGGTTTTTCCTACATATTAGTATATTTCAAGTAATTTTTAGAATTTTTTTATTGTAATTTTACAAAAAATAAGACTTATATAATAGTTTATATAAAATTATGAAAAAAATATACCGCTACACGGTGATTGCGGCTGTTCTGCTCGTCTGAAACAAAAAGACTAAAGAAATTCTTAAAGTATATGAGTTTGTCTATCGTTTGACTTATGATAAAAAAAAATATTAGAAAAAAAAATGGCGTCATTTTGAAAATTATTATATTATTAAATATATTTAAAATATATATTTTCCGATTTTTCGAATTTTTTTATCTTTAAAGTGCTGTAAAATAAATAAAAATAAACATTTTGATTTTATTATAATTCAGACGAGAATTATATATGCGCTATAGAGATGTACGCAAAATTTGGGCGCAATTGATCAAATAGATTTTGAGAAATCATGGTTACCAAGAAAATGCTATTACGAAAAACGAAACTACTGGTTACGTAGAGATAACACTCGAATAATATTACTTACAATTAATCTGCTATTCCAGGACCACAAAAGGCATTTTTCTCCTTCTGGTATAAATCCTGCAACTCTTTCGTCTCTGAGTTGCGCCTATTGATCTTTTCCGAACAATGCTTTATTACCTGCTGAGCGAAGGGCGGATCGCGCTCTTTACAAAGGCACTATTTTAGACACTATATCTTTATAACCTTTGCGAATCCGCAAAAATTCTTTTACATTCTACAAACTTTTGCGAAAAATACTATTAAAAAAATCGATTTTTTTTTACCGTCGAGATCAGAATCCCCCCTTAAATTTTGCAATCCTTTTGCGTATAGCAAAATTATTTTTCTTCGTGTTGTTTTTTGCATTTACTTTCTTTTTGATTGATTAACATTACGCATCTCAAGAATGAAACACCTTTGAAAAAAGATTTTGTTAATTTAAAAGCCACCGATTAATAAATTTGTAGATATCGTGATAACAATTATTGTTTTAATTCGTTATGATTGATGCTAGTCTGTTATTCCAACCATTTAGTAACAGAAGTAATTAATTTATGTAAAACTTAACTTATTTTTTGACTTTTATTTGCTAATATTATTTTGATTTACATCGTAAATTGTGTATTATTTGTTACATTAATGAAGAAGAGAAATTATTCGCAATAGTAATTGATTGATTCGTTTTTTTACCAAACCATTACATTTGTCATTCCTTTTTTTGTTGCTATAATAAACTCATTTCTCTAAGACATCATGCTGGGTAGTTGTGGCCTGTCGGAATCTGCAAAGAATCCAGATATTAAGTTAATTTCCGCGAAAAATAACTAAAATATCGGTGAAAGTAATCAGACAAATTGAACAAAAGAGCCCTTTCTTGAAAGATCTTTATAAATAGCTAAAAATAAAGTATTTGTTTTCATTGTTCGTTTTTTCTACATAATTCTACTAGCTAAGTTAAAATATTGAAACCAACAGTCCGTCGAAGATTTATGGAAGCTTTACAGACAGAATATCTATTTGTTCTATTTGTGACAATAGAACAATCTAATTCCTTTCCACTTCATTGGGTCAACAATTCAAAACAGAGCATAGATTCTATTTATTCTTTTTCCTAATTCTTTTAGTATTTTTTTTCTTTTTTCTAGAATTTTCTTTTTTCTAGTGTATCGTTAAAGGACTAAATTTAGATCAGAAAAGTCAATTATTTAGAAAGGAAATCCAAATAATAAATAGTCATTGTATGAGAAAAATATTTTTTTGAATGATTGAAACGTTATAAATTCTTTTTCTGTTTTGATTTATTCACCAGTTATTGAGCGAAGAAGAAAAGGAACATCAAATATGAAAGTAATTATTGTTGTATGCAAGTGTATCCATAAATCTTCGGTCAATGTCTTTGTTATTGTATTTTAGCTTAGCAAGTAAAATTGATAGCTTCGAAACACTACTGTATCTTCTCAAAATATCGATCCACAAAACCTATTATTTCTTTCACAAGATATCTGTTAGAACGATCTGGAACTTACTCGATTCTTCTTGAAATATGAAAATTTGAGAAATATTTTTCTACCAATTTGAACATATTTTTCTACCAATTTGAGATTTAATCTTTTCGTGACCAGTGAAATATGTGTGTCTTACTAAAAATTTTTTTAGAATATATACCATATACCTAATCTAATTTACAATGCATTTTAGTTCCATTAAAATGTTTATCAATAAAAATTAAAAAAAATTAAATCGGTTATGAAAAGATTAAGGGATGAAACAACCCTTCAAACTTAATGAGGGGAGAAGGAGGATGAGAGTATTTTTAAAATATTAGATTTTTGAAAAATCTAAATATACACACAGTTATTATGTATAAAAAATCAAAAGTTTTGTTTAAAACTTTTTATGTATCTCATCGTTTCATTGATAATTGGCTTGAGTCAAACATAAGCGTCAGCTTAATTTTTTTAAGGGATTGTTTCATTCTTTAAATTTTAAATTGGGCCGATATAAAAAAATCTTAGGTTTTTGTGTTTAACAACATATTTCAAAGAACATTGAATCGATTCGGAACAGTTGTGGCAGACCTCTTGTCAGTATTATAAATTAATCTAATTAAATGAGAGAAAGTCTATATTCGAAACGGATCTTAGTGCTATTTCTTGTGTGAATTTATATACATCCTGATTCTGTATATCGCGCGATTTTTCTTTTTATTTCTATCCTGGCCGAGATAATATTTTTCGCAATAAATTATTCGCAATTCTTAGAATTTCATTAACATATGACGATTAATAATAATTCTGATTTTTATAAAAAGATGAATATAACAAAAAATGCTTATTAAAATAAACTAATATTTAAAACTGAATTATTTAAAAAATTATTAATTACTTGTACAATTTAATAAGTGATATTCAGATTTTGCTCACGAATGCGTTTTAAGACCAAAACAGATTTCGGCGGCATGCGATTTGCAGAATCAGAATATATATAAATCACATAAATTACACAACTAAGATTCACGCTTTGAATAGGCTTCCTCTTATTTAATTAGATTTGTCTTCATCGATCTAAATTCGTATCATATTGATTCTAAATTAAGATGGAAAGAGAGGATAACTTAATTTTTCGATATTTTGAAAAATATATCTTTTAGGAAGAATTATATTCATTTTGTCTAACCACTTTTTTTCATCGTTATATACATATACATATACATATATATATATATATATATATATATATATATATACTTACTTTAACTAAAAACTTAAATTATTAGTTTAGTTTTTACGTTATTACGTACTAGGTGGTCGAGTATTTACCTTTGTTAGTAAATTAAAAAATTA
>NW_012130105.1:974893-992405 GCF_000143395.1 Atta cephalotes | reverse complement strand
TTATAAATAATATTATTAGTAAGTAAGTTATTATTACTTATTTGTTTACTTAACCTTACCTTTTTACTTTATTACTTATATATATATACTATATACTATATATATATATATATATATATATATATATATATACTCGTTTTTCAAAAAAAAAACTTAATATTTATAGGTTTTTTTACATTTCGACAGGTTGCGAGATTTTACCTGTTTGAATAAAAAATAATTCGAACCAATATCTCAATGATAAGAAAAAGGAACATACAATATAAATTAGGTGAAAAATAAACAAAAATGCGAGCACGAATCAAACTCTACTTTCTTAGATATATTCTAAAGATTCACTGTACTCCATTAAAAAGATAAATGTAGTTTGAAAAAAAAACCAGTTTTTTTGTTTAATTAAACTGTAAAGTGTATAGAAAATTGAGAAAATTTAAGCTATTTAAGGACTTTATAACTCTGAACATGAAAAGATTTATATCCTCATTTTTCTTACAAAATATTTTTTAAAATTTTTATAATAACAGAAAAAGAAGAAAGAGAAAGTTTTTTTATTTTTATAATAATAGACAAAGGAGAAAGAGAAAGTTTTTTTTTTCCTTTTCTGACATCCCATTTAGGATTTCACTTGCTGTGTCTACACTTGGTAGCTTTTCACATAAATTTTTTCTACGCGCAGAAAATTTCTTTTAGCAGATGTACCGAATATTTTTTGGGGAGCATAATCGCCTATTCATTATTTTGTAAGCAATTTATCAGACGTGTGCACGTGTATTTGTTCAAGTCGAATCGATCTCTCGTGGGATGGATCGCAGGGTGGAAGGAACGCACTCTGATCAGACGGCATGCTGGCATGCGCATCGCGTGCGACGATATAAATAACTGCGTACGCGTATACGCGGACGTATCGCGTGCGTACGCGTGGATCTGATAGCGCGGCGGCGAGAGAAACGTTCAGGGACATAGCGCAATGGAAGGACCACGTGGGTGGAATGAATAAGCGCACGTATTCCCGTTGTTAAAATTTTGGAGCGCGACCTTGCTTGCCTCCGAGACAAGTCCTCGTTTGTTCATGCGACCTCGAATAATCACACTGTACGATCGCAGAACTGCTTATATGTACACGATACGTGTATGACTTACATTCTGATATACTTATATTATGATATATTGATTAACGATTGAGAGGGCGGATTTTCTTTACGTTTTTTTTTACTGTTGCCATATATTATGGAATTATTTGAAATTAATTAATTTTCGATCAGAATTGTTCGATTATTTCTTAGATTTTTATTGTGTTTTCTAGGAAAAAAAAGAATAATTTCGATCAAAATGCATTTCAAATAGTTCTAATACAATACATGTCCTGTTTTATTTTCGAAAAAATAAAATTGTAAGCACTGAATGTTGTAAATTCGATTTCGAGAGAAAATAATCGAAAAAAAAAAATAGAATTAACATGAAATATAATCTTACTTGAGTGGTTTGAGTTATTGCGCCCAAAGAAAAGTTTCTCTGATTAAAAAAAAAAGTTTGTTTGAATCAAAGAAATTTTGTGCATTGTTATACGTTTAATTTCTATAAAGAAAAGTTTCTTTTAAATGTCATTTTTTGAAATCAAATAAATTTTTATTTAAAAAAAAAATTTTTTTCACTTTAATTTAAAAAAATCAACAAAAAAGAAATAATTTCTTTAACTTAAGAAATAAAAATAAGAAGATAAGAAACGGTCTTTAATTTAAACATAATTTTTCTCTGGGTCTGTCTTTTAAGATTATTGTTTAATTTATTATATATTCGAAATAGAAGTAAAAAAAGTATGAAAAATGAAAATATGAAAAATTAGAAAAATATTTTTTGTTACAGAGATATTTAATTGTTGAGTTACATCGGATAATAATTCTCATCGCTTGATTTATGAGCTTATATTTTTGCTTTTATCATCGCATTAAAAAAAATGTCGTTTATCAAATGAGATAACATTCTACATTCTACATAATCATATAAAAAAGAGATAAACTAAAATAATTTCATATAATTAAAACTCTATGAACTAATAACACTATATAATTAAAAGTTTTTCAAATTCTGAATTGAGATAATTTCCGATAATATGTAATAGGTTATTAGATAGTGACAAATACTGAATAATCCTTTTAAATTATTTTCAAAAATGTGTTGCAACTGTCATCGGAGAACGCGAATGGAGCAAAATGATTAATGTATATATTTTACGCGAATTTAAGATGGTTTTTTAATAAATAGAGTTATCAAAGAGAAATGTCTAATTTTTTAATATAATGTAGTTGAGGTTTATATACCAAAATTTCAGAACAGATTTTTGAGAGACATGTATTATGCAAACTTATGCAACTCCTACGACGCACGAATTTTTTTTCAAATGCAAATATTGGCGCACACTTACGCTTTATTTGAGAATTTGTTTAACACATAATGTTTATATATGTAGCTAAAAAGTGAAAGTAAAATGATTAGCTCGACTAACAATTCTGCAGTGTTGAAAAATAAAATTCAGACAAATCGAACAATTTCTTTAAACAAAATATTTTTAATGAAAAATTAAATATTACAAAAAATCCTTTTACATGGCACTTGGGGGGATCCCTGTAGAGCACAATTATTCGATATATCCCCCATTAGCTTGAATGACCTCTAGTCTTTGTCTGAAGCGTTCGCACGCACGTTGTAATGTAGCGCTGTCCATACCAATGAATGCTGCCTCAATAGCGGTCCTTAATGACATCACATTGGGATACCGAGACTTGTTTGTGACCTTTTCAACTATACGTAGTATAGTTCAAGGGATTTAAATCTGGGCTGTTGGAAGGCCAGAATTCCTTGGACCAAAACATATCGTTGTCTGAAAGCCAATTTTGAATTAAATGACTCGTATGAGCCGGTGCACTGTCCTGCTGAAAAACATATGGCTTCGACGCCACAGTTTCCATCCACGGCTTCACTACATCCATCAGAACGCGCAACGATTGCCCTGGGTCATTCGAAATCAGCGCTTGAGCCCTTTTAATGATTGTGGGGGGTCCTCGTGGTGTACTCTTCCTCGCTAGCATACTAGAACCTTCGTTCTGTTCTAAAGCCTATATTTTGCCACAATATCATAAACGGTTGATCTTGGATATCCAAAGAACCGAATTATTTCCGTTGCTGCCCAGCTCGAAGGCCTTCGATGATCGCGGCTCTTTGATTATATTCTGTACTTGGTACAGAATACTTGTACTTTCTACTACTTTGTACTTTCAACATCGCGGCCATTTTGAGAATATGATTGTTTATTAGAAGCATCAGGCTTTCTCGAACGCCAACAACAATCTCTGGCAGAGGCACAATAGCGGAAAATTTAAATTGAAATTTCTCCGGATTTTGGTGACCCTGTATACTTCTTAATATTTGCGGATGTATTTGCGGGCGTATTTGCAAACATCCTTTCCTACGAACATGTCGATTTTGTAACAGTTGTCCTTGCAATGAGAAAATATTTTTTAATAAAAAATGCTTTTGTCTCTGCTGTCAGAATTATTGGACTGTGATTGAAGTATGCGATTTCAAGATATTGTCCTTTTGCCAAATTGAAGAAATTTTTTCGGTTGCAACATCGCATGCTGTAATCATCACATGTCCGATTTAATGTCTCATTATTAAGATAGGAGCAAAGAAGAAAGAAATAGTGGATAATACGAGAGTCAAGCTGAAGTCGAAAGTAGCATTATTTATTTAGATAACAAATTTTCTTGTGCTTATCTGACCGCACTATTTAAATATTATTTATTGATTAAAAGATTCATACATGTGTCTTTTCTTTCAATAAAATTATGATTTTGTTTTAATCAGTAATGAGTTAAACCCCTTTCTCTATAATATAAACTTTAATTTCTAAATTATTCAATATAAACAATTTAAATTAATGATAAAAATAATTTAATGTATGTTCAATATCTGTAATCAAAATGACGCGTATTTTAGATATTTATTTTGTGGCTAAAACTATTTGTTTAATCTAAAGTATAGAAATTATTGAAAAGAAAACTGAAACTTTTAATAATTAATGAGTTTCTACGAAATGATATGTCAGTCTCATACATATTGGGTATAGTAACGCATATATAAATAATGTATGAAGAAATAATGTATGAAGAAAAAAAAAATATAAAAATATTTTTGTCTTCGTAAGTAATAAAAAATTTCTAGGATTCCATACGATGGAAAATTTGCAAGATTCCGTATACGATGAGAGAAGTTTGGAATTCCTGCGATGGAAATTTCCAGAATTCCATGCGATTTTTATAGATAATTCAGAATGATATGTTTTTCATAATTACATGAAATTACATTATTTGCAAGAAAATATTAAAAAAAAAGAAAAAAAAAAGATAATTTTTTGATTGCTCATATTTTTGTATAATTACGATTATGAATTGCGTCGCGCGCGTACATTTTTCTTTCATTTAAATAATTCAATTTCTTTTTAAGTTTTCATCGAAAGCGAGAATTTATTCTTAGAACACTTATTCAGCGGACATCGCAAAACATATGGATCGTGCAAAACCTTATCATCGCGCGCAATCAACAAATTAATGCCACTCCTATTATATGCATCAAGTATTACGTTATGCGCGAATTGTCTGATAAATATATCGATGAAAAAAATATTAAGTTTTAAACGAAGTTTTATTACTGTTTTATTTGTGACTTGATATCTATGAATAGTAATAACATGTATTATGTGAATATTTATTACACGAATATCTATATATATAATTTCATACGGCTATGATCGTATATATATATATATATATATATATATATATAAAATTTGATGATCGATGATGCATAGCGACATGTTTCTAAAATATTCTAAATAATTTTTCATTTTGTTTCTGCATAATACAACAATATTTCTGCTTAAATATTTTTTATTTATATATTTTTATATTTTGTAAAACGGAAGCAGAAGCCGTGACTATTCTTAATACAAATGTAGGTGAAATTAAGACGATTCATTTATTTATTTGCTTACATACGTGATGTGTTGTAATTATATACGGTTGTATTATCGAGATATCAACTTGTTATGAAGACAGTAGAAAAATTTAATGAATGTATAATGATAATATGTTTTGCAGATTTTTTAAAAAATTAAAATATAATATCTAGAATTTTATGCATTTGATAATTTTAAGAATTGTATTCAAGTTATGCTAATTAAAATGCGGAAAAAAATCATATTTGAAATTTTTCTTTATTCCATTGATTATTCTTACAATTGGTTGCTATTGTGTCATATTAAAAGAACTTAATTAATTATGAGAGAAATATATATAATCAAGAAATGCTTTAAAAATAATTAAATTAACGATAAATGTTTACTTTGAGGAATACTTCTTTGATGATATTAAGCTTGACGTATATTGTCATGATCTAAGTGACTTCTAACAGATTTTAGCTGTCGCTCGGTATTTGTTAAAAAGTTATTAACAATCAAAATTCGTAATTATTTCTCAATTTTGTACATGGAAATCGGATGATTCTAGGCAGAGGGGAGGAGGTTTGGGGTGAACCGACTAGAGAAATATGACTTTGGCTGCGTTCGGATTCCCACCTCTCCAATTATATCGTCCTTGTTTACCGAACATTAAAATAAGGATGACATGACATCCGAATCTTTCTAGGCAAAGTGAGATTCACCCCACTTCCCTCCCTGCCTAGCCTATACGACTTTCCATACGAAGCAGATCCACCTCTTCCTTTGTCTAGGGGCATAACGATTTTCATGCGGGAGGATCTTGTTCCGGGAAAGGGAAAGGTGGGATGGATTTCATTTTTCACACATGAGTGATGGCTAAAATTTGTTAGAGATCACAACTTATATTAAAGTTATCAAGCATTCCCTAGAACATTCCCTAAAGTGAACATTTACCTTTACATTTTATTTCTCATGTTGCATTTTATATTTTTTACGATTTTTGAATTACTTGATTGTTAATTAGCACAACTCAATCTTGTAACAATGGTAAAATAAATAGCAATAATATATAAAATAAACTTTTCGTCTTTTTTCCATTACTAGTCTCGTACTCTCTCATTTTTCGATGATGCAGTGGAAGGGTAGCGACGACACTGGGGGGGGGCTAAACAAAAGAAAATTTGGACCACTCTTGAGTTTTCAAGGGTTGTCCTTTCAGGCCCATCGTAAGTTTAGGTCTACTAGACTTATTTTGGACCGCCCATAAATTCACAAAAGCGCAAATTTAGTTTCCGAAATTAGTTTCTATCCGAATTTCAAAGCGAATAGAACTATTAGCAGTACGAGCAGTACATTTCGGTAGTGTCGACTGTTTTTACACAAGTATATTAAATATGGAATATATGTGTGAGCATGGCGTATGCCATTTTTTATATTTTGGAGTTCCAAGTGTGCTTGCGACGGATCCGCAGTTTTCGAACATTAAAGCATTTTGGTATTGCACTAGAATTCCTGAATTCGGACAAAGAGTTCCCGATGTACATAATGTGCCATATGTACCTGTGAATATGAATGTAGTGAATTATGTAATCAACGCATATAATGCATATAATGGATACGTCAATGGCAGTAAATATACTATTTTTTACTATATATATATTTTTAATTTTGCTCGTATCTTGTATAAAAATATACCGTTTAAATATAAGTTGTTGATTTTATTTTAACTCGTATATTTAAAAAACTACTGTTTAAAAATTTACACAGTACTTTTTTATTTAATTTTTGAGAATTTTTTTGATAGTATTTTGATCCGTGAATTTCAGAACATTTTAGAGTAAAAAGTAGAGTAAAAGTAGAGTAAAAAAAGATAAATCTCTATTCTAAGTATTTATTTCAATATTCGCGAGTAATGATTAAACATCCGATTTTCATCCGATTTTCAAATCTGAATTTATTTAAAAAAAAATATATATGTATTTCTTTCAAAAGGCGTGCGTGTATTGCATGTTTGATAGGTGCAGTTGATAGCCGGTCTGAAGATGGCATCCCATTTATAAAAAATTTTTTTTTTTAGCTAAATCAGCGGAACTATTGTTAAAACTTAGCAGGAACTATTGCAGGTGCAAATGTAACTGTATATAAAATATCGATTTTTTCAAAATGAAGTGTCAAATTTACACCGGCCAGTTGATAGATGTTTTTATAACGTTCTGTTTGTTTCGCCCAATAATTTAATAATTTATTACTGGCTCATACGAATGACTTTATTTTTAGTAAAAATAATTTTTTTTAATTAAATAAAATAATATTTGTGGCTCCAAGAATAAAACCAATAAATAAAATACCTGTGTGTGAGCTTCCGCCTTTGTTAATGCGTAAATTATTATAATTATTATATATTCGATAAAATATAAATCGCAATTATAATGTATTTACTAATTGATATTTACTAAATGAAATTAAAAGTAAAATGTAAACTCGTTTTGATGCTGGATTTAGTGTTTTTTAATACATAATTAGTATACAAACTCGAGTATGAACTCCAGTTTGTACTCAATTTCATTAATCATTTCATTGAAAAGGATTCATTCTAATTTGAAACGTCTGCGGGTTTACATTTTATTTTTAATTTTGTTTAGTAAGTATATTCTAATTGCTTATGAATTGTATTTTATCTCTAATGAATGTTTAATTTACACATCAACAACCGCGAAGATTATTATCATATACGCTTTTTTTTTATTGAAATAATTTTTTGCTTATTATTCCAATATGTTTAGATAATAATTTGTTTGCTTTTGCTTCATGTGTGTGAAGAGTTCAAATAGACCTTGGAAGTTTCGACGGAAGTTCCGACTTCGAATTGCGAGATTCATTTGCTCAGATTCTGAGCTTCAATCTTGTTTGGAATATTAATCGCTTTGTTGCATTTTGTGTGTTATAGCGTATTACAGTAATGAATCCGTTCCAACATCGCACATGTATATATCATCACCACCAGTACCAATGCAGCCCCGCGAAGGTAATAAACGCGCGAAAAACAATAAGAAACGTCAAGCCCAGCAAGAACGGGTTCACCCTTGGATGATAGGTACGCTAAAAGGACATACCGGCCTGGTAAATGACATGGACTTTTCCAGCAATGGCAGATATCTCGCGAGTTGTGCCGATGGTATGTACTAAAAAAAATTAATAAAAAGAAATATTTATTCTTCTTGTTTGCGTAACTCTAATTGGTGACATAATATACAGAAGATATTATAAAAAGTTATTTGTGACTGTTTATGACATCATTCTAAAACTGAGAATAAGAATTCGCTTTGAGAGAATTTATCTTACTTTTAGAATTTACATTAATAATATTAGTTTTTTAAATGTTGAATGTTGATAAATGTCAAATGTTTTTCGATTTAAAAACAGATAATAAAATTTTATTTTTTTTATTACGTGATTTTTTTTAATGCTAATAAAAATTTAATTCATTATTTTTGTTATTTATATTATTAATTTGATAATAATAATTGTTTCGCGATTTTATCAAAGAACTTATGTTTGAATTTAATTTAATTATTTTAAGAATTAAATTATTATCAAGTTTAAATGTAAAAAATTTTTAATATACACTGTAAACAAATATGTAAAATTACATACATAACACGTGTAAAAATTATACAATTTGTAGTGGAAATGTATAAAATTGTACATTTTTATAAAAATTAGTACTTTTATCTTTAATTATGTAAATTATGTCTTTATATTACATAGAAAATTTTTTTGCAATAATTGTATATTTTATAGTTTCTATGTAAATGTACAAATTTTTTAAATATTATATAATATAATGATAATCATATTGCATTTTTGTTCATACATATCAACAACATAAGAAAAAAATTGTACGTAATTCATTGTGTAAATATATATCTTTAATAGCAGGTGCCAAAATTATCCGCTTTAATTATAATTTTACATATAATTTTTTACAGTGTTTGAAAGATCATAATTATGGACAAGTGTTACCATAAGAGTTACGTTATAACAATACATTTCGATCTGTTAATATAATGATCCACACGACGCGAAGACACAATAAATTAATCGTTAAACTTGCAAATTGGATAATGTATTTTTTATATGTTATGTCGTGCGGGAATTATTCGTGCATATTGTGTCTCGTATGTAGATAACTAGCTCGTATGTGGATACTAGCGGCATAGTATCGCCTTTCTCTTTCTTTCTTTCTGATTTTCCATTTTGCAAGCCGCATTTTCCATCACAAGCTTCTCGCAATTTAGAATCGATAAAGTCTAAACTAAACTTCATGTACATGTTACTCGTATAAAAAAAATTTTTTTTTGCAAAGTAGCTCGACCATTTCTTTTTGTTTGTAAACAAATAGTTCGTTTACAATGGAGAACACTACATCTTTAGTATCAATACTAATCCTGATGTCTTGTAAGAGATTAAACATGAATATTTTATCTATATGAACTGACAATTGTAAGTCTGGGCAATATAAATAGCCGAAATATATTTTGCAATAAATTATGAAGTTTCGAGTTAGATACCATGCCGCTAAATAAATAAATAGGAAAATAATTCCGCAAATATCATGAATAATATATGTGGAAAAAATATAATAAAAATGCCCAGATATCACACACAGATTGATTAGGCATTATTAGATAAGAATGTTAGTCTCGTTCGATCGCGATAGATGAATTTCATCTGGCACATCAAGAAAATAGATTATTACCCGTTTTCAGTGGGTCATCGACATTTGATATAAAATGCAGCATGCAAAATTTCATACTGTGCAAAATTTCATTATTTTTATAATACACATAATTTTCTGTCTCTTCTAAAGCATTCACTTGGTAAGATAAGGAATAAGGCGCAAAATTTGCATAATTCTATTCGCGATTTGTGAGCTTTGTTTCTTTCTTTGATAATTCTAAATTGATTTTTTCTAAATTAGCGTTGGAACTTTCTGCCCGATTTTCCATCCTCTTCTTGCCGTTCAACAGTTTTGTGCATAAATATGGCATATAGTAAGCTGTGCATAAATATATAGCGTGCGACCGGTGCGATCCTTTAGTCGTACTAAATAAATTTCGATGATTTGGTAGAAATCGATCTCATATGCATGAACCGCCTTTTAAAGACAGAATATCATACGTCTTAATCATACATATTAATTTGTTTTATTCTGTGCCTTAATCATGCGACATTGTCTGACAGTTCATTGCCAAAGCATGAAAGATAAAGAGGTGATAGTAAGTATGATGTCTAACATGAAAACTAGGTCAAAAGTTGTATTTAATGCCGATCATTATTTTAAGTAATTTAAATAATTTAGCTAATCAACGTTAACGGACACGCGAATAAATTGAGATTTCGTTTTAGAGAAAAAATTTTATTTAACCTTTAAGTAGTGGGATGCTCAAATTATCCCAAAGAAATTTTATTTTTATAGTATTTTTATAGTTATAGTTATTTTTTTATAGTTATTTTTATAGTTAGTATTTTTATAGTTATAATGTTTAATAATATGTACAGAATTAAATTTATATTATTTTATTATATTCTTATGAAATAGAGAAATATAAAAATAATAAATTTTAAGACTTCTGAACAATACTTTTTAAGTTTCCTTTTTCAGAATACAAGATTTTTAAAATAATTTTATGTGGGGGTGCTGTTGCTACCTACATACTTGAAGGTTAATAGGTTGATGCAAAATCTGATCTGATTGCGTAAAAGTAAAAAGAATGAAGTAATATTTGAATGCATGTTTATTACACATTTCTCGTTTATGTCATCATTTCAGTAAATAAAATGCGAATAATGTCGTATGACGAATATAAATTAATTAATGAAGACAATCGGTTTTGATAAGTCGTGCACAATCCAATGTGAATATTAACATGACTACTAGATAGAATTACTTTGCGTGAGAAAATATCATGATTACATAAAATATTTGTGTCGTTTTTGTATTGTAAGAGTAAAGTCTAGATAAAAATTGGGAGATTAGCTTTCGGGAAGATAATTTTTCCTAAGCAGTTGCAACAATGTCTTTAGTAACGAAAATTATGGAACAATAAAACTTTTTATACATCGTTATTCATGCGATTACATTTTTACAATAATATTTTTTAATTTAGAGAAGTGTTTAATATACCTAAATATTGTTTAATGTACCTAAATCGTATCTCATACATTTTTTCTTATTATTAAACATATACGATAATTAATAATAAAAATATAAATAAATAAAACACAAAAATTTCTAAATTATCTTATTTTGCGTACATTTAAAAAAATCAAATACATTGATGCAATTTTTAATAATCAATTTATATAATTGATAATAATCTAACAATGCATTTTATTCTGTAGTTTTATGATTTATCGTAGAATATATATTTTATGTACATATTACAATTATTATAAAATTGAGATCAATATTATATATAATTTTTATAAAATTTTTTATAAAATTTATCATGTTGTCTCAATCGTATCATCTGCACCGATTTTGTTACGATTTGACAATTCATATTTATTTATTTATCATACATCATTTTATTTATCATATTATTTATTATTTTATGACTATATAATTAGTTATAAAATAAATGTATCTGATAAATAAACATGTTAAACATTAATTCTCAAATCATATCATTAATTATATTATTTTGTATTGGATATTTTTTGTGATCATTATTAATATTGTATATAAATCATTTTAATCCTATTTTTTATTGTTTTTATTCGCAAATATACTATTTTTAAACGAGGTGTGTTTGAGAATTTACGATTTAGGAGACTGATTATTTAAATCGTACCTTTTACACTACATAAAAGGCCTATAACAAATTAATTGTTTATATAAAATTAAATAGAAGGTGTATTAAACATCCAGCAATTTCCAATGTTAATTGCTTGCAAATTAATATCTAATGAGAAATATTATGACATAAAATATGATATGATTTTCAACTCTCCGTATACGGTATTCATTAGCTATTTCTTAAAGTAAGTATGTAATACATATTTATTAATTCTATTACAATTCTATTACATATAATTTTGATTATTTCCTTGCGAGATGAAATTCTAACGGAATATCTCGATTATATTATCTAGGATTATCCAGTTCCCAGATTCGTCGCTAAATACATCAATAGATACGCTCTAAATATACACGGAGCTAGATAACACCAAGTTACGCAAATAAATTAGTTACATCAATAAATAATAATATAATAATCATATCGCATAATAAATCAGATTCTTAATCGAATAATCAACAGCCATTAAATTAGATAGCTACAAATTCTAATGCTTGCCATTAATTTATCTCGTAAGCACCGATCACAAGTCTCCCATTAGTCAGACTCCAATTTAAGCTCTTGAATACAGTTTGTCGGTCGGCGTCATTCATTTCATAATTCTGTTTGATGGAAATTATCGCGGGAATCCACGGATTCTCGTGGCTGTAACGACTTAGTCACGCTTCACCGGAAAGTAGTACCAGATTTCCTCGAACGAACAAAAGAGAGAAAGAAGAGGAATGATTTTATTAAATGACGCAACGGTACATATTGAAACGTCGCCGTCATACCGCATTCCGTTACTTGAGCAACAAACGATTCCTTCTTATGTCCGCATCTTCCCTTCTACGTGCGTTCCCGCCTGTCTCTGTCTCTCCTTCCGTAGCTTTCGCGCGGGCCGGTTCCCGGCCCTCTCTTTCTCGTTTGGGCGCGCAGTTGGCTCGAATTCAATTATCGATATTCCGCTTCTGCGATGCTGGCGAAACATGTTTCGGTGTTACTCCCATTAACAAGTCGTAATTTGCGTTTATTCTTTACCAACACGTGGTTAAATTCGATTTTGTATGATTCGAATGACGTCTCCGAAGAGATACCTGCGATGGAAGCTTACGAATCGAAATCTTGAATTTTTTAACAATTTTGCGGAAAAGTCAAGTAAGTAAAAATATACTAATAGCAAGAAAAGAAGCTGAATTAATATACAGGATATATTTATCGGGGCTTATTAACCATATCGCTACATTTCTAAATAATTCAAATACGAGCGACGTTGCATCCAACTATCTGGAAAATTCGATAGTCTGGATATATTTTTAACGAAATCCCGAAAGATTGTTAAAAAACTTTAGTATTATTATAAAAACTTCAATATTATTTCCTACTAAATTAATGCGAAAGATTTATCATATTTGTGAAATAAAGTTGGAAGCATAATTTTAATATATTTTAATTAAGACTTAAAAAAAGCAAAACTGTCGTGCCACGCGGGCTTCATTTTTATTCTTTATGCTCTTTTTTATTCATATAGATAAAAGTTTTTACTGTTTTCAAAATTTTTTTTTTAATTTATTTTGTTCTAATTTTAATTGGAAAAACCAGATCTTTAGCATTAACTTAATATATCTATTACTTTCTCCGCAAGGAACGTATCGCTTCTTGGACACTCACGTGGATGTTTAAAATAGTTGAAAGATAATTTTTACATTTGGTAAAAGCTTTAAAATAATATAATATAAATATAATCAAGCTATATATGTATATAATAAATGTATATAATAAATGTATAAAATTAAAAATTAACAATAACAAAATATATATAAAATTAAAACTTAAAAAACAAAATTATCATGTAGGTTTCACTTCATGTTTTTTTTCTTATTCATCTAGACAGAAATTTAACATTTATTTCCAATTTTCTAATTTCTTTTTCCTAACTAATTCTATTTGATATAAATCTTGATGAAAAAAACACAGATTTTTAGTATCAACTTAATACTATCTATTACTTTCTCCGCGAGGAACGTATTACTTTTTGTGCAGTCATGTAGACGTTAATAAAATAATTTAAAGGTAATTTTTATATTCAGTAAAAGCTATAGAAATAATATATAATTTTCATAGGGTGCATTAAATATCTATTAGTTTAAATATTATTGGTTATACTATTTTTTAAGGGCAAATATCATGACATTTACGAATAGGGGCACTTACGTCGTACACGCATTTTGTTTCGCGAGATGTTTCTCCTTCGGCCACTATACTTACGAACGACCGTATGCAACCACGTTCTCGCTATTTTTATCTCGACGAACGTCCGAACGCGCGAACGTCGCGCAAATTTATCGCGAGGACGTGACCGAGGCGGCTGACCGGCAAAAAGTAATAAAGTACACACTGTGTTCTTTTTTTCCGTTGTTAACACAATTAGCGAAAGTTGTAAACGCTTCGTTGAGTTTACTTTTACATTTTAACCGTTATTTTTATATCTCGAAAGACAGCTTAATTGTTCCTCTCGTGTGATGGATTGGTTCTCTCTTCTCTCCCGATTAACAATCAGAGCGCGAAGTGACATTAGCGAAAATCATGATGGCGATAGAATGAAATAATCGCATCGAATTAGATATCCGTTCGAAGGTGAGGTGATTGTTGAAAGGAGTTTATAGAAGATCATTTTCTTCGTAAAGAAAGTTGACTCTCACACACACATTTGCGACAAAATATAGGGTGATAAAATATAGGGTTATAAAATGCTTGTACAGCTTTAAATTTTTATAACATCTGTTCTCTGATAATAAAATTAATCGTTAAAAAGAGTAAATAAATTTATTTCAATTTTATATTCATTTATTCTTTGGATGTTATTTCTCAATCTATTGACGTTATTACTGATGGAGATAAATGAAGACTGAAGTATTTTTAAAACTATGAATACGCTTTGCAGTTGATTTATAATAATAAATTTTAAATAATGAATTACATTAATTTTTATCCGCAAACCGTTTAAAAAGCGATATTTTAATAAATGTGTTCTTATAAGAAGAAATCCAATTGGCTCAAATTTCGTGATCACGATTTTTGTTAAATTATAGTAAGATTAGTAGATTTTAACTCTGGAATGCTACTAGAGAATTTTCTTCTAAATGCAAATTCGTGTTTAATACAGATTTTATTATTAATCATAAATCATTTTGATAGCTTAAAATAACATTTAATAAAGTTGTTTAAAGTTTATTTTCTTTTACATTAAAATATAATATTAGTTCAGTTATTCTATATTTTGCAATCTAAAAAGTAGAATAAAAAGTGTAAAATAAATTTCTAATTATGTAGATGAATTCTCATCTAGAGTAATATCAGTGTAAGAAAAATATAAGTAAACACATTTATAGGATTAATGTATATTAAACTTCACTAAATCACTATTTTAATTTTTGTTTTCACAGATTAATTTTATTATATAGAATAAAAGAGCAGTTATGAAGTTTAAAACTGCATAAGAATTTTATAAACACCTTTTATATGTCTCACACAATCAGTATAAAATTATATATATTATTCGTTTGAAATTATATTTTTCTGAGGGGATTCTTATTAAAAGAGATTTCAAAATTGCTTTAGGATAAAACAATACGAAATGAATCGATTACTCATCGCTTCGGGTACTTATTGAAATATATATAAATGCAGCTGTCATTATTCGAGTGCTCTTTCAAGAAAAAAGACCAATCCCCCTGCAGGTATCTGTTCTCGAACGGGCCTTCGCCGTGGCATTATGCGTGTGTCGCGAATCATTCTTTTCCGCACGGAAGCTGGTACGTAAATTCTGGATCCTCCCCGCCGACGGTAGCCCCCCTCCGCTCGGGCGGAAATATCGTGACGCGTCATGCATTTACACAAGATAAAGCGGGTGCGAATAAAAATGCGCCGTGAAGCCGGCGTTCTCGTCTTCCCGAAATTATTCACGAATGCATATCATCGCGAAAGCAACAGTCGTCCGGATGTTTTTCCCTCGTTATGATCTGCCTCAGTACGAATCGCTGCATTTATGAATTGAGTGGCACAAAGTCACGAATGCTGCTGAACGACATATTCAACAATACACGGAAGTACGACTGGCACGAATTACGTATGTGACGTTTCTTTTTTTCTCTCCTTTTCTCTAATTTTAGGTGTTTTCCAGCAACACAGACATAGTATAAAATACACACACACACACACACACGCACACACATACACATACACATAAAGAACTATTACTGCGAATCCAAGTGTGTAAAAGTGGACTTCAGTACATGTGTTTTTTTCATATAAAAATTATACGTTATGTTGCAAATATACATTTAAACGTAGGCATTTTGTACAAAGCATTTAAACGTATAATATAATATCATTTTTCTACAGAAAACTAAATAGCACACATATGTTGAAGTCAGTTTTAACACACGTGGATTTGCAGTGATCCTTATTGTTTATCAATGTTGAACAAAGACGAAGTGTGATTCATTGTATTAGATTGTGGCGTTCCGCAAAATGCATAAGGCGTATGATTTATTATTTTATCTTGTTGTTTACCGAAATTGTCTTGTTGTTACGCGCGGCTAAAATGATCATGCGCATTATGGAACTATTATGCTTTATGGAACTAGAAGTTGTGTCTCTTGCTGAGAAACATCTTTCATCTGACTTTACTTGGCCCTACATTTGCTCTATCTTTATCTTGCATATCTATATATCGAGTGTTCGTCTGTATTGGAGTATTCTACTGTGTACTATCGCATTTGTTTCCGCGACCTTAAACAACAGAAGTCCAACAGGTGCTGTCGATGTCTGAAGATACATTAATCCTTGAATTCCTGTCTTTTGTTCACAATATTCCTTAGAATTGCACAAGTGTATTTCTGTATTTATTAAAAACAATTCTATTGTTTTTTACTAGCTCGTGCTCTTTTTCATCTTTATATTATAACATATGTTCCGTGTTTTGTTTTCATCAGACTGTCGCTATTGGCTCAAGAGTGATTTAATTGATTCTAAAGAATTTTTTATGAACTTTCGCTTTTATCGCGCAACATTTTTCGGATAATTGCATATCCGATGTCTGTCTGTACACCTACGTACAAAATGTGGCGAACGAAATTATGTCAACATTTATCGTTTTTGTCGGTGTAGTCAGAAGCCGAAAAAACAAGATAATTTTTGGGTCAAGAACACACGCAACGCGGCCGTCAGCAGCACGTTTATCAAAAATTCACGGTCTTCTTCGTACATAAGCGAAAGTTTTCGTCACGATTTTAACGATAATGAAAGTATACAGTCGCGCGGATTATCGTAAAATTGGAACGTGAATAAATTTCGCTTATCTGTCTTATCGTCTCGCCTTAAAAAGAATGAAATGGTATCTCGTTTAAACGCGATCTATCGGTTTCAATCTCTCTCAGAATCAATCTTGCAGGAGTTCGTTGAACTATAAGATACCCGCTTTGCTTATCTTTTCGCATTGTGCATCAACCATTTTGTACCGAATATTAACAGAGATTTCTTCAATTAGAATAATTTCTTTTAATTAGAATAATTAAAGAAAGAAAGAAAGAAAGAAAGAAAGAAAGAGAATGGTAGAAGAATCAGATCTGCATGCGTGTGTGGTGTGTGGTGTGTGGTGTGGTGTGTGTGT
>NW_012130105.1:956247-973747 GCF_000143395.1 Atta cephalotes | reverse complement strand
AAAATAATCCGGCTAACAGAAAAAACCGAGAGGAAAAAAAAGAATCAGGCGCAAGCGGCAATACAGGATTGTTGGAGAGAACATGCGTCAGATGCTACAAGATATTCTATGCCGATCAGAACGGCGAATATCTGAACGCGGAACGTTGCGTTTATCATTGTGGCAAGCTATACAACCGCATGACCAACGACAGCTGGTATTGGACGTGCTGCAACCAAGCCAGATTCTCGCGCGGTTGTGCTGAGTGGAAGACGCATGTATGGACTGGCCTGGTCCCTGGGATCAATGGGCCCTTCGCGGGATATGTGCACACCATGCCATCTCCAATGTTCCTACACGATAACAACTATGGCATCTACGCGATGGATTGTGAGATGTGCTTCACGCTGCAGGGTCTGGAACTTGCCAGAGTGAGTCTCGTTGACTTATACGGCCAGGTCGTGTATGACACGCTCGTCAAGCCGAGCGCTGAGATCATCGACTTCAACACGAAGTTCAGCGGCATTACAGAAGATGACATGTCTAACATCACCAAGACTCTCTCGGAGGTGCAGAACGACCTGCTCAATTTCATTCATGCCGAAACAATTCTAATGGGTCACAGTCTCGGGAACGATCTCAAAGCGCTGCGCCTGATCCACAAGAACGTCGTCGACACCAGTGTGATGTTCCCGCACTACCTCGGTTTGCCATATCGTATCGGTCTCAAGACTCTGGCGCAAAAAGTGCTCAACCGGAAAATACAGGAAGAGACACATAACTCCATCGAGGATGCCCGGGTCGTTATGGATTTAGTGTTGCGAAAGGCCCAATACGAGTGGCAGCAGTCTCTTGTTTGGTAGATAAAATCTTAGATTAAATCGCCATCTCGAGAAAAGACTCATCTACGTGAATAAGAACTATTCGATAGTCTTAGCAGTTCGCGGTGAGATAATGTCGCGACAGGAAGCGCGTGTTATTGAACTAATTTGTAAATATAAATCAAGAAGGACCGCGTTTTTTTTTCCTAGTGTTCGTTTCCAGGGGTGAAATCTGTGATATTACACATATAGTGCAATGCGTTCCTCACGTGCGTTTCTGCGTTCCCCATGTTCGTCTCTAATGATAAGGGATGCGATTGTACTCACATATTATACGCACACAATACATAACACAAACGTAACATACAGCGCGTAACATAATTGACAATCACGGAGAAATTATAACAGACTACGCGCAGTTGAACATTTATCAAAGACTTTAAATCTATTTATTATTTTTCATATTCTTTATACTTTTCATACTACTCTACTATTCTATACTATCGCTAAATATTGTACTCTTTACTTGACTGCTATCGATCTGATATTACTTTACAACTTTATCTCGAACTAATTTTACTTTCTAACTGAACGACAATCTGTTACTGATTGGACTCTTTACATTTCAAACATTAATTATGTTCGACTATTAATTTCTTTCGAATTTTATTTTTCTCCGATGTGCATTTTTATATATATTCGTATGTGTTTTGTATTGTATATACGTAATTTTCATAAGCGTTTTATATATACTTTGTACATATATTATATATTGCATTATGGAACGCAATTTTGTACTCGCAAAAATATGTATATGAAAATCTACGTATTTAACATGGATACGTATGTCTTTATTATTCGATATAACGTATCACTTTACCATCCTTTATCATGCATATTCCATCTTGTCAATCATATTTCATTCATCATCTTTTTTTCCCTGCGAAGAGGACGAGCGGCGTCATTGATGCTGGTTGGTAAGTGCCTCTTGTTTCCACCGATCCGTATTTAAATTCCACCGAGACAGCCAGATTTTCTTGAACGAGGTCATGACGCCGAGTACTATCCGTTAAAACGTGGCTCGCCAACTGAAAAGAATATAAGGAAAACTCAACTCACGGATTTCATAACTCACTTCACTTAATTAATTTCAATTGATTTGTTGATTAATTTTATTCTCCGATTAAAATTATCCTCATTGCATTTAATTGCATTATTAAAAATTTATTAAAACTTATTGAAAATTAATGAGAAGCATAGTATTTCTCTTTACAAAAATGATATTCTTTCACGTGTGCGCGCATATTCGTGCGGTCGAATGGATTTCGACCAAATTACATTCTTATACAAATAGACGCAGAAAGATATACGGCATTATATTATTACTGATATCCTGATTGTTATCAGCCGCAAGGTTTTTTTCTTTTTATACGTGCTACCAAATGCGACGTTCCGGCAAATAAAGTTTGCGAGCCACGTACTTGTTACATATCGGCCACGTGTATAATACACGCGCTTTGTTTTTTATCAGTTTTCGACGAAAACACGACGAGTCGTCATAACGATTGAGCGTATAATAATAGATATATACACGTATGTGAATAATACTCTCACGAGAGAGACTGCCAGCGCTTTTATATATCGACAATTTTCATAGTCCATCGCTCGCAATCATCCCGTTAAATAATCATATAACGACAGAATTGTCTGTTGCGATAACGAATGTAATATTTAAATGTAAATATCGCGTTTAAGTAATATGGAGACAACGGATTTTGTAACGATAGTATTACCTTGTACAATATGTATTTATATATATTTTTCTATCCTCGCATACCGTAATTTTATAACCCGCAATTTTATAAGTAGCATCAGCGATGAGTAAAATTTCTTTTGATGTTTCGTTTTTTTTAAATTTTAACGTAAAAATCGACTGCAAGGCGAGTTTTGCGGTACTTTAAAATTAACGATGAAGAAAACAACGACTGGGAAGTCACACACAAGTGACACGATATGACACAATGGATCATTATATCCTTGTTGTTTGCCAATGTTAAACAAAGATGATATGATCACTGTGTCGTATCGTGTCGCTTGTTGGAAGGCATACAATAAGTTTTACTCATCGCCACCAATTTTTTTAAAGCTTGATGGACAATTGCGACATGGTTGAATGATGAAAAATAAAGCAAGAAAGTACTCGCGCCAGCTGATTATGATCTCACTACAGATTCTGTAGAATCGTCTTATCACAAGTCACGGTTCGATTCACGCTTAAGAAACATTTTATCTTTATTAATATTTGTCAAATGTTAAACAAAGACAAATGATGCTCATAAATGTTGTGAGTATGAATCGAATCGCGGTCACAGTAACGCGGCACGCGCGTTATGATTTTACCAGTAATCCTGATATAACCGCAATACTACAATTTAACCCTGAAAGTCACAAGATTGCCAACTTGGTGAGAATCATAGAAGGGAGCTCATTGGACACTCAATCTGGTCGGATGAAATCTGATAATCTCAAATTTCAACGTTCTTCCAGTGATATATACATAAAAGTCTTAAAATAGTTCTTAAAATAGATCATCTTAAGATTTTCTTAAAACAACGAAAAGAGCGTCTCGCATTTTGTTTACAGGAGGAATGTCCAACGAACACCCTTTTCAGGATAATGACATTGTCATACAGCTTCGAACGTAAATATATGTTGATGAAATATATGTAGCATTGTTTCTGTGTGCTTTTATTTGGATCTTTCTTCCCGCTCCCAATAAATACCTTGGTTTACAAACTGTCTCTCGACATTCTAAGAGAATCGTCGTCTAAATTAGGAATCGACAAATCTTTTCTGTAAATGACTAAATTATAATATCTATTAATAAAATAAACATCTTGATTCTCCGTTCCTGCAATTTAGGTCCTTTTAATTTAAGCACAAGTGAAATTTTACTTTCAAATTTCTCTAAGATGAAAGAGTTCCTCCTCCTAAAATATCTTGTAATATTTATTTGGATAATGTAATATAGATATCAAAATCCTGAATTTTTCTACATTTTTTGAAAGTCTAGAACAATAAAAAAAACTTGGATTGGATAAAAAAAGACCCAAATTGTAAGACGGAGGGAATAAAAATATTGCAAGTAGAGAATTAATAAAAATTGAAATTTTTATAATATTTTAATTTAATTATATATAATACTTTTTAATTAAAATAAAATATTTTAAGCTTTGAGACTCTAATTTTAAGAGGCTTTAAAATTAAAATTTTATCTAATTTTCACATGTTGCAAGACATTACTTTTCTCTGATTTTTTTTCAATTATTTAAGAATGTAAAAAATATTCTTAGTTCGCGGACTGCAATTTGTTGATTCTTGGTCTAAACCCGAAAAATGGCGAATCGACCTGATTCGAAGATTTTCTTTGTCTTTTTATGCGAAGAAATCGCGGCATCGCATTGCGAATAAAATTATTGGCAAGCGTTGGCTGTAGGATTTTTTACGTGGAAAGTCGAAGGCTCTCTTTATTTCCATCTCATCCCGCGACATCATGATGACGCTTTTACAAGCCACGTGTACTATCCTTTAAATAGCAGCGTGTTTTTCAAAAATGCTACGAGACAAGGCTGCCTGTCCATTCTGGATAATGATATTCCTCGAGTCTCGGCGATGTTCACGGCTTCGCGATATTAAATCTGACTTGTGTGTCTTCTCTTCGAAAGAAAAAAAAAGATTAAAAGGAGGAAGGATGAATAAAGAAGAATACATTGTCAGACTACGTACTTAATTCTTGTCAACTTGCTTATATAAAAAAAAAGTTAATCAAAATTCGAATATCATCGACTCGAATAGTTATTGCCTATTCACGCCGAGACATTTGATTATGTCCAGCAAAAAAAAACAGCTTTACAATCACCGTAAAATAAAAAAAAAGATTGGTTTATATATTTAAATCTAATGAGGATAAGGTTATCAATCTTTGAAGAGTACATGTAGTCTTTTGAAGTCGTTAAACTTTTAATTATTGATTAAAATTTTATATTTATAAGATTATATTACTAAGAATTATCAATAAAAATTATGTTTTGGAAATTTTATTTTATTAAATATTTCCTTCCTTCCATTTCAGAACCATTTTTTTTTAAAAGTATACATAATATACTCTTTTCTTATGATATTTAAATATAATAGACCTAAGTGAGGAACTAAAGACAAGATCGATCATATTAAAGAATTTTACAACAATTGTAAAGCCATTTTTTTTCTGCTGAATTTCCAATTAAGCAGTCAATCAATTGTTTGTATCGACAATTAAACGACGAAATCTAGTAGACAGGTAGAACACATTGTCACACATTGTGAATGGCAAGAATTTCAGTGGCGTTTGTCCACGTATCGAGTGGGCTTGGCGCGTAATTAAAAAACGTATTGTTCCTTTCGTTGGTCAAAGTCCGTAAACCGACTGGCTGTAAACATTGACACGCGCATTTCCGCTTTGCACGAAGTATGTCGCGACGGGTGAACTTCGTTGTTTTTGTCCCGTTACGTATTGCATCAGCCGTTGTGCTTAAAGCGCATGCTGATAACGATTGGATTCGCGAGGTGCAACGCGCTCATCGATAAACACGTTGTTGACTGTATCGCATTAGCCACAGCTGCAACGCGTGATTTGCGATAAATTTTCACGTCGCCAATTCTTCCCATTGCATTGTGTGCGCTTTGGCAGATATCCGTATCTTTCGATTATCGAGTCCGCCTCGATGTTTAGACTATCAAGGACAAATAGGCTAAACAAACATGAAAATTATTATATTATTAATTATATGTATTATATATATTATTATTATTATATTATATATATTATACAATTAGTTGATATTTCACGAGAGAATTGACAAAAATTAACTGAAAGAATTAATCTTTACAAAAGGGAAAGTAATGGCACTGAAACAGTGTATATTTTGAATACAATAAATTATAAGCTTAAGATACACGACACATTTTTTTTCTTGCTGGATTATTTATGTTTTAATAAAATATTAGGCTTATTTGAGTTTTAATAAATAACTAAATTGAATAGAATTGCATACAGAATGCAAAATTTTTAGTAATTTATTATAGTAAATTGAAAGTCACGAAAAAAAATATCATGCCGTAGATTTAAAACTTATTCAAGGAAAAGTTATAAAATTTTTAAAATAGACCCTCCTGTCTTCTAAAGTAAAGTTGTCATAAATTTATCATCTTTAAATCTTTCCTATTCTCTAATTTCTAGACAAAATTTCATGATTTTCCTATCTTTCAATAATGTTTTGAATTTTTTTGTTCTGGAAACCGTCGAATATTTTGTTAAGAGAGTAATTTAGCAATTTCAATTACTATTAATGTTGCTGACACTGCTTGCATTTAATTATTCAGTATTCCAAAACTGTATGATATATACATATTAAATTTCTTTAAAGCCAAGAATTTTAATTTTCCAGAAAATTTTGCAAAATTCCCTGATTTTTTCCCTGATTTTTTTAATTGTTTTCAATTTTCCCAATATTTCTCTGATTTCCAGTTTTGCGACAACCCTAAAGGTTAATAAACAAATAATACACTCATCCTAAAAGCTGTACAGTTCCAATTTCTGATAGAAAAATAAGATTCAAGTCTCGCTGGTGTAGTCCTTTTCTTGTACTTCCGTATTTCCGTTACGCGATAGCCATAAAAACTTTTGCGAGCTTTGCTATTATTTTATTGTTCCTCTGATAGATATAATATCGTCAGATATACGAGGCTAGCTGTACTAAAAAAATGTCACCGTGTATATGCATAAAGGAGGTTACGCAATGACGTGACCGAGGAGAAAACGAACATCGAGGAAGAGAGAAACCGTTATATGAACAGCAACTGTTAAATGAGGTTCTTCGTTCGGATGATGATTCGATGGGTGTTGGTGCTGAAAACAGATAAAGTTTTCAGATAAGGTTTAGGCAAGTCATTTCGAGTTTCAGATTTTTTTAATCTTCAAGCATTAAAAAGAAAACAAACTGTTATAAGCGCTCAAAATCTGCAAACTGAATCAACGTGTACGAGATTTTATTAAGTGCTCTTATTTCTCACGTGTTTTATTCCTAAATTGTTCATCGTCAGCACAAAATTACAACATTGGTTTGTTGGAAATCATTGATCGTTTTTAGCCACAAAACTGTTTTAAGAAAGACACCCAAATAAAACATCTCCTTAAGAAAGATACCGAATAAAACTTGTTCCAATTTTGGAAATGAGTTTTTTGAACAAATAAAATCTGCTACGAAATTCACGTGAAATTTCTCTTTACTCCAACGCTCTGATGGTTATTTAATGTCTGCCAGTGAGTTTTGTATGTTTTATTGTGTGCCCTGCAGTAGGATTTTCATAAGCATATAATGTTAAAATATTAAATTATTAATTATTGTAATATTAAATAAGACTAATGCGTTGATAATAGCGCATTTTTTATATTTAGCTATTTATATTATTCTATTATATCTATATTATTAAACATTTTGTATTAAATATTTGTTTCTTATAAATTATTTGAAAAAATCACGATAACAGAGGCCAATCACTGATGACCTTCATTAAAAGTAATCATTAGAAAAATTATAAATGGCTACCGTGAAACTCACATGTTAATGATATTCTCTAGAAACATCATTATACTCTAGCTCTGATTTCTTCTATTCTTTTTTTTTCGTTGCAACGTGACAAAGTGCACAGTTCTTTCAAAGACGTGCGTAGACGTGACAAAGTGAAGAGACAATTTGAATCGTTTTTTCGGATTCTCGATCTTATTTCTGCTCGTATTATCTTATTGATATATAATTTCATTATTTGTGATTACATGGAATTTACGAAAATACAATCTCTGGAAATTCCATTTTACGATAGCTTGGAATATGCTACCATATATTTATTAAGTGTGTAAACAACACACTGCTTTTAGTATGATATTGTACTCTGCGGTTCGTTCGAACGAATGGAATTAGGTTGGGAATTAGGTTGGGACATATTTAAATTCAAAGATAGGTGATAGCATTATTGTATCGAGTTATATATCGAGATTATTGTTATCATGATTGTAACCTCATTCGCGAGTGGGTGTTTGCGATACGTGATATTACATCGATAACACTTAGCTTCATTAGGAACATAATAGTAATGACAATAAACCTGTTTGATTAAAAGCTATGGTACAAACATCGTAAAGCAGTAATATATGATATGAACAGTAAGCGAATCGATTAATCATAGTAGAGGGTAGAGACATAAGACAATACTAAAGTAGCAAAAGAAAATTCGAAATGTTAATTTGCTTCTTACATCTTACTGCTTAAGTTTGTTTGTATGTCATAGCTTTAATGATGACAATTGTGTTTTAATGAATCCGGTCTCGTGACGTGTCCATTTTATGGATTCATATTGACAAATACTTTCCGTTGATGCAATGCTCACGCCCACATCGCATTGGATTAAAGAGAAGAATAAGGAGCTGGGAGAAATCGGCGATAGTCACATAGTCTGGAAAATCGAAAGCGTTACCTAATCGAAATAAATCTTCAGAAACTTTCATAATACATACATCATCTCGCCGTTGCTCTTTTTTTTCGAGGACAGAATAACAATACAGACGTTTTTGCTGGGGAAATAATAATAATTTTGTTTCTTTATCTTTTTAATTTTCGTCTCTTTTTTTTCTAAAGTTTGATTCTACTTAAAATAAATAATTGTAATTGCGATATTATCTGCTTATTTCATAAATATACACAAAAGTTCTTCGAAATTTTATTCCGAATTTATTTGAAAAAAAAATCGCGAATATTGTATTAATTATTATATTTACTTACATAAATTTTTATTATACTAGTTTTTCCAACTAGTTTCACAACAAATTCCTAAAATTTTATATTAAGAAAAAAACCAAATTTTCGGCACACTTTCTGCGTTTATAAGAATCAATTAAAGAAAATCTCGATAATATCCAGATCGGTTTTGATTCTGATAATCAACAAAATATCTAGAGAACGCAGATTTTACGTTACAATTGCGATACTAAAGCCTGATAACGACGTTCGTTCTATATACTTAGAGAACGAAAGTACTAAACGATTTCCGATGACGAACGATATCTGATATACTACCTCTTCAGTAGTCACGCGCTTTCTCTTCGCAAACGTTGAGTCGAAAAAAAAATGTAGCTTCATGTGGCTAGAAAAAAGCAAGTTAGAAAACTATGTTTTAAGAATTAAAAAAAAACTGCAAATAGTTCTTTCCAGATTTTGTATGAGAAAAGGGATAATGTAGAAAAAGTTTCACATACCTAAGTCCTTTTTTATATTTTTTCCTTGTATTTCATGATATATGAACGTACTTTATAATATGATGTCGATATTAAATATAGAAAAGCATTTTAAATTAAGAAAGTTTTGACCGAGAAACTTCCAAAAACAGAAACAAAGTTTCACATGGAAAGAATGATTTTGAAATATTTAATTAATATATAGATTTGAAAATAATTTTATTGGACCATTAAAATTATATGTATAAGAAACTCAAGTATAATGAGCAGTGCTACAAAAAAATTTCAGCATTTTAACAGCTTGCTTCATACATAATTATTTGAATAATTCAACAAAAGTATTTCCGAATCTGTGTATTCAGCAAAATTTTTTAATATTTCAGCAAAACTGTTCTTTCTGTGTAGGTCAATTTTGAATGAATTTATATTTTTATATCATTAAATCTCACAAATACATGTTTTTTTATTGAATGTATGTATATTAATATGTTGACCTCAATTGAAGTTATTTCACCAATTTATCAAAGATACTTTCTTTGCACGCGATGCGGACAAGAACAAGATGTCGTTGTGGATATCGCTTAAGCGATCATATATTAAAATATATTCACTAGATTCTAGAGATACGTTAGACTGAGCTTTGACTCACGTTAAAATTGATGAAGAAAATCGATAATTGATTTCCAGATATAATCGTGAGACCCTCGGCTTGAATTGTTAACATATTTTTACATAACTGCAAAAGGTCTATCATTTATTCAAAATTTCTTTTCATAGTTGTCAATGACACCAATATGCGTATGATTATCTGAATACGGAAAAAATTATTTTACGAATGTATTTATTAAGGTATCTAAAGTATCCAAAAATTTAGATTAGGTAAATTAAATATGTAGGACACTTAAACTTTGATTGCTAGAATATTAAATTTTTTTACGATATTGCTCATCATATTTGAATTTTCTAAACAATTATTTTAATGAATCAAAATTATTTTTCATTTAAATTAATTTATCATCTAATTTATTTTCATCTAAATTAATCTTATCTAAATTATTTTCCAATCTGTATTTATCTAAACTCTTCAATATTTCCTCAAAATTCTTTTATTTGTGCAATGCTGATGATTTGCCTATTTACAACTTATTCAATTATATAATTTAATATTTTTTACATTTGCAAATTTGAAGTATTGTTATTAAAAAATTTACTATTCATACACATTCTTTTTTATACGAGTCACGTCATTTTAATTCCTTCAAAGTTGTTAATTTCTTTTACTTAACATAAATTAAATGGATTTCAAAGCAATTAAATGGAAGCAAAATAAATTAAATGGATTTTAAATAGATTTTTAACAACAGAATAACTATGTCATAGATTTTGACATCAATCTCGAAGGTTAAAAGAAAAAAGAAATATGTTTTGAAAAAAAAATCGAGAGAAGATACGAGCATCACGGCAATCGACGCGCACCTTCGTTCTATCAGTCTATGGACAAGAAATTTTTACGCGGGTCATGGACGTCGTTTTAAATTTATCTTTCACGGTCGCCTCTTATTAACGGTCTTCGTATGAACGGCTGTCTGGTCGTTCAACTTGATTGAATTTGCCCCCGAGATACGAGGAGATTTAAGGTGAATGATCGACCGCGAGAATCTCGCGGACGAAATAAGCGATATGTTTTTGGATTATACATATATACATATAATACACACACATTTAATCTATTATCATGTAAGAGTTGATTTGATGATTGATTTGATGTCTTTCTTTCCGTTAATTGAATACATATGATATATGACTGAAAATTATGAAATATATATAGAAATTTCACAATGATCTGACGGTCTCTATATATGTCTCAATGACATCCGAAAAGTGCATCATTAATCCTAGGAATGTCTGGGTTCTTCTTGATTATGTAAATATTGTGAAAAAAATACTGTCTAACTTACTCTTTAATCGATAATTTTAAATTTCCTAATTGAAATATTCGGACTGCTTCAAAATGAATAAAATTGGATTTAGAAAGCGTTGCAAAATATAAAAAATAAATCAAAATAAAAAACTAAATTCGCGGATATTAAACAGTGTAGTACGATATACTACAACGTGAAAAAAATCGATAATATCAATAAAATGCTGCAGTGTCTATAAATACAGAATACAATTGTGAATACAGAAAATATTTATACAGAGAAGATTTGTAAAAAAAGTGTTATATGTAGAAAATGAACATTCATTAACATTTATTAACTGCACTACGTTGTCTTAATGTAAATAAAAGAGTTTCATGAAAATAACCTTATTTGTTATTTTCAAAGTTTCTCAACTATATGAATATTTTTTGTGCGTCTAAACAATGTTTTATTTTTGCTTATTATTAAATTAATATATTAGGTGTGGGAAAAAGTTCGTGGCGTTTTTTTAAATGCCATCTAATGGGAAAAACGCCACGAACTTTTTCCCATACATAATATTTTAATTATTATACTTTCTTTTAAATAAAATAATTTTGAGAAATATCTATTTTTTGTTAATAAATTAATATTCATTTTCTAAAAACAAGATTTTTTTAAAAAGATTTTTATCTGTACGAATATTTTTTATACTCATTGTATGTCAATTATTGCATTAAAGATAACACTGCACGCTTTCGTTTCTTGCCGCTATTGATATTACGTTGCATTTTAAAATGCGAGATAGTGCGTCACGACGCGATGTTGCATTGACGCAATCGCGCACACGTACGCATAATATCATTCATAGTTTTTACACTTTATTTATATTTTGCATTAATGATTACGACGACGCATTAATAATTGGCGGCATATGTATATGTAGACGCTCGTTATCGAGGATTTGCAATTTTATTAAAAACGACGCACAGTCTTGTTTGTCACAGATAAAATTGTTGAAATTGGCATAAGTTACGTAAAGCCACGTGCGCAGCAAAATTGTCATCGATCGTTGATGTTGCATCTGTCAATTTGAACAACGCATGCGAACCATTGCGTTTATTACTCAATAATTGGTGACATGTATTTGTTTGTTAACGACGGTATTTTAGCGTACGTTAATATACGGAGTGAGTATATGATGCAATGTTTTCTATCTAAATTTGCACAAATGTATTTGATCAGATAGGGCAGTTTTCTCATGAAATATCGCTTTTTTAATTATCGTTCAATTATATTCTCGAGACTTATGTAAATTTTATTGGTTTCTAATTCATCATTATGCAATGATGAATAATTTTTTTAATAATTCACATTTGCAAATGTAACATAAAGAATACAATTAACTAATTATAAATTCTTTATTTAAAAAAAAACAGATTTACTATCAACTCTTCACGGAAAGAATTCACGGAACGATTTTGAAATATTCAAAAATTTAGCGTACAGATCTAAAAATAATTTTGTTAGATCACCAAAATAATTATGTAAGACACTCAAGTATAATTATATATGATGCAATGATGTAAAAAATTTAATTCTAGCAATTAGTTTGAGTGTCTTACATAGAAAGAATGATTTTGCTGACGTATCTAAAAATTTAGCTAGACACAGACTTGAAAATAATTTTGTTAAGTCATCCAAATAATTATGTGAGAATCTCAAGCATGAAGAACAATGTTATAAAAAGTTTTAATATTCTAGCACTCAGTATTTATTTTAGTATCCTACATAATTATTTTGATAGCCCCAAAAAGTTATTTTCAGATCTGTATCTAACTAAATTTTTAGATACTTTTGCAAAACTGTCCTTGTGCAATGTATTTTCTGCCAATTATTTAGTGACTCCCGAAACACTTTTGAAATTGTCTACAATGACTTTTTACAATTATTGTAAATAAAACTTGCGAAATATATGGCACGCATAGAACAAATAATATTATTGTAAATGCAATTCGAGTTCTCAATGATACAGCAGTTTTTTATGCTTAGAACGAAGACTATTCGGTTTTATAAAATTGAAAGATTAGTTTAGGATGTCTTGAAGAGATTATAGAATTAAGAAGGCAAATGTCAGAATTTTTATGTCTCACAATTATATTTGTCCTTTACGTTTTTATTTATGACTTTTTTTATTTATTACTTTATTTATTACTTCTTTATTTGTGATATCCCATATAATTATATATCCCATAATTATTTAATGTATAAACATATAGTATAGTGATAAAATATGGCAATGCGCCATAATATATATAAGATTTTGCTAAAATATATAAAAATTCAACTAGACATTTAGAAAATAATTTTGTTAAATGATCAAAATAACTATGTAAAATAACTATGCTCAAACTGATTGTTAAAACATTAAAAGCATTTTTGCAACATTGCTTATTATATTTGAGCGTCTATAATTTTTTATAATTTTGAGTCCAACAATTTATTTTCAAATATATATTTAGTTAAATTTTCAGCAAAATTGTTTTTCCGTGTACAATGTAATTAAAAGTTTATTATTTATTATCGGCTTTGATGAGTTTAGAGTTTATTAGGTCAGGCCAGACGAAGGTGAAAACTACCATGACGCGATAAACAACGATGCAACAACTTTCTTTTGGTCGTCATCTCTCTCTCTCTCTCTCTCTCTCTCTCTCTTTCTCTTCTCGACGAACACATTTTATTTCCCCGTGATAGAAAGGACTGCGGCGAGTCCCGTGGCAAAGAGAAGAAGGACGTGACGCGGAGGCGTTAAACTTTCTCTTCGCGTTCGCGCTAGTCAACGATACTCCACCTTGGATGTCGCGACGTCTGTCCCGCCTCCTGATATAAGCTAAATCAAGGAACGCGATATTTCAGATTTAAGTTCTCTGATTTTAATAAGTTAAATGGAATCAATTTCGTAATATTTGTATTTTACACAACAAGTAGAGAATTAAAGCCTTTGTATTCTCTTTTAATTTAAAGGAAAACATGCAATTCTTAACTAATCAGATTTAAAGTTTTAAAATTTAAATCAATCACGCGACTTGCGTGACAACAGGCAGAAAGTGAGCTGATAACTGGCATTGCGATTGGTATTGATTTTATTTTGTTTTAATTTAGCTTCAGCTGCAATTTAAACGAAGGATATATTTTTTAAATATAAAAACTTATAAGAGAGAGAGAGACTAAGTCGCTAAATTTGATATTTCACGAAATTGCTGATAAACGTAATTGATCGAGCTGGCATACGCTGAGAAGTAAAAAAAATGTTTGCACGAGTTAGAATTATGATTAGATTAATTCTACATGGCTTTTCCGATATTGTTCAAGTTAACATTCATTGCTTTATCTATAATTGCAAGCGAACATTTTCTTTCATATGCTATTTTCTCTATTGCGCGATAAGTTATGTATATCGTAACTAATACTTGTATCTCCTTTGATTATAAACACATCTAATCATGGGTCAAACGTGTAAGGTTCTTGCTATCGTCTGATCGCGAAGTATTCTTATTGATAACTCGTTAGCAGTTATGTTATCAATACGATAACAATCTAGATCGCTTCATAGAACTGATTACATAAAATTTTTGTGAATTCATTAGAATTGACTAATTCTAAACAAATCTATTTGATGCATATTCAGCATATCGCGTGGCATTTTGATCGATCTATTATCGATTTTTCTTGATAAGAACAATTTTTGAATTGCAAGAAAATTTTGCTGGAAAATTGAAATCGGAAGACTCGACTTCTCTGGTAAATAGAGATAGGGATTTTATATTTTCAATTATAAAATAGACCGATAAATGAAATTTTGTATTGCATATTTCGTATTTTATATTTTAAATTCTATATTTTTCTATTTTCTATTTAAATTCTCTTTCTCTCTCTCTCTCTCTCTCTCTCTCTCTCTCTCTCTCTCTCTCTCTCTCAAAAAGAATTGTTATCAACGTTAAAAAATTGTGTGTTATTTCAACACATATCATATCGCATTTTTCTTCTTTAGCAAACTTTATGCTCAATATGTCATGACGCCTACTACATTTTATATACTCGCCGATTTTCGTTGCACCGCTTCAATCGACTTCCGGGTGGGCGCAATACAGAGCCCGGTTCTGACCCGAATCGTCGATTGTTGTTCGGCCGCGAGCAATAAATTCGCGAGTGTGTAGAGGCGAAACGGGGACTGTCTCCTCGACCTAGTTCGAAGCAACGCCGATTACACGCACGGATTTTATAAACGTTTCGCGTCGGGAGGCGCACTTTTCCGAACGCGTTATTTTTTTTTTTTTTTTACGATGTGAACGAGGAGACGACACGTCGACTTATGCCGAATTAGCAACGTTATCTTTTTGTGAGCCACTGTTGCTTAACAGCTTCGATAGGTAGAGGAACGTGAGACATGCGATTGGATATGTAAGAACAATTAGACGTTCCCATTTACATGATAAAAATTACAAAATAACCAGCAAATTATCATTATTTTAAGCATTATTGCAGTTCACCTTGGAGATGTTTCGAGTCTATTTTATATTATTCTATACTTCTTTTAAGATATTTTTACTTTACGTTTAATGTACAACACTATTATGTAGAATTATTAAACAGTAAAATTGAGAATATGGTCTGCTTTGAAATATACTCTCAAGAAGCGATTAATTATATTTTAATTGTATTTTAATGTATTACTTTGCTTTTCCCCTAAGTTATCATTATAAAGTAATCAACAAATTTTTATCTTTTTAAGCATTATTGCAGTTCACCTTAGAAATACCTGTATTATTCTATACAGTTCTTTTAAGATATTTTTACTACGTTTAATATACAATACTATTATGGTTATGAATCATTAAACAGAAAATTTAAGAATATATGATCCGTACTGAAATAAACTCTAATTTGTATTACTTTGCTTTTTCCTTGAATTATTAAGTTCATATAAGATAATGAATATCCGGATCTATTTTCTGTCGTATGTTTGAAATTAAGATATGCAATTGATATATCTTCTAATTAAAATGACTGTATCTTATTTTTGTTCATCTTCATACAATTTTTAGAACGGTCTTTCAAAGATCCGAATAATTGAAGCCTTTCTTTGCATTCGTCTTGCATGTAACTTTAATGCGATTATTGTTAAATGCTGTGGCTTACTTACACGCGCTTGTAGATATTGGCACCAGATGTTCCAACTGCGTACCATTCAGCTGCTGGTCTGAAAACAGAAAAAATAAATATACTGTTAATTAATTACTTACGGAGAAACATAGCATCTCTAATAAAAGCTACTAACAATCAGTATTGAAGTTTAATTCCTGAATACTTTATTTCCTAAAGAAAAAGAAAAACTTGGATTCATTATCATTTATTAATATTTCATCAATATTTATTATATAATATTATTATTCATTAGTTTTAGAAATTCACAATAATACAAATTAATTATTGAGAGTATAAGCATTATTTTTAATGGAAACATTCAATAGCATTCGAGATACGTTAATTTGTAATTATAATTTTCTGCTCCGACAGAGCTTCCCACATGTACATATATTTCATTATAATTATTGAATATATATTATTATTATTGTTATCAATGATATAATAATGTCTTATCACTATATTTGTCAATGATGCAATATTACATCAAGTTTTTTTTACACTTTAGTAACCAATTATCCAATCTTTATATTTAGAAATTAATGTAATTCCATTAATTTTCATGTCAAAAAATAGTCACGATGTGATGATTAATAAATTCAACGCTTTCTTCGTCAATGATCTAACGTACCCCAACGGGGTATGTTAAAATTCTTTTTTAAGACGAATAAAAATTTCACCCGATAAGTAAAGATAAAAAAAATTTTTTTAAATATCTTCTCTGTCAAATTTATTTTCGGACATAATTCAAAATTTCAATAAACTATATAAGACAACTAATTAATAAAACAACTAAATAATCTCTAAATTGAAATATTTGTGTTTGAGCTGTCATTGGTGGATTACAAGTTTTATTTCCTCTTCCTAAATTAATTGTAAGTTTTTTTCACTTACGTCTATTTTTATTAAATTTAAGATAATACTACTAACATTTAATACTATTAACATTTAAGTTAGTACGTTATCAATTTAACTCACTTCTCTAAAAATACTGTGTCTTTTTATATATCTTTCTATATCCCCTGATAAAAGACTAACACGAGTCAGTGAAATATATGTCGAGTCGATGACAACTTTCGGCTCGCCTTGACACTTTTCAGAGAAAACATGGAACGAATACAACTTTATTTTGACGTTTTTCTTGTAACTCAGACGTTAAACTCAAATAAAAACACATGTGTTGACGTTTTCACGCAAATTTAATTTGATAAATTATTTCCACATATATATATATATATATATATATATATATATATATATATTAT
>NW_012130105.1:918767-956227 GCF_000143395.1 Atta cephalotes | reverse complement strand
ACTTCATTATATCATACGTAAATAAAAAAATAATAACATATATATATATATATATATATATATATATTTATTTATATATAATGTTATATATGTGTCCTCTTAGTCGAAACACTATCGTATCTTTAAATATGTAAATAGTATATTATGTAATTAAATAAAGTTATATATTCTAAGAAAATATATTAGATATTGTATTTACAAAATTTTATATTAGATGGTATTTGCTTTTTATAAATGTTTGAAGAAACTATGTCATAGGTTGGTATTTATAGTCCATTTTTTATTTTAAGACCATCTTAAATAATATTTTAATATTATCTTAAATAATATTTTAAGATGTTAATGCGGATTTTTAATTTGTTTATCCAGGGCCAATTAAGCTATTTGGAACTCTTGCAATATTTAAATTAGCATTCTATATATATGTACACACATACACATCTGTACACATGGTGACAGTTAAAGAACTATAAATTTATGGGTCTATTTGCTTTAAAGAAAAAAGATTGATACTTTCTTCTGTTGACGTTTCCTGAAAATATAATAGAAACATTTTCTGAAAGAATGTCTTTTATATCACATTGAACTTTACGGAGAAAAAAAAAGAAGTGAATAAGTCAATGAATATCTAGACATATTTTGCATTTTTCGCCCGAGTTTCTAATTCTATCTGCTATTTAAACAGCCTAAAACCAGATCCTATGGCAATAATGAGATTATACTCAATTTCTGATTTCTTTTATACTGTAATGATTAATCCACTTGCCTTTCGGTCCTTTTCGATCATTTTCAGTTTGCGATAATTATATATATGTAGCAATTATCGTTACCACTAAAAGAAAAGAAGAAGAGAACTGGAACCGACATCAAAGCCGTTGGGTAGCCTTAGATCATAATCGTAATTAGACCGAAATTTTAATCCATGTTATTTGGTTTAAGTCTCTGGTGGAATATCGATCTCTTTGATAAAAGCACGATGTCAGGAATGTCAATATATATGCTGCGATATTATGTACACCTGCTCATCATATTTATTTATGATTGTGTGATCTTACGATCATTGTGTGTACTTTATTTGTGCATACTTTACACATTATTTCATTTTAATGAAATATTACAATCCTTCATTAATCACAATGCTTTTAATGCTTTTCTAGCTTTGCGTACGAAATATATCTTTTCGAAATGCCAGTTAAGTAAATAGAAATAATAGAAATAATAAAGTTTCCCAAACAACATGCATGTCTAAAAGATGTTATAAAGATTATAGTTAGAGGGCATCATAAAGACTTTTCTTGAGACATACAATCTAAAAGATATCTAAAAAACATCATAAAGAGATTTTTTAGATACATATTTAAATACATATTTTAAGTTCAAATGGAAATTAAAACATCTTATTGAATCTCTTGTTTTTCCTTACTGCTACATGCATGATATGTGTCAATCTTTTTTGTTTATTGTTAGTCGCCGACATTGTGGTAACAATTTCTGAAAACGTTTATAAATGCCATATAATATAAAATATTATATAAATATTCAATGCTCTCTTTCTTCTGTCTCTCTCTCTCTCTCTCTCTCTCTCTCTCTCTCTCTCTCTATCTTCTCTTTATACATACATATATATAAAGTGATTCAGTATAATCTTATTTACAAGAAAATATTTCTAAAATATACAATTTTATTTACAAAAAACTATTTCAAATAAAAATTGTATGTATAGAGGAATATTCTATATCATTTATTTGGAATGTATTTTAATTAAATACGTAGTTTCGAAAAATAATTGCTTCTTAAGATTAACATGAATCACCCTGTATATTAAAACTGCTCGCACATACACGTTTCATATGAAAGCTGAGAAAATGGGTTAGTTGATCTATCGTTAAGATAATGAAAATATAATTGCTATGATAAGACTTGAAGAGGAATGATGTTTATCTGACGAAGTATAAAATTATAAAATTAATGCGGCACGTTTAGTAAGAAAACTTTTCGTATTTTGAAGCAATGTGAAAATAATATCTAAAGAAATACTATGAAAGATATCAAGAATTGCATGTTTTATTTATTGTAAATTTCAATGTAAAATAAAATCATGAAATATAATGCTTTTAGTATTAATTCTATTTGTGTAATCGCTAATTAATTTATATAAAGAAAATTAGCCAAGAAAAGGAAATTTATACTATATTTTGATGTTTTTCTAGATAATATATTTAACTTACACACAATTTTGTGCCGACTTGTAAAAATATGATGATTATTATTATATTGCTATATTATATTGTTATAATATTTTATATCATATTATTATAATATTTTAATATTATTATTTTATATATTTTATAATTAATTTTGTTAGAATAATTAATTTTGTTAATTTCTCTACATATCACAAAATAAAAATAGAGAGTAAAAGATAAAGACAAGATATATCTAAAAAGATCAACAGGAAAACAGTCGTGATGGAACTCATGAGCTTTTCAAATAAACGTTTTCAAACACGTATTATTATGGAATTTCTTGAACGCAAATTCTTCGTTTTGCGTTCTTTGAACGAGGCATTAATTGCATTATCTCTTTGCACTTCTGAAATAATTAATCTGACGTAGACCGGAGTATATTAGTGACAATCGATCAGCACGTTTCGCTATGCTATGGACATACGACATAACAGGAGAAAATGAATTATCGATGACGAACGACACGTACGCGGATAATATATTTTGGTATCCGGTCGCATACGTGCTCACGCCAGTGTGGTGTGCCAGTTATTTTGCCACGGACCCACGTTTCCCATTTCTCTTTCGCGATGGTACGGCACAAAAGGAATGACGAAAAAGAAGGAGCTCGGAATCGGCGGCCGCGTGTCGTAATTCGCAAACAAAAGCGGCGGGACCATGTTCGTTTTCCCGTCAGAGAAGATTTCCCAATCCTCAGCGGCTCGTCCCATCTCCAGAATATTTAATGATCGTCCTGGCCGGATTCGATTGCCCGTTGAAAAAAAAGGAGTGTCGCACGTTCCACGTAAAATCGATAGACGATTCATCATTGAGTTGTGTTTAATGAAAAATCGGATACGTGTCTGCAGAGGAAGAATTTAGGGATTTAAATCCCCCCCCTCCCCCAAAATGTTTTATTTAGTTTTAAGTATAGAAAAATATAATGTTACTTTTGAATAATTTTTTTGTTGTTATGTAAAATTTTTTTTTCGCCCGATATAAATAATTTCTGTAAATTTAGTTATAATTTTGATGTATAATGATATGTATAAAAAATAAGATCCGATATGTATAAGAAAAATTTTTACAAAATTTTTGATATTAATGAATACTCCATTCACAAAAATTTTGTTTTTAATAATTAATTTTGCCTATACTTTCTTTAAGAATCAAAAGTTATGATTTAAAAATATTTTCTAATATTTTTTCATTCAATATCAGGAATAAAAAGGAGACTTCTGAGTTCTAAAATGTCAAAAAACAAATCATTATAAATGCAAATATTGCTGTTTATGTGATAATACAGTTGATACATTCTACCTTAAAAAATTCTGAAACCCATTCTTTTGTGTCGTTTCGCAATCTTTTGAAGAAAGAAAAATACATTTGATATTTTAAAAAAGAAGCAAAAGAAAAGTTATTTAAAAAAAAAAAAGAGAGAGACGCAAATTTTATAGAACATAAAGTTAATGAGTTGTCATTGAATTATGTTTGCTAAAAAATCGGTTGTTTTGCAAACTTGAGGGAAGAAAAACATATTTGGTGCCTTAAAAAGAAACAAAATTCTCATAAATTTTTGTCATCTCATTGACATAAAAGTGAAACCGAAAGTATTGAAATTTTTTTTACTGCGAGATATAATAAATTAACCTCAATAATTCTTAATTGCGACTCTAAATTTGCGACTTTTAATTTTTAATTGTCGTAAATAATTATTATTAATTATTTACTGCTTATTTAATTATGTAAATAATTCCGTATAAGTTCGTAATAAATCTAGAGATGTGTAATTTAGAGATCTGAAAGGTGTATTAATAAAATGAAAAACTTATATCTGTTTTATATCACATTATTAATACCTAAAGTAAGATTTATTTCTTAAAGTTTTTTGTTGCATGTACTTTACGTCCCTCTCGTTTCTCAAAATTGCGATGACTAAACAAAGTTTTCTGTCGTCGTTCGAAGAAGCCGCAAGTAAAGTTCGTCTTACATATCACAAGATAAGATGTTTATATGTTGCGAACTTCCTTTTGGTTTAGCGTTTATCGAGGTATGACGATCTTTATTCGTTGTTACCGGGACTCGCATAACTATCCGCATATACGGAGTTTCCGGAGGAAGTTGGTCTCCAATTAAAGTATTTTCTATCGTCGTGGTTTTCGAAAGGAGCGAGATATATTATAGAATGGATTCCGATCGGATTATCATTTCCTAGATTTTTACGCTGAAAAAATGTACTAAATTTAAATAAATTATTTGTTTTAAAAATATAATTAAATATTTAGTAAAGATAAAAAAAAGATATATTTATTTGATATGAGAATCATTAATTTCATTTAACTTTTTAATATTTTTTTATTGAGTAAATATTTTTTTGCTGTAAGTAAATGTTAATTTAATTGGTACTATTCAAATAAATATTAAATACTTATTTATTTAATAAATTTTATTAAAATTTAGTATTTTCCTCTTTAATTTATTGTTTTATAAGAAGAACGCGAATGATTCCGATCAGAATCCATTCCGAACAATTTCATAATACGTACCCAGGTCGATCATATTACAGTCAACCTCTATTAAATCCGATGCATGGCGTTAAGCATTGTCGATACCAGCCGGCTCGTTGGAGCTCTCCTTAACGAGATGTCAAATAGAAAGACATGTTTGCGCTTTCTCCGACCGCACCGTGTATTATAACGCGCACGAAGATCTCTGCTTTTCCATTCGTATCGCCTGTCAATTTGTCCCACGGTTCCGGACTACGATTTCGCGTCGTGGCAGCGAGCTTCTCGAAACAACAAGCTTGTGTTCTCCGAAAGATTTAAATCGTTCAAAAAATAAAGTCCGTAAGAACCAGTAGAGGATAAACATGTATATTATTCGAAATTATAAATACAAATGTTTCGACCTTCGGTTTCGGTCTTCTTCAGTAATATTGACAAGTTAACCTAATAGCAATTTCGCTCTACAGTAAACTATTAGAATTGTTAAATTGAATAATTACAAAACGTTCGAACCAGAAACATAAATTTAATGTCTAAAAAAATCATTAAACGTGAACTTACCGGTTTGACAACGTTTTGTAATTATTTAATTTGATAAATTTAATGGTTTACTATAGAGCGAAATTATTAACCCAGTATTATATTGAAAAGACCGAAACTGAAAGTCGAAATATCTAGATTTAATTTTGAAAAATATATTTCTTCGATTCTCTTATGAGTTTTATTAGAATTTTTTATTTATCTATTTGAAATTTTTATCCTTTTATATATTGTTGCTAAATTGTTCATTATATATATATATATATCAGTCTTTTATTTAAAAAATGACACATTTAAAAATTTATGAAGTTAATTCACTTAAATTAGTTTCATTTTTGATATTTTATAGTTAATATTTTAACTCAATTATAATAAAAAATCGAAAATCAATTATTAAGTTGTGTCGAATATCGTTCCCTTTTTTACATTTGAAATAAGTATCTTCGATAATTATTTAAATAAAGAAAATAAGTAAAAAATAATTTAAATGAATAAATTAAATTTAATTAAAATTTAATTAAAATTTAAATGATGATCGGCTAAATCTCGAACGACAAGGCTTCCTTTTTTCTTCCCGAGAACGGCAAGGATCACGTTAATTGTTTTCATCGGAATTTCGCGCGACGATCTCACATGCTCAAAAAGAATTCCTCGTCGCCTCGGATAATCGCGTCTTCCGAGTATCGTGTAGCATCCATTCGCCCGAATCGACAATGAGTCACATGATTCAACGAAGCTCACTCCGTGAATTATTCACCGGAGCAACTTTTAACGCGGCTATAAATTCGTGTACGGCGTGAAATAAAGAGGATCGTGACACGGCCGTGGCGCCGATGCACACCAGGTCTTCAAGGTCAGAATATTTTTCTGCGCCGATGAACCACAGTCATTTCCTTGCCTGTTGTATTTGCGCGTTCACCTCGAATCGTTCATCACCCCTCTCCTCCCCCTCCCCTCTCCCATGTTTTCTATTTCCGATCGTGACCGTGATCGTGGCTATTATAATATTTATAATACTGAAGAAAGCGATTAATGTGTATGTATGTACACAATTAATGTGTACATATTTTGTTTACTGAGAAATTGAACGTCTGAGGTTCGATTTCTAAATTCTTGTATTCTTCTATCATTCTTCGATATCGAGAAATCGTTCGGCATTTTTTCCCTATTTCTAAAATCTTATCTCTTTTCTTTAAAGATAAATAGGAAGGTTTTGATGAAGTGTATGAATTATACACGTTATATTATACAATTGCATAAATTTTCATGTATTTCGCATATAATGGGTGCTTTCCATTTAGTGACACAAGTCGACACAATATTGTTCTGTCTTTGCTACTCATAGAATACAAAAAAAGATAGAACCTAGTGAGAAATAACAATAGAATCGACATTAAATCGATTATCAAATTCGAAATTATCAAATTGACGTTGATTCGACATCAATTCTATTGTCATTTCTCACTGAGTTGTGTTGATTTGTCAGTTGAGTTGTGTGTCACTAAATGGTGAAAATTTTTCTCAGAATTTCTATATAATGTTATAACTTTCTCACATTTTTTTATAGAAATTGTAACATTTCTTTGAAAATCTCCATCTTTTCTCAGAAACTTTTCACATATACATATGTTAATGTTATAAAATCTAAAAATTTAAAATATTTTTTTTAATTATGGGGTGAAAAATTTCAGAATATTTCAAAATTCTTGTATGAAAAATTCTGAGAGAAAATGTAAATTGTCCGAATATTTCTGAAAAATGTTTCAATTCGTATAAAAATTATGAGAAAAATTTTGCACTTTAAATGGAAGGTACTCAATATAAATTCGAATTGTATAATATGTATATAAAATAATAAATATATAATGTCTCGATTGATAAATTGTCATTATATTTTTAACGGAATATATGTTGATGTTTTATCGATCGAAGTGCACGTGTTAGGTATAATGCCTTCCAGCAAGTGACACAAGTGTCACGATATGACACAATGGATTATTATCCTTTTTGTTCGCCAATGTTAAACAAAGATGACATAATCATTATGTCGCATTGTGTCGCTTATTGGAAGATACATACATTCACGTACAACCTCTTAGAGTGCGTATAATTGGTGCAAAGCAGCGCAACTGAATTTTCTATTGAAATTTAAATTCTCAGAACTTAGTTTTTAAAATTCGAACTTGTGGCTTATTAATTTTTTTCAAATGATTCTTAATGTAAGAAAACAAAAAAATAATGAATTAAATAAAAGAATAATAATAATAATGAAGTAATTACATCTGTCTTATCATAATGTAAAAAATCAGGAGCTTTATTCTTGAAAAGAAAGAATATATACGATCATTAACTAATCGTTAGCCAATAGCAAAGCAAGGACAATCCTGGAAAAAAGCGCGGTTCTCATTAGCTATCTCTAGTTAACAATCACGACAATGATCGATAAGATGTCAGAGAATTCCAATACAAATTTGATAGTTCAGAGAGTGATTTATTGCTCACTCATGGATATTATTACATCACGAGATGACTAATCTTTTGGATAGCGAGAAATCTAAATTAATTCACGTTGTCTCTTGTTATTAATATTAATATTTATAATATTAATATTAATATTTATATTAATATTTATTATTAATATTAATATTTATAATATTAATATTTAATAATTTGAAAAATTTGTATTTCAATTCTTGCCCTTTATTTCTTTCTTTCGCGAAATTCGATATTTATATTTCGCGCGCCGCAATCGCAATGACAAAATCGAGAATAATCGAGAATTTATCGATAGAAAATCGAATGTCAGTCTACGACGTGAAGACGCGCAGTACACGCAATGGCGGATACCATGGTTGATGTCGTTGCTTACCGCATATTTTGGTGATATTCCACAATTATGGATTAAGATCGGCTCGCCGGTTTTAATTCCAAAGCTTGCTTCCGGTTTCGGACCAAGTACAATTTCATGACGTAGCGAAAGTACGCCGGAAAGTCTCGCCGCAAGTGACGAATGCTCGGAAGATGAAGAAGTAGGTTAGACCGCGAAACTTCTGGTTGAGTAATTATTATCTCTCGTTGGCACCAAGCGAGTCCAAATGCTGGACTGTTCTTTGAAGAACTCAAAGCTGCGACGCATTGCATATCTCTTTTTCTACATCTTCTTTTCTACATTGTATGCTTCGTCCTTAACAAGTTGATCAACCGAAAATGTCGAGCGAGAACAGAGTTGGTCGGGGAGTTCCACCTCGCTGGCTCGATTGTCCACGCAAAGCGATGAGGCTGATCCAAGGCAAGTTTCTAGCTTTTAAGACGCCTCTATCTTCGGCCTATGACAGCCAGGTGCCTGAGGGTTGTCGATTCACTGTAGATATGTTCTTCGAAAATCTGAAAAGTCAGAAATTGAAGATGGGCTTGTGGATAGATTTGACTAATACATCAAGGTTTTATGATAAAGATACCATAGAGGATTACAATTGTAGCTATGTGAAATTGCAATGTCGTGGTCATGGCGAGACTCCGTCCGAGGAGCAGACTCGAGCCTTTGTACAACTCTGTAGTAGTTTCATTGCTCACAATCCATTGGAGATCATTGGCGTGCACTGCACACATGGTTTCAACAGGACTGGCTTTCTTATAATCAGTTACTTAGTGGAGGTAGATAATACCAGTGTTGATGCTGGCTTAGCAGAGTTTGCCACTGCAAGACCTCCTGGAATTTACAAAGCCGATTATATAAAGGAGCTGTATAAACGATATGATGATGAGGCAGATGCTCCACCTCCACCTGCGAGACCGGCATGGTGTCTGGAATATGATGATTCCAATATTCCGGATACAGATGAAGGACCAAGCACGGAGAATGAAGATTGTCAGGATGAGAAAGGCAAGAGGAAGAGACGTGAAATTTTTAATAAAAATCCAATTTTTATGGCTGGCGTACCTGGTGTTACTCCTATCTTGGAAAAAAAGAAGCTATTTGGAATCCAGAGGCGAGTCCAAGACATCTGCGGATGGAAGGATTCAGGATTTCCTGGTTCTCAGCCTGTATCTATGGATTGTGACAATATAATGCTGTTACATACAAAGCCATATAGAGTATCTTGGAAAGCTGATGGCACAAGGTCAGTTAGAAATTTATTTGTACACATTAAGTGTTTCTTGATATTGCTTCCATATATAAACATATACAGATTATATTTAAAAGCTTTGTCAACTGTTTTTTGTTTAGATACATGATGTTAGTACAAGGTGATGGAGAGATATTTTTTATAGATAGGGAAAACAGCGTTTTCGAAGTAACTGGACTAACATTTCCTCATGTACGAGAAAACCGAAATTTGAGAGATACTCTGATGGACGGTGTAAGTTACAGCTATGTACTGAAAGCTATTTTAAGAACTGTAAAAATGAATGATTGGAATTGTATTTATAAAATCATAATTTTACAGGAAATGGTAATCGACAAAGATAGGGGCAAAAATATTCCTAGATATTTAGTTTACGATGTTATCATGTATGATGGACAGGATGTTAGTAAATTACCGTTCCATCCTGATCGTTACTCCATTATCGAAAATAAAATAATCGCTGGTAGACTAAGAGCTATGAAGGAGGGACGATTAATAAAGGAACGGGAACCATTCTCCGTGCGATTGAAATATTTCTGGGATATAACACAGAGCAAAAATTTGTTGGGCGAGAAATTCGCTAAACAGCTTTCTCACGAACCAGATGGCTTAATATTTCAACCTGCCAAGGAAAAGTATTGCTCAGGAGTGTGCATCGAGGTCTTAAAATGGAAACCATTGTCGTTAAACTCCGTAGATTTTAAATTGAAAATCGTCACGGAATCGGGCATGGGAATTCTGCCGCGAAAGATTGGTCATCTTTTTGTAGGAGGACTGAATACGCCATACGGCACGATAAAGATTACCAAGCATATGAGAGATTTGGACAACGCGATTGTCGAGTGCAAATTCGAAAATGGTCAATGGGTCTTCATGCGTCAACGAATAGACAAGTCGTTTCCTAATTCCATTAAAACTGCCGAGTCTGTATGCAAAAGCATCAACAAACCCGTTACGAAGGAACGGCTTTTAGATTATATCGAGAAATACAGATTTGCACGAGATGATTCAGAACTTATGCCACCACCAAACAAAAAACCTAATTTATCTTAGATGGGTTATTATCATTAATTGTAAATGTATCAAGATTTTTATATCTCTGCAATGTCGAAGAATGAAGACTTAAAATGATCTATATTTATTTAATTAGAATGTGGGGAGTTTATCATAGAGATTTAAATTAATTTTAGCAACTTTCAATCAATTTGATTTTTAGGATTGTTAAATAGGTTGAAGATAACGAAGTGCATGATATGGTTTTTTGCTAGAGAATAGAGAAGAAAACGAAATGCATGTAAGATCAAATATTTACGATAATTCCTAATTAATTTTGTGATAAATATAATACCGTTCTTGATCAGGATTATCTTTTCATCAGATTATTTCAATTTGTTTCAACACACATTTGTATCACACATATTTTGAATTAAGACTATTCATTGTTGAATAAAAAGGTTTTGTAATAATATTCACGATTTATTAATTATTTATCCCGTATCACTTAATTAATATTCCTAATTAATAAAAGATTTGTAAAAGATCAATTATATTTCTTTGATTTTTGTCAATTTGTTCAAGATTAATATTACAATTATTAATATCTACTATTTTATATATTTTATTCTATATATAATAACATTATTTTCCAGAATAAAGAATATAACTGAGAAAAAAAAATAATTTCTCATAAAAAAATAAGAATAAAATCAAATTTGTTTATGAACTTTATTTCTTTGAGAAAATCGAAAAATATCGACCATTCGGTACTAAAGATAGCGTAATTAAGAATTCTTTTATGTAGCTCAAATTCATCCTATTTATTTCCATATTTTGCATTATTGCAGATCGTACTGTGTTGTTGTGGTACACGAAAGACTTCACATCAAAAGATCGCAAATCTCTGCGTATTAACATAGAATTTGATCACGCAACTTTGATACGCTGGTCCCCGGATGGAAAAGCATTTATTATTCACAAGGCCGTGGCTAATGTCATCGAGGTATACAAGATCGCGAAGAAATCAGATGGTCATTTGGCCTCTGCGACTAAGGCTCTGGAGTTTCCACAGGTATTACGATCTTTATATTTGTCCAAGATATTTCTTTATTTTGCCTACATTTTTCTTAGAGAGATCTTTTCAAAATGCTATAATAATAGAATATTATTGTTAAAATAAAGCTCTGTAATAATAATTAAAAAGTTAGAAAAAAGTCTGGAGAATCAACGCAATTATTCGTACGAATTATTTTGTTTATTTACAATAATTAATATATACATTAGAATAATCGTGTTGTAAAGTTTCATAGATTCTTATAGACTTTCTAACTTTTAATGAATATAATTAATGCATATATTTTATTTATGCTCTCTTAAGATTGTTCACATAGTCATATTTATGAAATTTATTATTTTGTGGAATTCGTTTATGCTTTATGTCAATTTTTTTTATTATTATAGCATCATACTGAAGATGTCGTTGGAATGGATATCGCGTGCACTGGAAAGTACATCATCACGTGCAGTAAAATGAACGATCTTATTATTTGGGACTTGAAAGGACAGACGTTGGCAACGGTGGAGATGCATTTAGGATCTACTTATCGTGCACGCATATCACCTTGCGGCCGATTCGTTGCTGCCTCGGGTAAAAAAGCACTTTGCCGTAATTAAATATAATTAGTTCCAGCTACTATAAAATGAGATAATGTCTTAAAGACATCTTGTGATTTTGGATACATTGCTATCTAGACATTTTTTTAAATTTTAGATCAAAGTTACATCATTTTATAGCATGAGAAAAATATACAAATATTTTAATAAGATCAATCCATTCATAAGGTTTTACACCGGACGTGAACGTATGGGAGGTGGTCTTCAGTAAATCTGGCGAGTTCAAGACAGTGGCTAAAGCATTTGACCTCGCCGGACACTCATCTGGGGTTCACGACTTCGGTTTCAGCGCCGACACCAGTCACATGGCTACTGTGTCCAAGGATGGGACATATCGTTTCTACAATACAAAAAGTAACGTAATAAATCTCTGATAAATGACAGATTTAAGCATGAAATGTATGAAATTCTACACGCTTGTTTTTTTCTAGTCGAATTCGAAAAAGGAGAAGATCCACATGTTTTGATGACTGGCACCTGGAACACTACTGCACCAGCAAGCCTTGCCTTATCTCCAAACGCAGAGGTCCTCGTGATCGCCCATAGATCATCTATATCTTTCTACTCTACTATTACCGGTGTTCTGGATACTATCATAGAAGATATTTTCCTTGGTAAAATTATAATTCAATTGTTGCCTTCATAGAAATCTAATTTAATATTGGAAGGATTAATTATTTATTCTGTACTAAAAACATTGTTTTAAATTTCTATGAGGCAATTTTAGCAATGTGGATTTGAAAGAACTTGACGAATTCTTCAATATCTTTTACAGGACCCATAACATGCTTGGTATTTGATGCTATGGGAGAATATCTGTTAGCTGCAGGCGATAAGCACATCAAAATTTTCCGTAATGTCACAGGATATCGAACCGCAATAGAATCTGCTAAACGTAAACTGGAGCAGAGGCAGACGCAGGCAACAAAAGAACGTTTGGAAAAAATGATTCGCGATAACAAGGAATTGCTTGAGAAGATGGGCGAGAAATGTTCAGAATGACATTAATTCTCCTTCCTATCGTTTTATGAGATTGAAGATATAAATAAAGTTATTATCTCGGGGTCTAATGCTTTCTAAATCATGTAAATACATGAATTTACCTATATTAATACATGAATATTAATACATGAATTTACCTATTTTCTGCAAATAAAGATAATTTTCGTATGCATCAATCTCTAAAGTTTCATTCTTGAATGTCATCTACAGTTCATCGCGCATGCATGTATCTACAATTAAACAAAATTTAAAGATTAAATATTATTGTCATTGAGACTAATGTGTAGATGACGTTGGGAATAACTGTTCTTTTAACTTTATCCTACTCTCACTCTATCTTCTTAGATCATAAAATGTTTTTGAAAAGTTCAAAAAAACTTCAAACTCCATGTACAAAACATATAATAAACATATAATAAAATTACAACAAATATGATAAAATTGTATGCATTCCAAAAAGATTCTGTACGTAAATTTTAATACATTTCATCAGATATTACGAAAAAACTATGACAAATTAAAAAACTCAGATTTTTTTCTATATTTACTTTAAATTTCATTGTATATTGAATTCAACGGAAAAGTAATATTCGAGTTAAATATACGCAACTATATTAAATCTCAATAGACCGAATAAATGTAAAATAAAATTAGTTTGTATTCGAGAGTGAATCAATAGAGAGTGTATCATAAATTACACACGTCACTGTTTAAACAATTTTTATTGTTATCATTGTTCTTGACTACTATGTGCCCAAGGAGATAATTACAATTTTCTTTTTAAGAAGATTTGTATAATGTTAACATACACAGATTCAGAATTGTTCGCGCATTTTATTTTATAATCTTGTATAACGCTACCTTTTACTCCCTTTTTTTGATAAGAATGTGGCTTTCTATTAACAAACTACAAAAAATTTCTATATAATAGATAAACTATGTACAAAATAGTATCCTTGGCATCGTGAGTTGTAAACTGCAAAATTGGGAGTGGAACGCGCGATCACGCATGATCGCTTACGCTCGAGAACACGTTTTTGTGTAGTACATAATTTTTGAATGTGTTTGACACTTTGCTGGACGTAATGAATAATTTAAAGTATATTATATATATGAATTTATATATGAATTTATCGTATTTAAATTAGCTTATGAAAAGAAATGCTCATCAATTTGAATTGTTTCGAAACTGTACACATTTTCTCATCTAGAACGAAAAGAAATTATTTTTATTGCTACACAGTAATAAACGATTCATTACTCTAGAAATTATAAAAAAATTATTTTTTTTGTTACTTTTGAACAATTCTGATAATTTTTCACATATAAACACATTCGAAAAGAACTTTTTTTTAAATACTTTGTGCTGTGCTAATTATATTATGAACATCGACTAGCAACGCACGAGATAGAGAGAATTCCGCAAAATTTAATAAAAACGCAATAATACAGACATTTCTGAAATCAAATATTGATGTAACTTTATCATTTTGTAATATTACATTTATTGCATTAAATGTTTATTGCGTTAAATGTTAGAGCAATTAAAATTATCAATCTGTCTTCATTAAGAAACATATATTGTTTAAGAAATAATGAATGATACATACAAAATAATGAACAAAAATGTATTTTAATATTATAATATTATATTAATTATAACTTAAGTTTAAAAGACACAAAAAGATTCCAAACATATTCTTATAAATAAGTTTTATTATAGAAGTGATTTCATGTTGTGTAAAATGAACAAGTAGTGAAATAATGATAGAAACGCAATCTTTTTCATGTTTGTGTACTATTATTTCCAGTAAAAATCTTTTTATCTGAGTTAAATAACCGTGACATAATATACTTTTGAATCTATAATATCGGTGTATCAATATCTGGCACTTAATGGCAGATCAATGGTACTTTATAAGCCCTTTTAAAAATTTATTCATTATGAATAATGCAAAAAATTGCGTAAGATATTTTAATGACCTATGAATTGTTATGATTGAAGTGCTTCTCTTTTTTTTTTATTACTGAAGATGCCACAATATATTATCACTCGAGTGAAAAAAGTTACAAAATCGAGTCTCGATCACTTATTGGTGTTGGATAAACCACTTGATATTTGCATCTGTTTTATTTTTCTTTTTTTTATCACTAACAACATACGTGCATGCACACGTATGTGTGAAATAAAATTAACTTTTTTTTATTCGTGTTGGTGCGTATGTTGTCTATATTATGATAAATAGCTAATGTAATTATTTCTTCTCCTTATCTGCCTCGACAATTTCTCTCTTGACAGAAGTTTTATTGTCAGATTTTTTATCTTTGTCTACATCGATGGGTTCCTTTTTCACTTGGATTTTGTTATCTCCCCACCTGGTATCAGTTTTAAATTTACTTTCCATCTCAGAGCCGTTTATCTCTCCGCTAACTTTTTCATCTTGAATTTCTACTACCTCTACTTTTCTCTCACTCTGTAACGCTTTAGTCGCTACATGATACATATTCTTTATCGCAGTCAAGTAAGTATGGCAATCCGTCTGTAAGAAATGTAAAATGCTTTATATTTAATTACGTTTACAAATTAAACAAATAACAGAAAAAGTTTACTCACAGAGGTTTTCTTGAGCTTTTCATCTGAGCTCCGTAATTTATCTTTGTACATTTTCAAGTCTTCGGAAAGACCCTTAATACTATTAGTTTGTTTTATCGATTTCTCGTTGACTACAGTCAGTTCGTGCTGCAATTCCATCATACGATCCTCGGTATCTAAACGTGCTTTCTCTGATCTTTTCAACTGACTAACAAGTTTTTCTACATCTAATAAAGAGCCTTTGTACATAACGATACCTTCCGGAATCGTTTCTTCGTTAGCTTTTTCTAAGATACAATCTTCTCTTCGCGCTCTTTTTGAGGGCGGTCCGCTACCCACAAATACAGGTAATAATTTTTTATTTCCTACAAACATATAGCAATAATTAAATATACTTAATCATATGTTGTATGTTTCATTAAGAAAATATAAGAAGAAATGGTTTACCGAGAGCAAGCGAACGCAATATATCTTCCTCGTTCTCTCCTTTAGCTGATTCACCTTTGTCATTTTCTTTATCGTCTTTCTTCTCGTCTTTTAAGTCATCCTCCTTTGATTTATCTGTTAATTTTCGATAATGCAGAGAATCTCTTGTAACGACTTTTTGTACTAATTTCCGTACTTGAGCTCTTGACAAATTTAATCCGAGAGTATAAATAAGTTCTTCAATATCTTTATCAAATATATATCCACAATGCGTCTGATCAAAATATACAAAAGAAAGTAAAAGATAAGGATCATGTGTATATAATTTTGTTTTCCTTTTTTTTCCATCTTTATCCCTGTCCCTCCTACCGTCTTTTACAGAATCATCATCCTGTATAAGTAACAACGTTTATATTAACACAATTAACTTAACTATATCATTTTGTTGCATAATAAACGCTACTCACAAAATAATATTGTATTTTTTGTTAATAAAAGAAAATAATTTAATATGAAATATGGAGTGTAAAATGTAAAAAATGAAGTCTCTTTTTCTTACATCTGATTCATCATCTTCATCTTCTTCTTCATCGTCATTTTTCTCCTTTTCTCTGTCTTTGTCGTCTATTTTACATTTTATATCTTTATCATCTTTTTTATCCTTGGCTTCTTCTCTTTTCTTATCATCTCGTTTTTCATCCTTCTTACTAGATTTCTTCTCATCTTCCTTCCTTTTATCGTCTTTCTTATCATCTCTCTTATCATCTTTCTTATCTTTCTTCTTATCTTCATCCTTTTCCTTAGTTTTTTCAGGGAGACTGGATAATGAACGGTATATGCGAAAACCAAAATCCCGCATTAACATTTCGTTGAACAGTTCCGCAAACAGAGATACTTCAAAAGAATGTTCCTACATATTTAAAAGATTTATGTACAAATTGTCTTTTTTTGAAATAAATGAAAATAATTTCCAAAATAAATTACCTTGGTATCTTCTGGTCTGTAATCCAATAACACACTCAAAGACATAACTGTACAGTCAAATTTTCCACTCTTGGCCATTCTAGAGGGATGAACAATAATGTGCGATGAATCGGGTAAGGTATACCTCTTTTCAAGTACAGTACGTTCACGTTCATAAAGTTTTCTCTTATCTTCATCATGCTAAAAATAATGCAAATAGATATTAAAGATCTGAATATATATATATATATATATATATTTCTAAGAAATAATTTTATATTCAATATTTGTATGTTTAATAATAATAAAACTGCTTAAGTGTATATTAGTAGTGTTTGCTTACATCTTTATTATCTCTGAATTTTTTATCTTCTTCTTCCTTTGATATTGGGACGTCTTCTTCGTTTTCATCCGCCTCGTCTTGCCGACCTTCTTCTTTGGCTTGCTCGGACTTTACAGCCTTTAAAAGTCTAGCTAACAATTGTGACTTTAAGCCTTTTGAGCTTAAATTACGAGCTGCCAGTTCTTGACGTAATTCGTTCACCTGTAATTGATTAAAAAACATTGGATTTGAATTTGAGAAATAGAAAAATTTTAATTCCATATTTAAATACTAACATTCATCGATTTGGGATCTAGCTCAGAATAGTGCGTGGGATCCTTTTTCTCAGGCATCGAATCGTCCTGGAAGAAGAAAGCACACATTAGTTAAAGAGAAGTAAAAAGCCCAGAGAAAAAAACTACAAAACAGAAGCAGCCCCTATAACGAAACGAAACCACTCCCTCTTCATTCTTTCTCATCATTCTCTATTTTTTTCAACACTCTCTCACATTGTAACGATATACACATATCTTCATTCACGATGACCGTCAAGTATGACTCAATAACTGCTAGAATCTCATAGTGTCCTGGCTCTGGTGTCTGTGTGATCGGTAGGTTATGGATAATATCAATAATGTTGTAGTATAAAACGATGATTAAATGAAAATTTTTGAATGATTTTTCAATGTTGGTGAAGGTTTCAGGAAAGGGAATGGCTCAGCTGCGCTCTTCTCCGAGCTAGGCTTGCTTGCTTCTCTTGTTAATGCAATGTGACTGCCATTGGCTAAGGAAGCGATACATTACCCGTCGATCCTTGCTTGCGACATTTAAAAGCGTTTGCATTAAGAGCATTAAAAGCTCTTGTTAATTTACACATATAACAATAAAACAGTAATCTTAATATTAATTATGTATATACAAACTTTGTCTTATTAAAAGTTGTACATATACATAATGCTTTAGTTTTGCAATATCGTAAATGACTTGTTCCATAAAATAATCTCATCTTATGAAAGAAGTCAAATCCATGTATTTCATTGAAAAAGAACAGAGTTTAACCATCCACTATTAATCCAAGTAAACTTACATTTTGAAATAATTTTACTGTTGTTTATCGATGAAATATACCCCGTACGTTAACCCAATAAACCTAAATTATGATTTTTTTTTTAACCGATGAGTGTGATCTGTTACGAAAAAAATAAGACGAGTTACAATATCCGAGATTAACTTACTGATAGGATCGATGGACAAGTATAGCCTATTGAAAATCCAGTTTAGTAATAGGGAAAAACGGTGGCACGAATATATATATAAATATATAATAATGTAATAAAAAGTTATAAAAGTAATATGGGATGATGTTGGCAGTGCCTTTTGATCAGCGGCGGCAGCCTCATCAGTTTCATTGGCAGCGTCCAAATCGTCGGGATTAGAGGCAGCACGTAGCAACTTTCGCTCCAGTTGTTTCTTATAGTTGAGTTGCAGCCCGTCCCATTCCAATCTGGTAGGTACACAGCTCCAAACATCTGGGAGAAATAGTATGACGGTTTCAACGCGAGAGGGTACCACTCGCCCGGACTTGTGGGTCGTTTCTGCGCGTCTGTAGTAGAGTTCCAGGAAGCGGTACCTGTGCCGCAAGGAAAAACAATACCCAAACGTCAACTCAGATTAATGCCGCTTAGCGTTGCCTTATATGCTAAGTGTTCGCTCGCTTGTTCGTAAAGCCCACGCACTGCATACAAAGCCACGTACAGCGCACAACGTAGAGACCATTTGAGAGAGAAAGCACAACTCAGTGGGTCACAATCATATAATAATAGAACAATAGTGATGATTTGTCTGCCGCGACTGCTCGTGTATCGTCGTCGACGGGGGGAGGGTGTGCTCGAAACCGGGATCCAGTGCAGCAATCTCCATCAGTCGCTCATGTTTAGAATAATAAATACGTACCTCCACTGCAGAGAGATCGAGCTACAATCTTTATCAAGTCAGAGAACTGATATTAGAAGTTACTGTCTGTCGAGATCGTGGATAGTACACCTGTCAGATATATAGCTTAATGTCATATAGTGTTCTATCTTGACTTTTTTTTTTAATAACTCGTTTTTATGTCATGAGAGAAATGTAGCTCTAGAAATGTAGTCCTAGATAATTAGAAAAAAAGAATGGAATTTTTTATAAATGAAGAATAATTCCGTAATTGTGACCTTTGGTTTGTAAAGTAGTATCGACGGAAATATGCAATATTAACGGGCAGAAAAATTTGGTGATATCACATTGCTTTTTGAACGAATCGGGGCTTTAAAAAAAAGCAGTCTATGGAAGTGCTTCAGAGATGTACAACGAAAAGTATTTTTACGTGATAAGACGTACCACTGAGTGCAACTGGACAAATCTATGCCGGTAAGTGCTTTACAGGTCCTCACAGCCGTCCTAATTAACACAGACGGATCCTTTTCAGGATTAGGACCGTCTAACGAAGGACTCCATGGTCCACCTATGGCCATTGTCTCGTTTTTGCCTCGTAAGCCTACTAAGAAATTTATAAGGCGTGTAGGGTGAACGTAATCACGATCGGGATCTCTGTCTTCAGAAACACCACAACATCTTTTGTATATCTCTTCCATGGCGGGCATGGATATGAGCATGACCTAAAAATAATCGAGAAATATTCAATACATAAAATTATTTTGATATGCGAATATGTGTCTGTATTCCAGTTTCTCGTGCTACATATATCTCGCGTTTCTACAAAATCTTGCTTGTATTTTATCATATAATGATAACCGTGACACAACTTCTTGACAGACCTTCGCAGAAAACAGATAATCAGCATCCGATGGTTCCAGTACTGCTGTATTTTCATTACACGGATCGACATCTTTATGCATAACATGGAAGGAGCACGGTTTATTAAGAGTAAATGGCATATGCGGTGGAAAGGCATCGACCCATCTGAAGTTAGTGGAAAAGAAGTCGCTAGGAATGTACATATTTTGATAGCGTCTTCTTATTTCAAGAACATCTGCTTCAGGCCTGTATAAGGAGCAATAGGAGCAATAATAAGGAGCAATAAAACTCCGCCAATGGTATGCATATTCATAAAATAGATAAATTGCACTTACAAATCAAGTGCAATTTTCGGTATTTGCACCATGTAACGCGGCACGACTCGCGTACGCCGGCGTGGTCTTGGCGATTTGCTTCTCCTAGTCCTCGATGGGCTTCGATCCTCCTTCTTCTCGCGTTCTCTTATTCTCTCTTCGCGACGTCTTTTTCTTTCTATTTCCTCGTCGTCATTTCTCCGTTCACGAGGAGATCTTTCTCGTACTCTACTAACTTTGTTACGGTTGCTGGTAGAATTGGAATTTGTTGTACTTGATGTAAACCTACTACAATACAATTTTTTTACATTGATAAAATATTCGGAATATTTATTGAAACTTGGATTTAAACATTGAGTACTTAAATACTGTTTTAAATATTTCCAAATTTTTAATATTATAAATAGTTATCAACTTTGAAACATTTGATAACAGCTTCAGTAGAAAAAACAGTTGTATTATAAAATCTTTTAATATTATTGATTCTTGTATTTAGTTCTCCAATGGATTTTAATATATAACCAATCATATTAAAGTATCTTATAATAGTTGCAAAGTTGCTTTTTTCTATTAAACATATTAATATTAAAGATATTAGTGTTAAAGATTGATTCAAATATTTGATATTTAAAATCAAACACTACTTTATATCGCAGAAATATGAATAACATAATAATATAAGCTAATAATATATGTTATAGATAATATAATAATATAGTTAATTATTCAACAATTATGTACATATTTTTCCACCTGTTATTAGGATTTTCTGTGGGAGGAGGTACAGCATTGTAAGTGCCTGATGTCCTATTTGGCTGTTGCTGTTGCTGCTGTTGCTGACGGTTTGGCTGATTAGTTTGCTGAGTGTTTGCACTGTTGCTATTATTACCCATAGGCAGCACTTGTATTCTAGTGGCATTCCATTTAAACGGCATTGAAGGATTGTACGACGCTTCTACAAGCACACGATCTCCTACAATTGGATTAGATCCCTTTACGCACGCACTGAAATAGAGAGAGAAAAAGAGACTCAGTAGAATATGCAAAGTAAAAGCATATAAAATATAATAAATTAAAATATAATAAATTAAAAAAAAAGTTTCAGAAAGGAGCAAATACTAATTGTGTTGTAATGTAATAATCTTTTTATTAATGAATTAATTTCACTAACGAATAATATTTTCGATGTTTAGTTGATCTTCGTCAGTTCAATATAAATGTAATGCTCTTTTCAATTCTTATATGTAATAAATTAAAATCAAAATTTTGTTACACGACTAGTGAGAAACAACAATAAATTAATAATTGTAATAAGAGATCATAAAACTCTCTTTCTTTTAACATCTTATAATATACATCGATAAGTAAAAATTGAACAATACGTCGATTATTAAAATGAAGATAACTAATTCATCGCTCAGAGTCGAAATCTTGTTAAATTCATTGTAAAGAAGTGTAGGGAATTGAAAATAAATATTCGAAATATTAATTATTAAATAAGAGTTTGTATAAAACATAGTAAAACAGTAACATATAGTAATATAACATAATAACATAGTAACATAGTAATCTATAAATTATAAGTGAAAGTAGTATATTACTAATGATCACACAAGAATTTAACATTTTAAACAATTTACTGAAAAATTAATTGCCAAAAAATTATTTGAGTTTCCAAAAGTTTAACAGTTTTATATCAGACGCTGCCTATATATTTGCCAAAAATACACAAAGAAAATGTTCCCTCAGAATCATTATTTCATCCATTGTTTATATATGTTTATACATTTGCCAAATTTTTACAGAAAATCATATCTAAAAACATTTCTGCAGCAAAAAACTTTCATTTTTAAATTTGCTTTGCAAAAGAGGAGCCGATATATATTTCTTAAGTGTGCAATATATAATATTACATAATATTACATAATATTACATAATAAATATATTATTGAATGCGAAATTATAAAAAAATTAAATAACGAAAAATTTGATTGTTATGTTATTTTTAATTTTGACATCCACTAGACTACTGTGTGTACCGGTGGTTTTCATTGTGTTTCAGGCTTAAGAAAATTGTATTTCTTTTTAAGTTCTAGTTTACTTACCTAGTTTGAAAAAATACATCTTCATCTACAAAGCCAAAGTTATCATGTACTTTAGTAACAGTACCCGTGAAAACCCTCTGTTTTGTCGATGATGAAGGTACGTTCTGTTGCACCTGTTGTGGAACACCAGCTACAGAGGGTTGAAAAGCATTTGTGTTTAACGCCCGTGGCGTTGGATATGAAACTGTAGCGACTTGAGGATATAATTGTCCTGCTATACCCGATGGTAAATTCGAGCCGAGAGTTGCCATTGATGCCATGGTGATGTTGGGCTACACAAAATTATTTAAATAATTAATCTGATACTGAATACATAAAAATGTTAATCCATATCTTACTTGCTGCAATCCTAGACTCTGTTGGTAGACTTGTTGGGTTTGCTGTTGATACTGCACCATAGGCTGTCCTCCGATACTGCCCATGGCTTGGCCCAACATTTGTTGTTGGATGTTTTGTATACCTTGTCCTTTTAAGAAAAAATATCAAAAATAATTATATAATTTAAATTTTTTATCACAGTTTACATGTCACAATTTAAATTCATATATTTTCAAATCTTTTACATATCTATGTATTCTCTACATTATAAATATGCAAAGGGAAAGATATCATTCCAGAAAATTGTTTTATTTTAGTAACAATATATTTTTATATAATATAGAGTATTTCAGCAATATATTATTAGTAACATTGCAAATGTTGTAATAATAGATTCGTTCACGTTGTTTTGCACTTTTTGCATACAGAATTTTTGCTTTCTCTTTCTTCCATGCGGAAATATATGTTTGTCTTGTTTTAAGTAAATAAATTTTTGAGAATTTCAAGCAATGCAAATCTAATGTTGCTGCAAATTTATGTGACGTACAAGTTGCTCCGGATATCATTAATTTTACTCAAAAATAAGTTTTTTATTCCTGCAGTAGAACTTTCCTTCTAATTTTGATTTTCAAATATTAAATAAATATACCTATAGATTACTTTAAGTTCCAAAAGTATAAACTAGCTTAAGTATAGAAAACAGATCTAAAGTTTTTCATGAGAAGTAATCAACAGCAAAAAGAAAGGATAATAGAAAGAGAAAAAGACAACTAAACGCTAACTAACAATAACATCAACAATTATCATTCAGTAATGTAACTATTATATACAACATGTGTCACATTACATTTATTTTTTATTTTTATTGTCGAGCGTGAAATTCTAACGCGATGTTATGTTATTGTTAGTTGGTGTTTACTGTGAACTATTCCTCTGGGGCACTGTTTCACTGGCAGCGAGCAGTTTGGAGGTCATCGAGTGGTCGAAGGCAACTCTCGTGCTCCAGAATGGAACATAACGCAACCGACAGCGCGAATCGGACTTGCGTAATAAGATCGTGACACTCACACGGTCGAATGTATGTTCGGCCATGAAGCAGAGCCAATAATAAAGGATTTTGGCAGCTTTCCGTCACGTTGCACACGGAACGACGACGAGAGTGATACGACGAAGACCTCGTTCGTATTCGTCTCGCAGTAGGGAAAACACGCGTCAAAAAATCGCTCACCTGCATTGCGGACCCAAGGTGGGTTCTTGCCGCCGCCAAACGGCGACAGATTACTCATTCTGCGTATTGGCGGGCCGACTTTGTCGGACCGGCTGTGCGAATATGTGCGAAACACGACAGATCTGGCAAGCACTCTCGCTCAGCGTCTTTCATTCGGGCGCCATATTTCCGGAATGTACTAGCCTATTACATTATTACTGCGCATGCGTGAATCGTTCTGGCGGCGTCCCACGGCCGCGGAGCGGCCGACCGGAAGTTGTCGCGCTCCAATCGCCACTCTCATAATTGCCGGTCTCTTCGAAACATGCTAATTTGTGCGTATCAATTTTTAAATTGTTTGGAAATCCAAATAAGGGCCTTTAAGAAGAAATATAAGAAAAAGACGACATTTTAGAAGAATTCTCATTTGGGAAGCTAAAAGATTATATGAATTTTTTAAAAAGAATAAGGTTAGTATATTATATTAATATAAAATTTTCATAAAACTTTTTATTTACATAGAAAAAAAAGACTTATGCAAGATTTATTAAAAATGTCATTTTGACATAATTCCATTCGTTCTGGTAGCCTGAAATAAAAAAATTATTAAATTGTAACAATTATTACTGGGATCATGCATTTAATTTACGAGTATTCTATTTTATTATATAAAAAAAAAACGATTTTAATTTTAATCCATTTTGTTCTGATTGGTCGAAATTTAATCTTTAATTTGTAGTCCTTATCTCCAATGTGTAGTGTGATACAGACTTTAGGTATCCTCATGATAGTCGAAAATTTGGGAATCACGTGTAAAAGTAATGTAATGGAGATCGATCAATCGAAATCATTTAAATTTAGCGCGTTTGTATAATTTTTCATGGAATCTCGGGGAAAGTAGTGGAATTACTCAATTGAGAGCTGAGTAGTGTTGCGACGCGTTTAATTAACACAAGTGTAATTGAGTCATATCTTAATGTAATCGTTAATCGTGCAATATAAATGCAATGTTTACTCGTTGATAATCCGCTCTAAATTTACATTTCGTGACAATTGAAATTGAATGCCAACAAAGCAATACGGCTGCGTTTTTTCGAATATAAAGTAAAAGCCTAAATATTATGAAATATCTTTTTTTTAAAGGCTTGTAATTTATTTAATTTTCTTGACTCTTATTTTTAGATATGTTAACCCTTCGTTAACATATATCTTTTTTCGATTATTTTTTTGACACACTGAGTGATTCACACTCAAAGCAATGTTTAAACAACTGACATTCTCATTTAAAAAATCCAATCAATATGAAAAAAATTATGGGTCTGTCAATTTCAAGGTCTGTAGAATACATTCAAATTTCTGATTGAAATTCATTATAGTTTTTGTGAAAAAAATTCTTGAGTTCAATAGAGAAAAAACGAGTAAAATTTTTGAAAAATTGTAACTTTTAAAAAATTCAATATTAAAAAAGTTAAATATTAATAAGTTAAAAATTTACAGAATTGTTGTTCAGATATGATACTTCAAAAAAATTAGTAAAAAATTTGTAAATTGGTTTTGGATAAGGGTATTTATTTTGCATATTGAATGTAGGCGATTTTGGGAATTGAAAAAACAGAGATTTTTTATAAACATTGAATTATTGTTCTACAAAGAAATTTAAAAGAAAATTGAGTTTCAGAGAGTTAAAATAATTTTATGGATGGTTCCTACCCAGTATGTCAATGAAGGGTTAAATTTATGAAATATATTCAAGAGAAATCTTATCGCCAAAAGCAATCGATAATAGCTATACACTTATTTGCAGTATGTGAAAGTTTTTATCAAAATTGTCGATTTTTATTAATTCAAAAAAAGGGTTCCTGATATGAGATACAAAGGTTTCTTTATATGAGACGGCTCTCATAATAGCAAATGAAAGGAAGAAATCTTTTGGCGTAATTATGTACTGATCTATGGGTGCAGCCAAAATCTCACTACTAATGCTTTGAAACATTTGCTCAATTAGAAACATTTTTTTACGATTTGGCCAATCGAAATTAGAATACTTCAAAACATTTATACATAAAGCTGGTTCTACATTAGTCGCATCACAATATCACAAGCGTTGCGGTTCAATCAAAGTCGAACTAATATATACACATACATTATCGCTCATAATTATTCAAACAAGATGTTTAAAGTTAAATAAATATTCCATGTTGTGATTAATACAGATAATTCTTAATTAGAATAATTGATATTGTTGAGTTATATGTTGATTATAATTGTATTTTAAATTTAAATTATTGAAACAACATTCAAACTGTCTTTAAATTATTTTTGAATCCATATTATATTAGTACAGTTCAAAAAGTTCTGAATCACCTTTAAAAAATGATTTAGATGAATCTTGATGTATTTAGAAATATATTAATATAGAAATATTAATATAGAAATATTATTAATAATTGTTTTTTGGATTCAGAATTTTTTTTGACGAACCAATATCGATTCAAGTATAATTGATAAGAGTTCGTGAATGATTTAAATTTAGAATACAATTATGTAATCAATATACAACAAAAACAGTATCGATTATTCTAATAAAATATCATCTGTTTTATCAACAGTATGGAATACTTATTCAGTTTTTGAAATCGGAGTAAAATATAAAATATCTGTTAGAATAATTATGACTGGTATAAATGTATGTATTGTTTAAAAAAAAAATGTCCTTTTTCAAAGAAACTTTATGTAACAAATTTACTTTTAGATATTTTTAGATTTATTGGGCAAATTTCACTCATTGTGTGCCTGTTAATTAACTTCCTTGCAGTATTCGAGTACGCTGAGTTTCTTTCATTTCAATCGTTTTATTGTTCTCTCGTAATTTTCCCCAATTATGTACAAAAATATAATGAGAATCATTACAGAGCTCATAACGTTTAGGTACATGATGCGATACGCTCTTTCATTGTCGTAGTTTCTCACTTTTGGTAGATCTTTCGAGTGCGCCTAAAAACATGAACGTGAAATATGGTAGCATATCATGCTACCACGCGCAGATCGCTCGTTTCTATATACATGTGAAGATATCGCATTTTATTATTCAGCATTATGCCCTAAAATTCTATGAAGATCTTTGCGTTTTACATTTCGTTAACCAAAAAATTATTTTAGAAAAACAGAGATGCAAACATTATGTTTTAATATTTCAAGAATAAAATAATCTAAATTTAAAAAAAAATAAAATAAACGATGTTTATACGGTTGTCTTATTTCTTACAAACTTCCGTAATTGTTTCGTATGAACGTTGCTGGAAATATAAGAAGAATAAAACTTAGTAATTACTCCGTCTATAAATAATAATTTCTCTTAATAAATATATTAGATTTATGAGGTTAAAGCTATATCGCGAAATTGCAGTTAGCTCAATTTGATTTCTCGTTAGAAAAATATTGTGATCAATGCGTGAGAAAAAGTGACTCGCTTAAGTTAACAAAGTGTAGTCAAAGTACAAAATGTGTAGTAGCAATGATATTCTAGGAAAAGTATTGCATCTGTTAGGAAAAAAAATCGAAAGATTTTCTTGGTCTCTTTAAAAGTTTTTATAATCTATTTATCAGTTGTTCGAAGAGATGCAAGTTAATTTTTTTGTACAATCTTTCGACTATTCTGTGTTTTGTTAAACAATATGATACTTCACTGATAGATTTCAGAATCTTAATGAGATTTATTATTTTTGCTAAAAACTAAAAATTATCTATGATACCCATAAAAAAAGTTATAATTTACACTTCATCGTCTATCTTGTCGAATTTTTTTTCTTCTTAAACGTATTAATTAGTACTGTTATACCACAATACCGCAATATCACAACTTAAACAAGATTAACAATAAGATAACGTAACACAGTATGTCCAATTACCATCTAGAAGTTTAACTAGTTAGGAAGTAACCTTACTTTTTATCGCATTATATTGTATGTAAGATAAAAAAAATTGCATAAAGCTCTGAAACACTTGAGAGAATTCGCTAAATATTTCTCTTAGCTTAAATTTCCGCTTTTAATTCATGTCTTATGAAATTTCGTGCACGCTCTTATTCAATTACGGCAGTTCTTCAGATTATGCGTATGCGTTGTCATTCATATTTCGTTATAAGACACGAGAATGTCCTCTATTACACTTATGCTTAATCGGAGCGACAAAGCGAAGCTTCGATAAATGAGTAGTGAATGATTAAATTGAAAGATGAAAAATCGACGACTGAAACGTCAATTCTAAAGTGCATTGTAATAATTCGGAAACACAGGGAATGCGTTTATGTAGAGATAAATTAATTCTTTATATAATAATCTAAGGAAATATACATATTCTCGTCGTCTAATCATGTTTATAATTCAAATCTGGGCTTATCCAAGTTACATCTTATATGCATTTTTCTGAATATAATAAAAAATCGTTGTATTTTTGGATCAAGCAGAATTGGAACGTTTTACAAACTCGTTGTAAGTATAAATAAAAAAAAAATTGTGAATGATTTTCGGTGATTATATTTGTCTGATTGTTTTGCAAACAATCGTCATCAAATATATGTACTTTCATGAGGAAGCTCATTATGACGAATACGATGTTAAGATTATAATTCTCTCACTCTCGTTCGTTAGAGCTAGCTTATGCCTGTAAAAATAGCCGAGGTTGAATTTATTACAGTCGAGAGAAACATTTTATCATTAGAGATTTTATTATGGATCACCATAAATAATATATTCATAAAAATAGGAAGTGTGTACAAATATATTAATTTTATAGTGCGACTATTACGATCTCTAAACATTGCCCTTCCCCTCAAATATAGTATTATTCGCGTGTGTGTATACATATCTTGAGACACATTCGTTCGACTCTTCGATCGCGTGATCAACTTACGGATCACGTGTAAGAGAGGCCCATTATTCATAAAAGTACTTGCTCTCTTTCTCGAAGCTTGATTCCACGATACTAGAATGTGATTTTCACGACATGAACGTCATATGCCTTTTCTGATCGATTAAAGCGTGTTGCGTCATGTACGATAATAACAAGTCGCAGTACAGCTTATATTGCCATTCATATTTGAAAACAAAGCAATCAAAGCGACAAACTCTTTTCGGCAGCTTACTATAGACATCATCGTACCATTAGTAGTAGAATCAAGCCACGTGGTGAATTATATATGTAAAAAGTCATGATATAGCCGATATAGCCGATGAGGTTGGCATATTATTAATAATTCGTAAAATTTCCATAAAGTTATGAAAGGACAAGCGATAGAAAGTAAAAATTAATTAATATAAATAGCGGTAAAAAATAGAAATTGTTAACAAAATAAACAAGTTATCATTAATAAGTTATTTTTGGCAATATAGGATTATATAAATAAAATACATATTATATTATAAATAAAGTAAATTTGAGAACTTAAAATAAAAAGTTTATTAAATTTTTAAATTAATTTTTTAAATTAAAATAAAAAAAGACACAAATATAAGACAAATTTAAAATCGTAATGTTTAAATTATAAATCGTAATGTTTAAAAATTAATTAAGTAATAACAAGATAATTATCTTGTTGTTATTATCTTGAAGAAAACTCAACAGTTATTTGGAAAAAGAAATATGAGGCATTTTCAAACTACTTATTGATAATTTTTACGAATCATTAACTTATATTGCCAATATAATATATTGTATAATATATTGTACAGCCAACTTTGTTGTACGATATTTTGGGCGAATTGATTTGTACGTTAATTTGTAAGAACACCGGAGTTTTGAACACAGTTGGGGCTAGAAAGAGACAGAGATTGGGTTGTTCAATTTTTTGATAAAGCTCATCTTAGTCGTTCTTTCGCTCTTTTTTATTCCTTAAATTACCACATAGTTTATCCGAAGATGAAACATCGGATCGGCAGAGTCGATAATGGTACGAGAGAGGGGGAAGGGGAGTTTAGTTCCAGCAATGTGTCTCAACAAGAGATGTCTTGAAAAATTACGTACGACTAAGAAACATCCACACTCGTATTCAATACGTACACAACCAGTACAAAAAAATTGCACGCACAGCGAATGTCGCTCTTTCCAGTATAGTTATCAACGATGAATACTCTATATTCTTCGTCATGTTGTGTGCGTATTAATGTTACCCAGCTTACAGCTTATTTTCACATTTCGTCGTGATCTCATTTCTAATTAGCTTTGTCAAACTAGTCGTAATTTAAAGATTTTATAAACCGCAGTAATTTTCATATAATGCCAAACATGGAAATCGCAAAAGTAGTCCTTTAGTTTTTTTCCTTCTAATTCGTATCTGTACTATTAACGATTTTCAATAATTAATGTTCTATTTTCGTATGGCAGATGTCACAAATCATTTAATTTAAAGACCATGCCATATCACAAAGGCTCGAAAATGATTTAATAATATTTTCCCACGGCGATTAGTTGTATTATATTTATTTTTTCTTCTTCCTCTTCCTAGTTAGTTTTAACGTCGAACATCGTAACAGCCCTGTCGTCGATGACTATGTTAGTGAACACAACTACTGCTCTGCTAATAATGCAGAATAACGAGATGTCTTGTTTTATGATACGTGCCAGTTCTTCCATCCTTGTCTCGTTGTCTTCCATACCACGTGCATGTAATTTGGCTTTTTATCCTCATGCCTAAGTTTATGGACATGTTGCAAAGTGATCTTTCACGATAGAATGATAATTGTAGGTATAATAAGACGAGCAGCTGACCGACACATAAAAAAAATGTTCGAGCTTCCCACGTGTCCTAAGCGAGTTTTTTCTCCGTGACGTTATTATTGGCAACGTAACCGTTGTTTGTGCCGTTGCTGTAACAGCTATTGTACTCCTTGTTGTAAATTGTAGTGTACGAGGACACACCGTTGTGCGTCGCGCTATCGTTATCGTCCAAAACTGGCATGCAAGCTCCACCGGAAATACCGTTTTGCATCTTCTTCACGGAGTTTTTCCTTGAGTCGTACGTATATTTCGTCTTGTAGAAATCTGAGAACAATCCGAAGAATAGGATACCGTGTAAGCCGATCCAGATCATGAAACCTCGCGGATAGTTGCACTCGATGAAGAACAATTGGAATTGATGGAACATGATCATCACGAATTGTATCTGAAATCAAAAGGATAAATTGTTAATAAAAGCGATAATAAAAAAACTCTGTAGCATGTAAAATGTGCGAAGAATCGCTATGATTTGAAATATATCGATATATATTTTTAAAGGCTAGAGAAATCAGTAACAATACCGACAAATAGGTAGGATTATAGAATAAATGAGATTTCAAATTAAGAACTCGGTCAGTGATTCATCTTTGTATTGATAATTCGCTTTGTCTATTTCATTTATTTAATTAATTCAACTGAACTTGAGAAACGATTGTTTTTATGATTAAGAGTTATATATCTTTTACAAGTATGAATTTATACCTAAAATCATTTTTTTTGATCCCTATTATTGCGTTCAAAAAAGTATAAAATAAATTACAATGTCATCTCTTAAAAGTGGAATATATTTTTAAAATAGTAAATATAAATATAATAGTAATATAAAATAATCAATTGTTGACAAAATATAATGCGAAATATAATGAATAGAACGCTATTTGCAAAGAGTACGATATCTCGTAAAATGGTATAATAGACAATTGTCACTTCTAAATTCGTAATAACGCGAGATAACATTGAGCCTTACCATTTGCATAGTAGTGAGGTACTTCTTCCACCAGATGTACTTCTGGAATTGCGGTCCCATCGCGGCTACCATATAATAGAAATACATCACGATGTGTACGAAGGTGTTTAGAAGGGCAAAAAATGTGCTGTGGCCGCCCGGTGCAAATTTTACCCCCATCCATACAGAAAAGGGCATTACTCCGTGATGAATTACATGAAGCGTTGAAACATGTTGGTTCTTTTTCCTTAGAATAAAGAACAGCTAAAAAATATGCAAATTTTCTCTTGTTCTCTTCATTTTTTTCGGTATTTCAGTAATTTGCTTAAAATATTTCCCCAACAAATTATTTTGTTAATTTTTTAAAAATATAATAAATGCTATTCTGATTCGCGAGAAGTTCTTTATTTTTATAAAATATTTATAGATATAACACATTCATGAATAACGAATAATTAAATGATTCTTTATATAATATATAATATATCTTTATATAATAATTTTTTGGAATAGAAAAAAGAGTGGCAAATTGGAAAGTTCCAATATATCTTTAAAGAAATAAAACAATAGATATAAAAAACAACTATTTTTTTCATAAATTATTCAAAAATTCTTAAAGACAAGGATTTCAAACTCGAAGATACTTATTGAAATTTATGTTAAAGTTATAAATGAATTTATCGAACGGAACTTTCGTATTTTAACATCTGTTTTAGTCTACTCTACTCGACAAGCCAAGTGAAAATCGATACTCACCGTATCAAAGAACTCAGTAAATTTGCTAAAATAATACCACCAGCAGGTTCTTGCCATTCTGAGGCCCATCGGGCTGGACGAATAATCCACCGGTTGACAATGGATACTATAACCTTTCGCCCAACCGCTCATAAGATACTGAAACAATAAAATCACTTGATTACATACATTTTATTAGTTATAATGATAACCTTTCATGTTGTATGTGAGTTCTTAACATGATCATTAGATGTGTATTATGCAAGGATATCCTTTGTGTGGAGAATTCAAATCAATTATAATCACACTTAGAACTGCAATTAAAATCATATTTCACTTTGCTAACAAATTATGCAACAAAGAAACTAATAAAAAGGCATAACAATTTTTATTTTTTAAACTTTTAATTTTTACATGATATAAAAAAATCACTTTTCATTTTTCTAAAATAGGACAACATTTAAATATGATATAAATAATATTTACAAATTTATGCAATATTAAAATTTTTATATGAATATTGAAATCGTGAAATTTTTAAATCTCAAGTAAACTGGAAAAGTTTTTTGAGCGATTGTTTGTCCAAATTGTGTATATTTCAACATTTCTTAAAATCGAATTTAAACTGTACAAAAGACAGAAACACGAACGAGTGTATATATATATATATATATTTCTGCTAGATGAATGTAATTTTTTAATTAGATTATTTAGCAGAATTTTATTGAATTTAAGAATAAATTCGTGTGGTTGAAAGGCGTCGGGCGTACATGAGATCACACGAGTTGTAAGCATGGAATTAATTCGCTAAATGGCTTCAATTATACTCAGGAGTTGCAATATCGTTACGAGTATAATCTGTTGCGCGTCGAAAAGACAATCATTATGTTTGCGGAGTAAATTAATTTTACACGCCCTATTCTCTTCTTTATAACTATCTTTGGTCTTTTTGAATTACGTGATTAGCAGATCGTAATCCTTTTGTTAATCGTTATTTAAATGTAAAAGATCGAATAAATTAAATAATCATAATATACAGAATACTCGAAAAAAAAAAATCAATAAGAAGATTGCACGAATGTTAGGATTCCTTTACTACTAGTATTTTTTTATGTTCCATTTATGTATTTTTTTTATTGTCAGCAATTTAAAATTGATAATAAACAAGCAATAAATTACATTTAATATATGTACATTAACAACAGTGTATAATCGAAATATACTGCATAAGTGACAAATACGCAATAAATAAAATTACATAATGATTTTAAAAGATTTATTTATATAAATAAATATGATGATTGACTACATAAATAGTAATGTTTCCCTTTTAACTAAATTAATTAAGATTTAAGATTATCATAAATTTCATTAACTTGTAATAATTTGTTAACTTTTTTATGCTATACATACGTTAAAAAAGAAAAAAGTTACAAAGATTAAAAAGATCATTAATTAATTATCTTTTTATTGATTTCTTTTTTCATGATTTATTAATAGAGTGAAGTACAATTTGTTTGTAATTTATAATTTCACAGTATATTCTCTCACAGCGTGACACATGTATAATGACTACTGATGTTATGATTACTACTAATGTTATAATTAACATATTATGTTATAATAAAAAGTTATGCATATGGTTATAGTCGGCATTAAATGGTGATCTTTGATTTATACATTTTTTTTCAACTGGCACTTTGTTGTCGATCATTGCATATTGCTGTAAAAAATATTGTAAAAAATACCATTTAAAGATTAATGATAATCATTAATTTTGCACTGTGAAATATATACTAAACAAGAAACGCAATATTAATGTTTGAGCGATGCAAAAATTAATTTATTGTATAGTTCATTGATAAAACTCATTGATATAGAAAGTTATGTATATATTATATCATAATATTTTTTCTGTATAACTAATAAAAATGTGCATACAAATTTAACGTCCTTCAAATTCCTGAATGCTTTATTGTTGTTGACAAAATTGCTTATTCATACAAAATGTCTCAAGGAACAATTCAATGTTAAATGGAGGTTAATAAAATTTTAATATAATAGAATGCCTAAAAATAAAGTAATTTTATAATTAATCGTATATAAAACACTTTAATTAAGTGAATTAATGTGTCCAAATATTTCATTTAAATTTAATGAAGTTCTATATATTCGAATCTAAAAAAAAAACTATGTCATTTTGACAAATCTACGAATGTCAAGAATAAATTAAGGAATCTATTAATATAACCGAGATATTATCGAGGTAGTTGATTTAATTTTCGATTGAATGAATATAATTGATATTTAATCTTTTGTTTAGAATCAATTTTAAATGCATGAAGAAATTTCATTTTCAACATCGTTTACAAAGTAAACGGTGCTGATTCTAAATTATGTCATAATCATAAATATTTGTAATTATTATATGTCATAACTCGAACTTCGGGCATTTAATTTTAAATTAATTCTAGAAAGACCTCATAATGAAAATTTACAAAAATTCAAATATTAGGAAAAATTTTACGATAAATTTAAGTAGAAAGTTGTGAGAGAGTTAAAGGCAATTTCTAAGTTACATAAAACATTGAAGTTGATGAAAAATTCAAGATATAAAATAAATTAATAAATTTACATAAAGAGAACTATACAAAATTGACAAAGAAAAAAGTAAGAATGTTTTTTCGCATTATTTCGAAAAAATAAAAAATAAAAAATATAAAAAACTTATCCAGTATTTTATTGTCTGATATTAAAAAAAATATACCTATTTAAAAAACCACGAAAATATATTTTATAATATATATTTTATAAATATATATTATAATGTAAATAATTTTCATGAAAATAATATTACAGAATCCATTTTACGCACATTTGTTTTTTTTAATTTATGTAGATGCGAGAGTGAATTACGTATTTATGCTGTTTCATAATTATCATATAACGCGTGTGGACATATAGCTTTGGCCGAAAATTTTAAGCATCTATACTTTTTTTATTTATTTTAAATTTTATCTGCATTACTTATTAATTATCAGTGTTATATATAAGTTTATAAATTGTTTCTCGAAACAAAGATAATTCATAGCAAATTAATTTTTTAGCTAAAACATTAAATCTTCGTGCACAACATAACTTTGTTTAATATTTTTGATACAAAAAAAAAATAAAAACATTTTGAATATTATTGTAGCTTATCTCTTTTCCAGTGTGATGAAATTTTGATTATTTTCGCATGGCATTGATAACATGCATGCGTATATAACTATCATGATATATGTACGCAATATTGACTATGCGGACCCAGATAGGATTAGTATTTCTTTAAATATATACAAATCGATTAAGTCCAAAAGATACTTACACACATATATATTACATACATATATACATATTACATATACGTAATAAACAAATACGCTGCAGAATAAAAAATAAAAAATAAATATGAATAAGCATATAATAAATAGTGTAATAAGTACATTGTAAAAATATAATTTTTCCACTTTGATATGAATTTTAATTCAAACTTTAATTATTCAAATAAAATAAATCTTTTAAATCACATAAAAAATTATTGTTCTCGTATTTACAATAGTATCTTTAATTATTTGTGTTTTAGACGTAATAATTAAGCATTTTTAAAAGCTCGAAGCAGAACATGATAAAAACCTATAAATATTAATTCATTTTAGCAAGAAACTGGATTTAATTGTAATACTGATATATGCATAACCAATACGTAATTTGCACTGTTTATTCCTTTTGCATTCACAGATAATAATCAATATTATAAATCGGCCGATTTATATCTCATTCTTTAACTTATTATTATGTTCATAAAAAAAAATTTTAATCGCAATCTAAATACGTGTTTATGAAACATCAGTGTCCGATTATAGACATTTATTACTAGAACGTTTCCACAATGTATATAGCTGTTTTTAGATATTTATTCGTAAATATAAATAAATTAAGAGGTAGAAAAAAATTAAAAAATATTTATTTGATGCTTCGGAAAAATAATTTATTTCGGAATTTCATCTTAAAGTACTTTTAGTAATTATCATAAATGAACTAGCAAAGTGTTCCTTTCGGTTCCTTTCGGTAGGATTATTTGAATTCTCGGAAGACCGCGATTTCTCTCGAAATTATTTCACGAAACCGCATACTGTTGCCTGTTGGAATCAACAATAGTTATTGACCATCAAAACAAAAGGCGGAGAAATAATTGAAGGCAATTCCTCCGTCGATCGCCGCGCAGGAAGACAATCGCGGTCAAATCGCCGTGATTACGAATTTATAGAAGTAATCTTGTCGATCTTCGCAAATAACGATTGTGGATCGTAAATTTTGGCGAAAACTATTACTCCGTCAATGTTTGTTAACGGATATAAAATGAATTATATTTGGGCGTGTGAACAAATTTGGAATATCTAATTTCTATCTTCAATTTTATTTAAATAATTTTGTCTATCAGAAATCTATGGTGTGATGACATACAGGGCGCGTTCCGAGTTACGCATGAAGCGAATGATGTAATATTTTATTCTTCTTTAATTGATAAACAACAAGAACAAATGATGCATTTTATGTGTAACTCAGAATACATCCATGGATAAGAATAATCAAAAGATTCTTATCTTTCGATTATTCTTATCTATCCGACTAAAATTTGTCAGATTAACTTTATATGTTATAAGGATCCGGTTTGGTTGACGTAAGATAATCCTAAATAAGGTACACCTACTACAAGGTTTTCATCAGGTGTTTGAGTATGATTGATCTTTTAACATACTCTATTTTAACATACTCTAAAGTTGTATATTATAAGGACTTGGTTTGATAGACCTAAGATAATCCTGAATAAGGTACACTTAAGAAAATTCTCTT